>NW_009647211.1:3673662-3678638 GCF_000708025.1 Charadrius vociferus
GAAGGGAAGGGAAGGGAAGGGAAGGGAAGGGAAGGGAAGGGAAGGGAAGGGAAGGGAAGGGAAAGGGGAAAAAAATTCTCAAAGTTATTTCCAGTGGTGTGTCCTTCCTTGCAGCCACTACAATGGCCTGAGTCAGTGCCTGGGCTGGGTAAGTTCCAAACTGAATTTTAAGCCAGAGGTACAGCTAAACTGGGAGATTTTGAGTTCCTTATTTTGCCACAGAGAAACCCCCCAGGTTCAGCGGGGGTGAATAGTCATTCAGGTGCTCTAGAAACCTGAATTGTCCGTTCTGTGGTAATCTTGCTGCAGCTGAACTGAGGCTGAATGAATAGTCTAGAATATCCATATCCCTTGGACTTTTCAACTTCAGCAGGCCTGAGAAAGCAGATGCAAAGAACTGCTTGTGATACACACTTCTTCACAGTTTAATCATCTTTGGGCGGGGAGGGAGAAAGGGAGGAATGGGAAAGTGAGGGATACTTCTGCATAGATTTCAGCAAAAAATCCCTGAGAACCCCATGCTGTCATTTACAGGACAACCCTCAATGCAACTGCCATGCAATTAGAAAAAGTTTGAATTTCTTTGTTGCTTTTATATAAGCTCACATATGGAGATGAATTAATCATCAGCAGCATAATACAGTTTTCATGCAGCTCCTGGACATATTAAACTGAGTTAAAATTATTTTACTTCTATGAAAACCTAAAGATAGGCAGTCAAATTACATTGTCTCAGTTGAAAACCTGAAAGATGAAACACAGGAAAAATAAATCGTTCCTTGGATCTCCTCCAGAGTGTCCTGCTATTTTCTAATTGTAACACTCCTCAAAACTTTTTCTTAGAAAATGAAGAAAAAGACGGCCCATATTTTTTACTTTACTGTAGCTTCAAACAAAGTGTTTCCTACACTGCTCCACAGAAAGAACAATGAGTGAGCCTACACTGCCTGCTGTCCCCATGCAGATCACACTAAGACAGGGTAGGAGTTTTGGTTCTGACTGGACAATGGACCTCACCACTATATAGGTTTAGAATTAGATTTCCACATGCATGAGCAATTTTTTAGATGAAGCAGTATCACACAAGTAGGACTCTAAATAGTGACTTAAAGAAAACAAAATATACATCCAAACCATTGGATGTGTTTCTTTTAGAAGACTGGGTGTTTATTACCAGAAGAATAAATGGGTAACTATTTGCATTTCTACAATAAGTATGATCCATAGTTTTATGAGATACCAGCAGGACCATAATAATGAGGAAAGTAATAGCATTGTGACTGGTAAGAATGAGAGAAATATTAACAGAATAAGAACTGACAGAGAAGATTAAAAGAAAAGAATATATATGGGAGATATCCTGATGAACAAACCATGCAAAAATACTCTCAGCAAGACACTGAATCAAGTAACCTTGAAAGCATGAAACTAAAATTATCATTATACAAGTTGAAGGGAAAAAAACCAACCATATTATGAAGGAAGAGATAAAGCCGGACTTCTAATAAAAGCAGAAGTAAAGGAAGAAAAAATTAATAATTCAATAATAATTTAAAAAATAGCTTGAAAAGCTATTAAGCTAAACAGCATTTTGACAAAACAAGAAAAAATTATAAGATGCTTCCTGAATTCTAAAGGAAGCTCCATAAAATATATTAAGAAATAATAAATGCAGGATTTATTCCACATGCAATAAAACTAACATGCCCAGATGTTACACCAAGAGCAAAATGGTTGACTTTGAAATGTAAAGGAATGAAATTATTGAATCTGTACAGAAAGTCTCAAGTATATGATCAACATGTTAACTTACTTAATACACACAAAGAATATCTTGTTCAGCTTCATTGTCACAGGTACAAGTGGATAAAGAGAAGAAACAAAACAGAGGCAGAGAGCACACAATTTAAAAATCAACAGCATTGATTGAGCCAATAAAGATAACTGTTATAGCGGACTGTGTTCTCACCAACAAGGAGGGTCCTGTGGGGAATGTGAAGCTCAAGGGCAGCCTTGGCTGCAGTGACCATGAAATGGTGGAGTTCAAGTTCCTTAGAGCAGCAAGGAGGTTGCTCAGCAAGCTCACTAACCTGGACTTCAGGAAAGCAAACTGTGGCCTCTTCAGGGAACTGCTTGGTAGTGTACCATGGGATAAAGCCCTAGAGGGAAGAGGGGCCCAAGAAAGCTGGTTAACATTCAAGGATCACCTACTCCAAACTCAGGAGCGATGCATCACAACAAAGAAGTCGTCAGGCAAAAATCAAGAGGCTTACATGGATGAACAAGCAGCTCCTGAAAACCCTCAAACACAAAAAGGAAGCTTACAGAGGGTGAAGCAAGGACAGGTAACCTGGGATGAATAGAGACAAATTGTCCAAGCAACCAGAGATCAAATTATGCAAGCTAAGGCCCAGATAGAATTAAATCAGGCCAGGTATGTCAAGGTCAGCAAGAAACACTTCTATAGGTACATCAATGATAAAAGGAAGACAAGAGAAAATGTGGGCCCTCTCGGTAATGAAATGGGAGACCTGGTTACCAGGATATGGAGAAGGCTTAAGTACTCAATGACTTTTTTGCCTCGGTCTTCACTGGCAAGTGCTCTAGTGACATTGCCCAAGTCTCAGAAGGCAAAGGCAGGGACTGGGAGAATGAGGTTAACACCCACTGTGGGAGAAGAACAGGTTCGACACCATCTGAGGAACCTGAAGGTGAAAAACTCCATGGAATCTGATAAGATGCATCCATGGAACCTGAGGGAACTGGTGGAAAAAGTTGCTAAGCCACTATCCATCATCTTTGAGAAGTCATGGCAGTCCAGTTAAGGTCCCACTGACTGGGAAAGGGGAAACATAACCCCCATTTTTAAAAAAGGAAAAAAGGAAAAAAGGAAAAAAGGAAAAAAGGAAAAAAGGAAAAAAGGAAAAAAGGAAAAAAGGAAAAAAGGAAAAAAGGAAAAAAGGAAAAAAGGAAAAAAGGAAAAAAGGAAAAAAGGAAAAAAGGAAAAAAGGAAAAAAGGAAAAAAGGAAAAAAGGAAAAAAGGAAAAAAGGAAAAAAGGAAAAAAGGAAAAAAGGAAAAAAAGAAGGAAGTGCCCAGTGACAGCCGACACAACCATACTAAAGGCAAAACTTTCCTTACAAATTTGGTTGCCTTCTTTGGTGGTGTTACAGTGTTGGTGGATAAGGGAAGAGCAACTGATGTCATTTACCTGGACTTGCGCAAAGCATTCGACGCTGTCCAGCATGACATCCTTCTCTAAGTTGGAGAGATATTGATTTGACCAAAGGACCACTCAGTGGGTAAGGAATTGGCTGGATGGCGGCACTCAAAGAGTTGTGGACAACATCTCGATATCCAAGTGGAGACCAGTGATGAGTGGCATTCCTCAGGGGTCAGTACCGGGATCGGTGCTGTTTAACATCTTTGTCGGGGACACAGAGAGTAGAATTGAGTGCACCTTCATCAAGTTTTCTGACAACACCAAGCTGTGTAGTGCAGCCAGTGTGCGGGAGGGATGGGATGCCATCCAGAGGGACCTGGACAGGCTGGAGAGGTGGGCCCATGTAAACCTCATGAAGTTCAAGGCCAAGTGCAAGGTCCTGCACATGGATCAGGGCAATGCCAAGCACAAATACAGGCTGGGTGGAGAATAGATTGAAAACAGCCCTGAGGAGTAGGACTTGGGGTGTTTGGCTGATGAGAAGCTCAACATGACTCAGCAATGTGTGCTCACAGCCCAGAAAGCCAGCTGCATCTTGGGCTCCATCAAAAGAACTGTGGCCAGCAGGTTGAGAGAGGTGAGTCTTCCCCTCTACTCTGCTCTTGTGAGGCCCAGCCTGAAGTACTGCATTCAACTCAGGGCCCCCCAGCATAAGAAGCACATGGACCTGTTGGAGTGGGTCCAGAAGAGGGTCATGAAGATGATCAGAAGGGTGGAGAGAGTTGGGGCCGTTCAGCCTGCAGAAGAGAAGATGCCCAGCAGATCTTATAGCAGCCTTCTGGTACTTAAAGGGAGGCTACAGGAAAGATGGGGAGGGACTCGTTGTCAGGGAGCGTAATGATAGGATGAGGGGTAATGGTTTTAAACTGAAGGAGAGTAGATTTCGATCAGATATTAGGAAGGAATCTTTACTGTGAGGGTAGCAAAACACTGGAACAGGTTGCCCAGAGAAGTTGTTGAGGCCTCATCCCTAGAAGTGTTCAAGGCCAGGTTTGATGGGGCTTTGAGAAACCTCATGTAGTAGGAAGTGTCCCTGCCCATGACAGAGGGGTAGGAAGTAGATGGTTTTTAAGGTCCCTTCCAACCCAAACCATTCTATGGTTCCATGATTTTCCATGGTTGCATACACAGGAGCCAGATCTGCCAAAGAGTTAAGGTAGTTATAGGTAAAAGTAGGGGCCTTAATGGTTTTATAAGTGTGTAAAATCAGGCTGGGTGCCTGATTTGCTGTAATAGTCCACTCTTTGCAATCTGGCTGTAAGTGCTGGAAAACTAGAGCAAAGTCTGCATACCCAGCCTGTGACATGACTTCTGCCCTCCAAACCCTTTTGCTGTCCAGGAGACACAGAATCACAGAATCACAGAATTTTCAGAGTTGGAAGGGACCTCTAGAGATCATCTAGTCCAACTCCCCTGCTAAAGCAGGATTGCCTAGAGCACATTACTCAGGACTGCATCCAGGCGGGTCTTGAAAATCTCCAGAGAAGGGGACTCCACAACCTCCCTGGGCAGCCTGTGCCAGTGCTCTGTCACCCGAACTGTAAAGAGGTTTTTCCGTGTGTTGGAACAGAACTTCCGATGTTCCAACTTGTGCCCATTGCCCTTTGTCCTGTCACTGGGAACCATCGAGGAGAGTCTGGCTCCATCCTCTTTCAACCCACCTTTTAGATATTTGTAAGCAATAATAAGGTCTCCCCTCAGCCTTCTCTTCTCCAGGCTACAGAGTCCCAGCTCTCTCAGCCTTTCCTCATAAGG
>NW_009647211.1:3678666-3678875 GCF_000708025.1 Charadrius vociferus
GAGCCCAAAACTGGACACAGTATTCCAGTTGTGGCCTCACCAGTGCCGAGTAGAGGGGGAGAATGACCTCCCTCGACCTACTAGACACACTCTTCCCTATGCAGCCCAGGATTCCATTGGCCTTTTTGGCGACAAGGGCACATGCTGGCTCCTGGACAATTTACTATCTACCAGGACCCCCAAATCCTTCTCCTCAGAGCTACTTCCCA
>NW_009647211.1:3679267-3680147 GCF_000708025.1 Charadrius vociferus
GCCACTGATCACAACCCTCTGAGTCCTGTCACACAGCCAGCTCTCAATCCACCTCACTGTCACCTCATCTAGCTCACACTTCCTCAGCTTCCTAATGAGGATGTTATGGGAGACAGTGTCAAAAGCCTTGCTAAAGTCAAGGTAGATGACATCCATGTCTCTCCCCTCATCCAGCCAATCAGTTATAACATCATAGATGGCCATCAAATTGATCAAGCATGATTTACTCTTGGTAAATCCGTGTTGACCACTTTCAATAACTCCCTGTTCCTCAACATGTTTGAAGATGGCATCCAGAATGAGTCACTCCATTACCTTTCCAGGGACAGAGGTGAGACTAACTGGTCTGTAGTTTCCTGGACCCTCCTTTTTGCCTTTTTTGAAGATTGGAGTGATGTCGCCTTCCTCCAGTCCTCAGGCACCTCTCCTGTTCCCCATGTCCTTTCAAAGACGAAGGAGTGTGGTCTAACAATAACGTCTGCGAGCTCTCTCAGCACTTGCGGGTGCATCCCATCAGGGCCCATGGACTTATGAATGTCCAGCTTGGCCAAGTGGTCTCTGACCGGTCCTCCTCAACTGAGGGGAAATCTTCCTCTCTCCAGACCTTCCTGCTTGCCTCCATGTTATGGGATTCGTGAGTGACAGCTTTAGTAGCGAAGATCGAAGAAAAGAAGGCATTCAGTAACTCTGCCTTCTCTGTGTCTTCCTCCACAAGAGCACCCATCTCATTCATCAGTGGGCCTACATTTTCCCTAGTCTTCCTTTTCCTATTGATATACTGAAAGAATCTCTTCTTATTGTCTTTAACTGCAGTGGCCAAGCTGAGTTCTGATTGAGCTTTGGCCCTTCTAATTTTCCCCCTACATAGCTTTGTTATATC
>NW_009647211.1:3680467-3688071 GCF_000708025.1 Charadrius vociferus
GTTGGTTCGTTCACCAGCTGTGTGACGAAGTTGTCTTCCACACACTCCAGGAACCTCCGGGTCTGCTGCCTCTCTGCTGCGTAGTATTTCCAGCAGACATCTGGGAAGTTGAAGTCCCCCACAAGAACAAGGGCAGATGATTGTGAGACTTCTGCCAGATGCTTATACAATATTTCATCAGATTCTACATCCTGATTAGGGGGTCTATAGCAAACTCCCATCACAATGTCTGCCTTGTCGGCCTTCCCCTTAATTCTTATCCATACACACTCAACACTGTGATTCACCCTGTTAAATTCTAAACATTCAAAACTGGCCCTAACATAGAGGGCCACCCCACCACCTTGCTTTCCTTGCCTATCCCTTTTGAAAAGCTGGTAGCCATCGATCACAGCACTCCACTTGTGTGTGTCTTCCCACCACATCTCTGTTATGGCAATTATATCATAATTTCCTTGCTGTACAATGGCCTCCAGCTCCTCCTGTTTATTCCCCATGCTGCATGCATTAGTGTAGATGCACTTCACCTGGTCTAATTTTCCTGCCACTTGCTTGGGAGGACAAGCCTTAATTCTCACCTGATGATGCTCACACACTTCTGTAGTTACCAAATTATTACTACCCCTCATGTCTTTGCTGCCACACAAACCACCATCCCTTGCCATCACTGAGACCGACTGCAAGACCTTGCTAACGCTTTTACCCAGAAGTACTGGTATGCTGCTCCCAGGCATCACTTTTGTAATCCTGGTTTCATCCCCATCCCCCTTCAAACCTAGTTTAAAGCCCTATGAATGAGCCCTGCTAATTCTTGTCCCAGGATCTTTCTTCATACACTGTTGTTCATACAACATACACTGTTGTTACAGGCTGATAGCAAAAGTTTCATAACAAGACCTTATGATGTTGTTAGAGAAGGCCTTTGGTTCAAAACCTGCTGCAAGTGCAGGTGATGTCCAAGTCTTCTCATTATTTGCAATTATTTAGAATATAGCAGGATTTTTGCCTGGTAGACTGAATACCTTACCATTTCTACCAGCCTTCTAATCACTTCAAAATTAGAAAGATTAGTGTTTAAGTGCTGTTTTACAAACAATCTTTTGACAGCAGTCGTGGCATAAACTGTCATTGCTTCTCCCTGATAGCTCATTTCACCACTGC
This sequence comes from Charadrius vociferus, assembly GCF_000708025.1. Classification (NCBI taxonomy): domain Eukaryota; kingdom Metazoa; phylum Chordata; class Aves; order Charadriiformes; family Charadriidae; genus Charadrius; species Charadrius vociferus. The sequence continues at coordinate 3,681,629 of NW_009647211.1, forward strand.
AATAACTCATGTTTTGTGCTCACACAAGAGTTCTGGCAGTGATATGATAAGTTTATTCAATATTCAATTCAATATTTACTGACTCTGGGGAAGTAACAGGGAGAGAGGCACTGTGACTTCTTAAACCTGATTACATCATACATAGAAATCTGCTGCAGACTCAGGGAACAACCCTAATTTCCCTCTTTGCTTCCTGTTCTTTTTACAGCTGTTGTGGGAACTAAGTCAAGCTGAAGAGCTGAAGTTCTATCTGAAGATGGGCCAAACCAAAAAACTGCCCTAAAAACCTGCAACTAATTGTAACAGCTGAATGGATAACTGTTACAGCTGAATATTAAGGTAGAAATTTTGAAAGAAGGATGACCGTGAGGAACAGGTCAGTGGAAGAAGAGAGGCCGTGACAGCTTAAACCACCAATGATACTGTAGGTCACAGTGTGAACCTATATACTCATTTAATACGTAGTTAGGTAGAGCAGGTGATATTAATTTGAGCAACAGGAGACTTTGGGTAAGTACAGGTTATGAGTGTAGATAGCCAAAATGAAAACATTAGCTGCGAGAGCTCTGCAGGAAAGACCATGGTAAGTGTAAGGAGAAAAAGAAATACAGAGTACAAGATGCACAGATAAATAAAAAAAGGAGCAAGTTTTTCTTCTTTCTGCCTTTGAAATACAAAATGGTATGCATTTTGCAGCTGCTCATTTGAGCAGCTAAAATGGACTTGTAAAAATTACTTTTTCTTGGTTATTTTGTCCATTATAAATTCTGTCAGAATATGAATTTCCTAGTACATACAATTACTTTAATATTACAGTGACATCCTTTGTTTAATACATCAAACAGGCAGCATCACTTCACTCTTTTTAAAGTCCTCTTTTTGTGTGCTACTGCAGCTAAAGTCTTCTGGAAAAGAGCTGTTGACTTGGGCTGACTCAGTAATAAATGAGGAAAGCAAACACATGATTCAGTCCTCCAGAAAGGTAGTGGAAGGTAATTTTAAAGGCTTTTTTTTTCCTGGTAGCTTTTACAAATAGATGATTTTAGGGCTACATTAGAGTCTAAGAACCATATCGCACATTCAGTTACATCCACTGTTTTAACAGTGAGAAAGCCAAACGAAATGATACGTGAAGGCAAATCCATGGATGAATAGAGGACAGATTTTCCATTAGAAGTACAAAAGAGGGTAAAAAAATAACAGCTGAGGTGATTAATAAATGTTTATCTCAGGTGAAAAAGAGTGGATCACCTAGCATCATAGCATATTGTCCTTATGTTATCAGGACCCCCTTGCTTGTAAGTAAGAACAGTATCAGCGCCTCAAGCTATCTAGCAAGCATTCAAGACTCTGTGGGAATTTGGTACTTGTCCTACTCTCACCTCAGCTGGATTGAAGACATCTGTCTGCATCATGGCTGAAGTTGCATATCCTCTGGTCTCTTGGGTCAAATGCCCTGCCTGGAAAATTGTAGGCCTTGAGAAAAGTTTATGTGAATATTGAATTCCTTCCACTTGGTGCATAACTTGATTGTGTCAGGTGTGCATAACTTGAATACTATCACCCTGGACCTTTTACAGAAGCTCTGTGAGGCTGATGAGCAGACCCTACCTCAAGCCACCTCTGCTATCTTGGTATCTCAGTGATTAACAGAGGACAATGATTTGAGGTGGAATAACAGTCAAGGATATAGCACCTCTGCCTTCTGAGCTCAAAACCAAACTGCAGCGTGATCACAAGTGCTGCATCTGTATTATACATATATATACACATATATATATACATATATATGTTCCATCCTCCTTGACCCAGTAAAGCAAATCCTTCATGAAGAGAGCTCCTCCTCCATCCCCACAATAATATCTAAATGAACCACTAATTGAAAGAAATGCACAAACCCTTGATTCTACTGCTCCTTGGAGACATTTTTTCCTTACATTAAAACAGTAAACTTCTGGTGGAAGTTTGTCTGCAGAAAAGCTTCTTCTGCTTTCCACAGATGACTCTCATCCTGCATTTCTGTTGTGGTTTAACCCCAGCCAGCAACAAAGCACCACACAGCCACTGACTCATTCCCACCCAACAGGATGGTGAAGAGAATTGGAAGGGTAGAAGTAAGAAAGCTCATGGGTTGACATAAAGACAGTTTAATAGGTAAATCAGAAGTCACACATGCAAGCAAAGCAAAACAAGGAATCAATTCACTGCTTCCCATTGGCAGGCAGATGGGAAAGCAGGACTCTATCACATGTAATTGTTACTTGGGAAGACAAAAGCCATATCTCAAAATGTCCCATTTCTTTCTTCTTCACCCAGCTGTATATTTCTGAGTATGACATCATATGGTGTGGAATCCCTTTGTTCAGTCATGGTCAGATGTCCCAGTTGCGTCCCATCCCAACTTCTTGTGCACCCCTCGTCTACTCACTGGTGGGGTGGTGTGAGAAGCAGAAAAGGCCTTGACTCTGTGTAAGCACTCCTCAGCAACAACAAAAACATGCCTGCATTATCAACACTGTTTTCAGCACAAATCCAAAACATAGCCCCATACTAGTTGCTATGAAGAAAATTGACATGACATGCCAGGATTCCTTCCTTAATGGAAGGATGGGAGAAGGGTTATAGTAATTCCCCTCTAGCCAGGGGAGTAACTGAAGGATGCTAGAAGTCCTTGGAGACAGATATATGAATTCAATAGTCCAAATAGATTTATTCTAAATACACACAGCAGGGGGGAAGGAGGGGAGAACAAAAATGGTTTAAAAACTTGATTATCTGTAGACCAGTTTCAGAAAAAAAAGCTATTGTTTGTTGGGTGTGACACCATGTTTTGGGCAGCCTCCAAAGGTGAGCTCTAAATGATTTATTTTTCACAGCTTCTCTGCTGGACTTTTCGTACTGAGGTTGGTGAAGATGTTTTTATTGTCTGGGGTGTCCTCAGCAATTAATTTTAGTGGAAGGAAAGGACTGCCTGTCTTTGCCATAATCAAGAGACATAATGTAAAAGGGTAGAATCAGTAAAAATGCTAGACATCAATATGGGGAAATACTGCTGAATCACATCACAGAAGTAGAAGGTGTCACAGCCACTGACAAACTTCCACAATACAAAGACATCTCTCCCTCTTTCTGGTAGTCTACCCCTCATGGCAGAGCTTAACTTAATAGTAGAGCCAGCAAGGCATTGAGAAAACCATTTTCAAGTGAAGGAAGTTTGACTAAGACTCAAAAAGTTACTGAGTTAATAACAGTTAATAACATGATGTTCCTGAGCCAAGAAATGTGGAATAATGGAGACATAGTGTCGAAATACTTTTAAGAATCAGTTAGGAAAACTGGAAATTCAAAGGATATATTCAGACTTATGTCAAAGATTAGTAAGAGTTGTGACTAGAGAGATAATCATAATTTAAAGTTGAGAAGATCTGACCTTGAGTTTTCAGGCTTAGAAAGCATTTACATACTTGATTTTTGTTTATTTGATTTATATTATTTTTAGTAAACCTCTGAGGCATGTGTTTGTATAACAGTCCAATTTTTCAGGTGCCTTTATAGAATGGGGCAGAAGTGAACTGCCAGAAACATTCTCACTACATAGGTCAAAGGCAACTTCTGTAACAGCATACAGCGTGTGCTGTCTGTTAGGCGTATGACAAACTGAATTTCTTATGGACCACCAAGGTCCTGGGGATCCTGGGGATACAGAGCCATAGGGTGAAAAGGTATTCAAGATGAAAATCCAGCACAGTCTAGGCCTCCAAGTTGCCCTTAATAACATCCTCACACTCTTTACTTCACTACTGTCAGATCCAGACTGCCCAGACAAGACCCCACCCTTTGACGTGTATCACCAGCAGAAGAGAAGCACAGATGTCATCCCTACCATAAAATAGGCTCAGTGCTCACTCCTTGGTACTTGCTCCCTCCCCCTGGTCCTCAGACAAATCATAGAATTGCAGAATATTTCATGTTGGAAGGGGCCCATAAGGATCATCAAGCACAACTCACTTCTCCTCTAAGGACTACCTAAAACTAAACCATATGGCTAAAAACATCATCCAGACTGAACTCTGACTGGTTTGGTGCCATGAGCATTTCCCTGGGGAGCCTGTTCCAGGGAATGACCACCTTCCCAGTACACTTTTTCCAGTGTGCAATCTGAACTTTCCCTGACACAGCTTCATTCCATTCTATTGTGTCCTATCACTGGTCACCAGAGAGAGGAGATTGGCACCTTCCTGTTCTGCTGTCCCCTCTGAGGAAGTTGTAGAATGCAATGGAGTCACCTCTCAGCCTTCTCTTCTCCAAACTGAACAAACCAAGTGACCTCAACCACTTCTTATAAGTCTTGCCCTCCAGCCCTTTCATCATATTCACCACCCTTCTCTGGGCACACTCTGATAGCTTGATGTCCTTCTTCTATTGAGGTGCCCAAAACTGCACACAAGACTGAAGATGGGGCTGCACCAGTGCAGTGCTGAGTAGGACAATCACCTCCCTCAACTGGCTAGCTCAGCTGTGCTTGATGCACTCCAGGACACAGTTGGCCTTTTTGGCTGCCATCACGTGCTGTCAACTCATTCAACTTGCCATCAACCCAAACCCCCAGATTTCTTTCTGCGGGGCTGCTATTCAGCCTCTCATCCCCCAGTTTTTACTTATAACTAGGATTATCCCATCCCAGGTGGAGAATCCAGCACTCGCTCTTGTTAAATTTCATACAGCTAGTGATTGCCCAACTCTCTAGTCTATCCAGATCTCTCTGCAAGGCCTCCCTAGACTTGAGGGAGTCCACAACTCCTTCTAGTTTAGTATAATTGGCAAACTTACTTAATGTGTATTCAATCCATGTGTCCAGATCATTTATAAAAACATTAAAGAGCACTGGCCCTAAAATCAAAGCCTGGGGAACCCCACTGGTGACTGTCTACCAGCCTAACATAACACCATCTACTACAACTCTCTGAGCCTGACCTGTCAGCCAATCGCTCACCCAAGATATTATGGACTTCTCTAGCTGTATGCTGGACAGTTTATCCAGAAGGATATTGTGAGAGACAGCATCAAAAGCTTTTGCTGGTCAACTAGATGGGTGGCCTATAAAACAAAATTAAGTCAGCTAAGCAGGACTTTCCCCTCATGAACCCCTGTTGGCTATGACCAATGACTGTGTTGTCTCTCAAGTGTTTCTCAATAACTTCCAGCATAACCTTCTCCATAATTTTACTAGGCACTGAAGTGGGACTGGCAGGCCTGCAGTTATGAGGGTCTTCCTTCTTACCTTTTTTGAAAATTGGGACGTTTAGCAGCTTCCAGACAACAGGGACCTCTCCAGACTCCCGAGACCATTGAAAAATAATGGAGAGAAGTGCCGTGATAACATTTGCCAGTTCTTTCTGTACCCTGAGATGAATCCCATTGGGGCCCCATAGACTTACGTGCATCCAGCTGGAGCAACAAGTCTTGAACAAGTTCAGGGTCAACTGGGCGTTTATCATCCCTCCAGTCATGGTCTTCCAACACAGGGCTCTGGGTCCCAGTACCCATCATCAGTGTTGAAGACAGAGACGAAGAAGACATTAAAGGTCTCCATTTTGTCGATATCCCTATTTGTGTGGCTGCTGACCGTATCAAGCAATGGACCAATGTTATTTCTGATCCTCCTCTTGCTGTTAACTTATTTTTTAAATTTATTTGTTGTCCTTCACAGTGCTGGCCGGCTTGAACTTTAATTTAAGCTTTAGCCACAAATATTTTCTCCCTACAGGAGTAAACAGCGTCTCCGTAGTCCTCCCAGGTTGCCTGTCCTTGATGAGTTGGAGCTGGGAGATGTTTATAAGCGGCGTCACATTCACTCTCGCATTGCAGGGCAGATGAGACAACAAGAACTGTTTTGACATCTGTATGCAGAAGAGGTTACTTTGGAAACCAGGGTGCTTCAGTTACCTCTGGACTACTGTTTAAAACTAATTTGCCCTCTAATAATGAGAAACACTTGGCAGTTTTCAGACAGTGTTTACCTTTTTTTATTCTTTTTTTTCTTCTTCTTCTTTTTCCTACAGGACTTGCTCGATCATATATTCCTAGCAATGCAGGTATATGCTGCTCTGTCCCCACCACTGGTGAAGTCAATGAACACCTGCATTTGTACAGTCATGGGTTCATACACAGAATACGCGTTTTCCTATTTCAGGCCTCTTTCTGACTTACAGCAGAAAGTGACTTGCTTTCTTTTGCTGACCCCTTTTCAATATTTTTGACACTTTTTACATGTTTCATGTCTGTTTATTTTCTTTGTCATTCATATTGTCTCCGTGTTTGTTCAAATAGTTCCCCAATAGGACCTGTCATCTGTTCTGTACAGGATGTGCACTCTTCCCCTAAGTGGCATGTTAATTAGTTTAAAAAAGAAGGATTTTTATTTATGGACAATTATAGCAGGA
>NW_009647211.1:3688124-3717013 GCF_000708025.1 Charadrius vociferus
AATCACTAGCTGTTTAAAAAAAAAAAAAAAAAAAAAAAGAACAACCAGAATTTTAAGTGTTCTCAAATAGAAATTTCATTTTTCTGTAAGCCTCTGCACTCTGTAATTCTGTAGGGCTCAAGGTGCCAGGCATCTATGATTCCTAGAAGTGCCAAAAATCTTCTTTGAAGGGTAAGAATATTTCTGAAAATAAAAAAGGATGGGATTTCTTCTCCCCCAAAACTTTTCACTCGTCTCCTCCCTTCTCCCATCCTTCCGTTCATTTTGCTGGTGACCAACATTCTAGGAGTTACCTCTGCAAGTAAATAAAACATAAGCACTTCTTTTCACACAGACAAATAGAGACGCCTCAAATTTAAATAGAATGTAACTGACGTGTGGTGGCATAATATAAATTGTGATATTTTGAATAATTATCACTTTGCTTTTTTTTTTTTTTTTTTTATTGGGGGAGGAGAGTGAGGGGAGAGAGAGGTCCTGAAACACTGTGGAGAAAAGGGAGGAATATCTGACTTCTTTCATGAGAAGATGACATGGAGTGCTCAGCCATTATCGTTTTAGGAATAGGACTGTTGCTAAGCAACAAGTCTCACATAATCTTGCTCAGCTTTTGTATCTGAAGAAAATAGAGACAAGGAAAAGTTTGGAGCTCTAATGAGGAAAAAATAGCTTCAGTGCAGAACAATCAATAATGCACCTGACCAGAAAATAAACTATTAATGGGGACAGAGAAATCAAAGCTACTTATAGATACTTAAAAGCAAATTTATTATTATCAGGTATGTTTAGCTGGCTGCATACTACTTCTCCTTTACCTCTGTGTCCTTCAGGGAAGGGAGTAGTGCTTCCTTGGATGTGACTGCAATAACACTCACAAACCTTCCTGCTCAGTAAGTTTTACCAGTAGAGCAAATAATGTAATATTTTTTTAATGCCATTTAAGCATTGAATTAGCTGTATGTAGCCTAAAAAAACACCAAGAGAATGAGTGGCATAACTTTTCAATTTTGCATGGATGCCTAAAATAAAAGCTTACAGCAGGGAATAATTCCCAAACACCTTTTTAAGTCAATTGACCTAAATGCACGTTACTGGTGCAAGAAGGCACTGTGCCTGCCAAATTACATGAAGTCACCAATCTTATTTTCATCTTCTTGAATTCAGCTATACTCCACTCAGCTATATTCAGCTATATTCAGCTCAGTATTGAGCCTAATTTATCGTCATACTATTCTTCATCAGGTGTAATGGCCTAGAGAACCCAGCCTATGCCATGCAGTGCAAAAGCATGAAAAGTGCTTTGCATTGGTAACCTGTAAAACATCATAGGTCAGACGATTAGCTTCAGTTACTAGAATTATCAATTGTAATTATCTTTTGTTGTTTTTTATTATTGTTATGGTGAGAGTATTGTTGTAGATGCAAGTTAGCTGACTACATTCATTTTGTTGACTCCATTCAATCCACTCTATTACCAAAATTAAGTAAATGTAACATCAGCATGATATATGCAACTTGAGGCTCTGACAGGCAAGTGCTTTTATTTTAAACAACCATACATAATTCATAATGTAAAGGAAAGCAAAAATTGGGACCCAGATTTTACTGATCCAGAGAATGACTTCTGCTACTAAAGCATAAGCTAAAGCAAAATCTCTTATCCTGCTTTAGCAAACAATGTGAGTAAAAGAAAAAAAACATAGGAAAATAAACACAGGTTGTCATTAATCATGACTTTATACTTATTATAGGAGAAAAGAAAAAGAAAAAAGAACATGAGCACATAAAAATTGCCTTAGTTATAATCTTTCTTATGTCTTCCTGTGTGGAAGTCTCCAGTAGAACTTGTACTTCTTCAATGCAGACTTGCTTTTGGAAAATATTGAAGAACCTTATTCCCAAAACTATAGAAGTTCCCACTTAGCAGCACAATTTTTAAGTCTTTAAAGTTGAGGGACATGATCTGTCCTACTTTCTCAGATGGAATAATTCAAGGAAAATCTTGGGACATAAAAGATCACTAAGAAGGCTGAATTCCAATCAATCATCTAATTTCTTTTTTATTTGTCAAGTTTATCGTAAGCTTCCCTGTCCACACAACTAAGTCCACAACAATTTACTAATGGGATAAGCCTGATCAGTATACTATAAACAATTCAGTATCAAATTTAAGTGATGATAATCAAAACATTAATCTGCTGTCAGCAGTATGGCAAAATTCATCTCTCTGTGGTGCTGAAGTGGAAGGCTGTTTTCTCTTGATGTACTCTGCTTCTGTTTGTTTGGTCCGTGCTTGCTGGCAGGGATGAACAGGAAAAAGCTGTGCTGTAAAGTTGAGTGATGGGATCAGAGCACGCTGCTGCTTGTTCATCACTGAATGTTTTATATTCTTTTCTTCTGGAAAGAGGAAAGGATATCTCTGTCATGGCTTACCAAATTTAAAATATCTGTGGCTGTCATAGTTACATTTTCTCAGCACCTTCATAAGATTGCTTGGCTAGTTTTATCTTTTGAATAGTTGCTATGCTTCTATGTATGCAAGCACAGGATTTTTCCTTAACTTGAAGGTTTTCTACTTTTGACTTTGTGACAAGAAATTCCAGAATACACTCAAAGGTATCTAATCTCCAAATTAAACTCAGATTTCCTCTTAGGTTTGTCAACAGTTAGTAGGAGTTGAAATCTTTAAAATCTTATCTTTTTGTTCTTGTTTTGTATGCAAAGCTATTCTGACCTCAGATCCTTTGTGTTGTAATCCTTAAATAGAATCTTTAGGCTTTGTTAGTCTTAAAAGAAGGCATCGTCTCTTCTTAATTACTTTTGTAGAGGAGGTTGTTGTCTGGTTTTGATAGAGGAATTGTTAAACCACTGATAGATGACTAATTAATTTTCTTACTTAATTTTTATACTTTATGATGAAACTGGCTACCTAAGGAAGGAGCTGTTTAATTCATCCTGATAGATTTGTGTGTCTCGTAGCTACAAAAAGAGCAGATGTTGAAGAGACACAGAAATTATTTTACCTGGGAGTTTCTTTTAGGTAGGCTGATCCTTGCTGCACAGCTCCACCTGCACAATGTAAATTCAGTTTTCTCAGTATAGTCTGACCAACTGTGTAAGAAAATACTCTGTCAGAGTAAGAAAACAGGATTCAAAACCATGCTTCTGTTGAACTACTCATTCTGAAGTATAGACTGTTCATCACAACAGATAGCAATGTTTATCCAAGGGGCAGGTGAGGAGTCTCAAAAAACTTGATTTTGGGAACAGAATGGTTCATAGCCTGTGTACAAGCCCTATTTTACCTCAAAAAACACAGAGGAATAGTGTTCAGTTCAATAACACAAACCTGACAAGGCATACAGGCAGTTAGTGAGTGTTAAATCCATGTCACCATGCCTTCATTGTATCTGCACCAGACCTAGTCAAATAAAAGGCATCCTGATTGTGTGTCCTGTCTTATGCAGGTTTCCATCTTGGTTTAATGATTAGTTTTAAATATTAAGCAAATGCATTTATTCTTCCTAGAAAGACAAGCATCAAAATTATTCCCATTTTGCCTTTTGTTTAATTTACTTAGTATGATTGCTGTGACAGTAATTTTTGGTGTTTCCTGCATAATTAATTGATTGTAAATTCCTAGTTGATTTTTTTTTTTTTTTGTGGTCACTACACCTTGGAAATGTATGCAAAATTGCAGTTTTTGACAAGTGTTAGCTGGAAATGATTTTTTTATGTATTTCTGAGGTGAGTGAATTAAGAAGCCTTTACAGTCTGATTTTTCCACAGATATTATTTCCATCTCGAATGTTATGGCAAGATGATGACCATAAGTGAGACAGCTGGGAAAGAAGAAAAACGTATCAGAGAAGAAACATCCACTGCATAATTCATCGTAGGTCCAAAACTGGTGCCTCCAGCAGAGTACCAGTCTTAAGAGACATATTATATAGGTATGAAAAGATAGTTTTGTTACTGAGATTTTCACTTCCCGGTATGACTTAGTCTGCTGTGCATAAAAAGGTGATTAAAAAAAAATAAAAAACAACAAACACAAAAAACAACAAACCAATAACTTATCGGTTATTTGACATACTGGACAGCTATTGGACACCTGGATTGGTTTCAATCTTCAGCTCAACTATGCTGTGCGACTTTGGGTACTCACTTGCAATGCATTCATCTGACACAATTAATACTATTCCAAAGTAGGTTGTTTGGGTGCTGATTTTAGGCTAGGCTAGTCTTATGTCTCCAATAATATTAACAGTATAGTCATCTCCTTTACCCTGCAATTCAGTTTCTTTTTCTCCTCAGTATCATCAATTTATTAAACTGTACGTAGTTCTGATTTGTTAACAGAGGGAATATTCAAGGCAGTTAAAAGCATTACAATAATTATAATCATTAACTTCTCTGAAGAGATAAAAACTTTGTTGAACCAACTAAAATCCCAGACCAGAAAAGTTGTCCATATATCACTTTGGAGATGCCACAGTGTACGTATTTTCATATTATAATGTGCATCCCTGTGCTTCTTGTCTTAATCCTTAAGTTATGTTTAGAAATCTTTTGTTATAAATATACACACTTCTGTCTTTCCACAAGAAAGTGTATTTCCTTCTGTAAATATATTTCAGTCTATTTCTGTAATTATATTTCAACAAAGTCTGCTTTTTGTCAGCTGACCCCCTCAGATTCTGAACCCTTAAAGATGCTTCCTTCTAACAAACAAATGGGTGCTTAGCAATGCCTTCTCAATCTTCCAGTGATAGTTACATCATAAGTACTAGTCCATGATCTGCAGTTTGCCCTAGCAACAGACACATTTACACACCCACCTTTCAGTTGAAGGCCAGAAATTGTTTAAGGGGATGCTAGCTCACCCTTCGACCAAGTGACATGCTTCTCATAGGGTGAAAAGGCAACAAAAGCATTTCTTCATTTTCAATGTTGTATCTAATGCCAGAATGTAAAACCCAAAATGGTTTTCAGAGAACTGCTGCAGAGAAATTTTATAATGAGGCAGAATACTACAGGATCTTTAAAAATAGTTATCGCTTTTTTATACCATAAATTGTAGTCTGAAGAATCCAATACAAAAGAAGCTTAACATTGCAGTGGAAACTTGTACTGCCATCCAGTGTTTAAGGCTGTAGGAGTCAGGCAAAGCCACCCAGGGCCACCTTCACACAGGAGCCATTGCCAGAAGGTCTCTGTCTTTCTGACTTTAAGGTGGTGTTGCGGCAATCTCACCTGGGGTGAGGAGTCGCAGGAACCCAACGCAGCAGCTGTTGCATCACAGCCACGCAGCCGGACTCCCTGGCCACCACCCCTGCTGGCTGCTGGCCATCCCCAGCAGGAGCCACCGCAGCCCCTCTCCCTTCCCCACGCACAATCTTTGCTGTAGCTCTGATGCGGCTTTTCTAGTACACATCTGTGTACAGCATGTATAACTCCTCAAAGTGAGAAACTAATAGCACTAATTAGAGCTTTACATGCCACAGACAACTGCGCTGTATGTCTCCCCACATGGCCCTGCTAATATTCCTCAGTTTTGGACTGTCATAGTCTTCCTATTCTGATCCTGTGCTACTGCTAGCCCTCTGCTTCCTGTCAGTCATGTCAAGTAATTATGCCAAATTTTTTTGATTGTTTAATAGTGCAAATGCTAGCTAAATGGGAAAATCAGAGACCACCATTATTAACTTATTTTTTGCTTTCAATTCAGGCCTCCAGAAGTAAAAAGTGATTGTTGATTCATCTCAGGAAGGAAAGTATCTCAGTGGCCACCTACTTCCCTTCAGTTTTAAATCCCCATCTCTACTTATTCTACAGTCATTTACAGTGGTGTGAATTCTCAGAAACACCTCTCTTTATTTGCTTATTGCTTTCTTTTTTTTTTTTTTCCTGGATTTAAAAATACTGCATGGATGACTAAGGAACTTTTTATTCGCCATGTATATTCATTCATTTAATACAAAATGTAAACTAGCCTTACTATTAAAACTTCACAATTTGATACCTTTTTTTGTGGGTGCAGGGGTTTCTCAAATAAAGCAGTCAACAAGCCGTGTTATTGTGTCATGGCTAATAAATTTTAAATTCCAGGGGCCTTTAATACCTTACACATATTTAAAAATCTTTTGGTAGAAAACAGATTCTTCTCAGCTTTTTGTGAACTTGTACTTTGTATGTTCAACTTCTAAACTACAGTTTTTCATTTTTGCACCAAAACCCCACAGTTTTATTATGGCTTTTTTTTTTTTTTTTTTTTCCTGCTGTACTTGCAAATACTCTCACCCTGCTGTGCAAATGAGCTACACAGAGACTAAATAAATGAACTTTTTCCAAACAGGGCTTTCAACTCCAGGATCATTATCTGTAATGCATGATTCCTACTAATGCTCTGTTTTGCAGTTTATTAAGTCATTGGTGGGTAGTATTTTATTCAACTGTGTCCTATACACTGTTCATCTGGTTGCTTCAGCTTCTAGCAACAATGTTGACGTGTCTCATAAAGATTGCAATAACAAGCACTTTAAATGAATGCTTTACCATTCCATTTCAGATAGCATGTTTCAGGCTGGAATGGGACACTGGGGCTCTGGAAATTGAGGGCGAAGTAATTAGTAAGGTGGAAGCAACTGGGAATGTGGGGCAGTTGAAAAAAAGGTTATCAGGGAATTAAACATGTTTCAGATAATTATCTAGATAATAATGAAATGAGACATTCGTTGATCTTAGGCTTTGTGTTGCTTTTCCAGCCTTTTCTGTGCAATTCCCATGGACCTCTTAGTCTAGATCAGACGGAAGAAATCTTTATCTTATTTTACCCCGAGAGTGATCGTCTTTCTGATTATTTTCCCTGATGATCTGCTTTACTCCCTCTTGGACAGGATGCTTGATCCATTCCAACTTTGCATGTTCCCTTCAAGATTTTAATCATGACAGTACATTTTGAAAACTTGGAGATGGGTTTGCTGGCTTGGAGAAAATAAGAGTGTCCTGCCCTATTGTCCCAGTAAACACAACATTCAGATTTGATCTGAACTGTTTACACTCTCCTTGTCATTTTACTGAATTTTTGGCTTAGCTGGAATTTTGAACTGGGAGTAGAAAATTGAGAATACAAAAAATACTGGAATCTTAGAGGCTTGTTCTGGTGAGATTTCCAGAGCAGGCTTGCAGTCTCAGTTTGTAATGAATCTAATTCGTATTTTAGTATGCTTTCCGGGAATACCTAGATCCAGAGCACAAAAAGTAGGTCTCTAAAAGTGCTGTCTACTGAGTCAGTGCTTTGTTTCTCCTTCTCTTTGCATAGGGCTATAATAAAGTAGGGCCCTCCAGACAGAAAAGTGGGAAAAAGTTTTTCACTTCATGAATCTAAATACACTCTTTGGATAGAACATTTCTAATTTCATCTAACATGCTATACTTTTCAACTTACATGTAAATCCTTAAAACTCAAAAACATCTTAAGCTTTGTACTATAAGATTGGCTACACTTGTGTTCTCAGCACAGGCATGGACTTAGTTTGGGTTAGTGAAAATAAAGAAGACTCTGGTGCTCTGAAAGTATATTTCTGCAATGCATCCTCAGAGCACTTTGTTGCTATGGTAAGCTATAATATTAGTATAATGTACTACCAATAGAGCTATCACTCCAGGAATGTTTTAAAGTAATAGATCATTATTAAACAAAATGCTACCCTTCAACCAGGTACTAGTTAATGTCATCCTGTTACCAATTGTCAGAAAAGTAATTCCTCAAACGCATAAGCTGTTAATATATTTTAAATTGCCACTGCAGAGAAAGAAACTGATTGACAATCAAACACAGCAGAAAGATGTTTTCCATATTCTTTCTTCTATAAAACTAAAATTTTTGCAGGTATGTTGGTAGTGATTATAAGAAAACAATGATTGTCACTGACAGAACCCAAATGAAATAACGTGTTCCATTTCTTTGGGACCTCTTCCATATGGTACCCCAGCCCCTGTGTACCAGAGTCACTAGGGAAATAGCCAGACTGTGACTGAAGATCTGAACTAATATTTTACTAAGATGAAAAAGGGACTATTGCTTCAAGCTCTCTGCCTACTCAGGTGGACATCAATACTTTGGCGCTATTCTGTAATTCTAAGAGGAGATTCTAGAGAAAATCGGTGATTCACGGTTAAAAAACACTAGGCTCTGGTCTATGAGCAACAGGTGTAGAGAAAGCTGCAGATGACAGATTTTCAAATTAGATATTGTGTAGCTTGCTTGCTTTCCTAACCTCCTGTGGAAAGCTTTCTGAATATAACTTTACCAAGAGAATTTGCCTAGTTTTCATCAAAAAGTTGCAAGAATGTACTTCCTTTACATATTTAGCTGAAAGCCAGAGACGGAAAAACAATGTAAGTTCTAATGAGAAAACCTACAACAGAACAAAAATTGTAATGGGGTTGAAAAATGCGTTTTTAAAAAAATCTTTATAGTCTTTAACACCACAGGAAGATGGCTTTCTGCATTTATTGATGATTGCAACATTAGCTCAGATACAACAGTTTGTATTCCCAAAATGAGAAGGATTGGTTGTACTATACTTCTTCTAGTAAGGTATGTGTTGTAAACCTTATTCAAATGCTCAACTTAGTAACTTACACTGACTGACTTCACTGACATGTTTGAGGCTGAACATATGGTGAGCCTGCACATGGTAAAAGCTCACAGATCCCAGCCTGGAGTCAAATGTCAAGATAAAACCTTTTTTTTTTATTCTTTTCTAATTAAAAAAAAAAAAGAAAAAAAGTTTGGAAAACCTAAGAAGGTCGGCACCCATATATCCCATAAGTGGTTTGTAGCTGTATACTTCACAAATGCAATTGTATGGGAAGCAAATGAACACACATCCATCAAGTTTGTTTCTAAGTACAGCAGTTCACTCTTTAAACAGTCAATGCCTTGGGAGTGTGGAAAGTCCCACTAATGCCAAGTGCAATAAACTGCATTAGTACCCTAATTGAAATTTTAGTGTAGCAGAAGACTGTATTTATAAGGACAAAGTAGATTAGTTTGTTTTTTTTTTTTTTTTCCTGTAAACAATTGCTATAGGTATATAAATTAAATTACCACACAGAGGTTTGAAAAATGTCAATGGTCCCTCCAGGGGAATGTATATAATAAATTCTGTTTGGCTAAATTACATGTAAACCTGGGACTCATTGAAGTCAATAGCAAAATCCCTGCCAAGTATAAAAAGACCAGCACTTTGCCGAGAGGGGTCTTCTAAGCAAGGAGAGATACTAACTGCATTTGTTAACTAAATTTCTTCTTTAGTGTTTCACATCCTTTGCATGGAGAATGAGACTCATGATGTAAAATGAAGTATTGCTGGAGCTGTATTAGAGTATTCACTTCATTATTGAGTTTATTTTCAGTCATGCAATACGATAATGGAGGGTTAAACCTTGTTTAAAAAGCTGTATGTGTGTCAATAATCCAACATCTAGCTGCCATTAGTTTGTTCTGATATCCATTCACTTTATGTTCTGCCTCAATGTCTCAGTTAAAATCATCTGCATCATCTTCCTTCACTAATCATGCAAAAACCTCAGCCAGAGGTCTAAGGATGACTTTGGGCAAATGCTGAGGACAAATCTGGTTTGAGGCAATAGAAAGTTTTCTTTATCAGTGCCTGAATCTGTAAAACCTCAGCTGTGGAGAAATGATAGGTTCTTATTTGCAGGGAAACATGCAGGGACAAAAGTTGTTTTGTACGCAGAGATTTCTAATCTAGTATTTCTTTTGAAGTGTACCTGATAAAATATCTATGCTTGCATGTAGTTTGTAGGATGAGAAGCATATAGCCTGTACAAAATGCATCTTTTAAAATGTATACTAAATAAATAAGCAAAAGCTCCCTCCCTCCGAAGTGTGAGAAAGGTAATTTAATCTTCTGAAAGTAATTTATGGACAGGATTCTCAACTAAGGTTAACAGGTATAGTGTCAGTGACATAGACAAAGACATTTTAACTGACATGAGCTAACTATCCACATACACCTTTTTATCTAAAGGTTTAGGAGTTCATTTAGACATTTATGTATTCACGTTTTTTTCTATAGTCTCTCCGCTTTCTATTAGATTGTAAATTCTAGCTTTTAATTGAACGACATGGATAGTAAGATTATTTTTGAAATGTGAAAAATGAAGAAATAGAGCGGCTGATACTGAAGTTTTCCTATGCTTATTTGAAAAGTAAAGCCTGTTGGCAGGTGCCATCTAGTATGAATATAAATATGTATATGAACATATGTGAGATTTATGATTGGGCATGTTGTCCATGTGTTTGGTCCTTCCAAATTCGTTTCTTAAATCTAAGCCTACTCTATTTTTTTCCACACATTCATCTCACTCCACTCTATGTGGACTAGTGTAGGATTATGATTATTCAGTCATCATTTGAATGAATTCTGGAAAAGAAAAAAGAAATAATTTTTTAATATAGTTGGAAAGAAATTCAGACACTTGTGAATAACATGTTTAAGCTCATCTAGAAAACCCTGCAAACTCTCTGATTCTTCCTGCTAAAATGCAAGTATGAAAGCTCCCAGTGTTGATTCATTTTATGCAGTTGTTTAATCTGAAAATGAAAGTATCCACACAAAAAAGGAATAATACTTTGTCAGCCAAGACAAAATAACTTATCTTGGCTCATTTTCTTTTTATTCTTGGACACTATTCTCTTGTTCTACTCTTCCTGGCCTAACTAGTTTAGAAAGCTTTTGAATAAATATCAAAGAAGTTGGGTTTTTTTTTTCAGTTTTGTAGTTCTTTAACTATTTGGTGGCTTCACCAAATGGTGATGCGTAGATAAACGTAGTGCACATACAGTGTGACAAATCAGGTGAAGTGCAATGCTGTCATGGAAGTTCACAAAATCAAATTTAGCCAGGTGATAAACTTAAAATAAACATTATTCTAACCAAAAATTCTTTAACAGAGAACCAATTGGAAATGAAGTAAATCAAAATCATTTAACACTCTGACATTAGTAAACAAAATGTTCAGAATGTACAAGATAATTAACACTGCATGACTTAAGACTTAAGCCTCTTCAAGCTACTTGGACATTTTGCCAGCACAAAGACGTGGTTGTCAGTGTGAGACATGGAAGATCTTATACCGAAAACAACCAAAAAATGCTGAGAGCTTAAAAAAAAGGCAATCTGAAATTTCAACCAGCTTTTCAAATTTAATACAAACAAAAAAAAAATTAAAATGTTTATGGTTTAGTACAAACATAACTTCTAAGTAATCAAAGGGAGGCAGTATTATCTTTCCTAGTGAACAAATAATTTCCTAACTATTCATTACCTAATTGTCACGCTTTCCTCTGCAATACCTACTACAGACTAATGTTGAAGAAAGGATATACAAATAAAAAGGCCTGCTATAAAAATTCCTGTATTTCCTCATGCATGTTAAGTGACAGACCACAGCTAAAAATTAATATATATGAGAAGGTCTTTGATAGTCATTCACTTTTAGGTTGTGTAGAATCTTTAAAGAATTAAAGAATCTTCTTCAGTTCCTTTCATACACTATTTAGAGGTAGGTAAACTGGAGTTCAGGGAGTGACAACTATTATCTACTCGAAAGACTCAGTCGTAAATGTTCACATAAAGACATGTGTCCACTGTAATAGCTAAAGAACTAAATAAAAAGATGCTAAAACAATATTTTTTTTTCCATAGTATAAGTTGAAGTAGCTTTCAATAATTCTTTCACAGCTATGTGTTTATAAATTAACCACTTATAGAGGAATTAACCAGATAACTATACAGTGCAGAGGCAGATGCAGTGAGAGAGAAATTTTAAGACTAGTATCACAAAAGACTTGCTTATGGTCTTTCATACTGTGCTATATATTAAAGGCCCTATGTGTTTTATGACTTGGAGTCTGGACATAAACGCAATGCTATATGTTACTTTATTTAATTCCAGAATTAGCACTTTCCAGAAGAAAATACCAGTCTTTATAATGTAAAATACATGATGAAGCACAGGAACAATATAGCTATCAAAAACAAGCATTTGACTAAACTTCTATGAAAACACTGTTTTCAAAAGAAAAATGGCTTTTTACCAGGTGTATTTTCACAGATCCCTCAAATACTGTTAAAGCAGAAGAGAAAATTAGACTTGATAGGGTACAGAGTTTTCTGCATTGAGCATCACCTAGAAACACATGTATTTTTTCATTTTATTCACTCTTCGCAGTTGAAACCCAAACTCTCAAATAACCTTGGGCCCTTAAGGACCTGAGAATGTAAACTCCAACCAGAACTAGCCGCGACTTACCTTGACTGTCACTTTTCTTCATTTCTTATGATCGGTCTTTGCTTGCCATTATGTCCAAGTGTAAGAGCCAGATATAGAGCACAAGGAAGTCAATACCTTTAAAGACTATGTGTCTTAAGATTCTTCAGCAAAGAAATGGAATACAACTGGCTTGTTTTCTGGTAAAGGATTTTGTTCGTTAGCACAGACTAAAAGTATTCATATATTTCAGCACAGAAGATCCTATTAATCGAAGATGACACATAGCCCAATACAGTCAATTATATTTATATGATTGTTTCCTGCTCCTGTTCTTCCTTCTCTGCTATTTTCTTGCCATTTGTCAGATATACACACGTTAGTTCTATTGCCAGGAAGGTCTACACTTGAAGTTGACAATTTCATAAACACAAAGAGCACAGCTTGGTCCCTCAAACAGATGTATCAGAACAATGATGTGAATACTGACAAAGGGACAGGAAAGCAGCCAAGGGCAAACACATCTCAGTGAGGATTCCACATTGTTGAAAACTGAGTCATGAGCTGCAACTGCAAAAATCTATTTGAAAACCTACAAATTACATAGGCCTGTAATGAAACAGGTAAACCAAGAAACACTAGATGAAAGAGTTTTTGAGAGAAACTTCTTTTCTTGCCCATTTCTCCCTTACCAGTTGAAAAACTGAAGGGTCACAATGACAGTGCTTGAGGGAAATAGGATTTTAGCTCATATTTATATACATAAAATTCATCATTCCTTATCCACAGCTGTATTTATTCTTGCTGCTGCTATCCTTAAGCATCCAGACAACACTTTAAGAATTAATAAAATGTGAATTTCTTATAAAGAAATGAATTTTTTATTTTAATTTTCCCTAAAGTTTCAGCACTGTCATGTAGAAAAACTATTTTCTGTTTTGCTTGGGGTTTATTTATTTTATTATATACAGGAAATTGCTATTGCATATAGAGTTTTTGGTTTGCATCTGTTTATTTTTATACAAATTATAAATCAGAAGTAATCAAGATCTCTTAGCTGCAAAGCTAATATTGTGTGACATAACAAAATCAGAGCCCATATATATGACTTCACATTCTGACCATATCTGTTGTTGCTTGCACAGTGTGTCTTTTGGCAATCTGATTCTTTTTCTTTTTTTTCTTTTTTTTTTTTTTTAATATAATAATACTTTTCATGTATCTGTTCTGTCCACTCATAAGATAGCAAATCCGGACCTTGAATCCTTGGTACACAAGCACCTAATCCACAGTGGAGCTTACACTAGATGTTACAGAGAGCGAGGGCTACAGTTTGCATATCCTGAAATATTCCTTAAACAAATTTATAACAGAATAATCATAAGATTTAAGGTCCATTTGATTCTAGTGTTAGCACAGAGCCAGAATGTCCATTGCTTTAAAATATAAAGGAAAAAACAAAGTCCAAAAGAAAATTAAAAAGCACCTGCCCACACAGATTTTTTATGGATGTAATACTTACTTATAAGATTTGCACATTTTAGACCAAGTCAAGTGAAACTTTTACTGAGTTTTCAGTTTTGTGATGGTAACAATACCTTAGAAATATACTATTGCCATTACAATGTCATTTGCTTGAGCAGGCAGATGCAAGAAAATGTGTCATTAATGATTTTTCCTCCTCATGATTGCAAAATACGTTAGACTTCTTTATACTAGTATTTTTAGGAAAGGTGACTTCAGCTTCCATTTTACATTAATTTTCGAATGCTGCTTAGCTAAAACAGCATAATAACAAGTGAAAGATTTTTTCCTGCTCACTTAAATGATGCTTCAGCACTGTTCTGTAATAAACCATGTCAGATTCACTTCAACATGACTGTAACCATAAGAGCATAACGACATGCAGAGCAGTTTGTCCTGTTATAGATTCCCTCTCCTATTCACGTTTCCGTGTAGATATATTGAAAAGAATGACTAGTACTGGTTCTTGCACACCAGATGTATTTATGAAAACCAAAAAAGTTTTGTTGATTGTTTGCATATTTAAACCAACATGTATGCCATTTCAAAACCTTCACATTCAAACGCATGGATTACTAAAACTCTTCTTTTGCAAGTTCAGGCTGCTTTTGTCAGCTTTTTCATTAAAGCAGTCAAAATTCCCTGATGAATCTGCGCTTATTCCTAGGGAACATAAGTATAGGGTTCACCTCCACTTCTACCACTTATCACTGTGGACTTGGCAATTTCCAGCTACCGGTGTGAATATTGTCTGTATAAACTATTATATATAATGCAGCATGTGCAATGTAAATGACTATTACCTGAACAAAGACATGTTACAAAGACATCCATCCAGCCTTTATCCTCCCTCCTTGTTTTCAACAATGGCATTTGGAGTTCTCAGAAAAGGAGAGAGTGAGTGAGACACAGAGACTATATGACTGAAGGCTAACTCTCCTACAGGGATGGTCCCGAAGCATCTGCACAAAGCAATATGGTTCCCAGCTACAGACACTTGTGTGGCTACACAGGACTCCAGTAACAGGACTATACTTCAAACAGATGTATGAAAAAATAGTGAAGTTCCTTTAAAAGTGGTGCTAAAACCCATCAACAACACACACATAAAGCATACCCCTAAAACTCATTCTTTACAACTATAAGATACTATAATAACATATTCCTCTCTGTACTTTACAAAATGAATCTCAACCACTGTTAACACAATTTCTTCCTTGCTCCACATACTTATGGCCCCAGGTTTCATGCTAAGAGCATTATTTTGTGCTTTTCATGCCCATTTTTACCTTTCAAAAGGCTACCGTCTTAAAGTCTGTTTCATTAAAGCATGTCTGTTGTAAAGACCTCTTAGAAAGAAAGCTTTTGCATTCATGTTTTTAAATGAAAGGGGGAAAAAAAGATCAGCAGTTTTTAATATTACACAAATATTTGAAAAGTAGCCACAGAAGAGGCTTTTATTTCACCTATGTTAGTCAAAATGGGTTTAACTTGGAAGAGATGGCATTTTGACAAGGCATTAGTCATAAAAGAAGAAAATTATGAGAGAGAGTGAATGCGTCTCAAATACTTGAAGTGATAGATGAGCACTTTCTGTATCTATAGGAGACCATCTTATGTCTCTGTGACTTGCTCTCTTGGCACCTTGAACTTAGATCAAAGAAACACAGTCCCTGGTCAAAAGCTTAGACAATGAAATTTTTCTTACAAATATTTCCTGAAGAAATCAAACCATTTCTCATACATGGAGAAAGTGAAAAACAGAGAGTAGCTAAGGTACATTAAAAAATAAAATAAAGTCATTGACAAGTTTAAAAGTGAGTAGTTCTGAATGTAAATAACACATCAGTAAATTAAAATAATAAATCTGATTGTCAGTACACACAGATGAGGCACTAGCAGCTAGAAAATGTTTAATACGTATTAAGAAAATAGCAAGAAAATAACACGTGAGTATCACATATGTAAAGATCTTCATACTCTAACAATGAAGGTCAAACCCATATTTTCTTTTTCTCAAGATATTTCACAATACAATTTAGAATTTATGGCAGGAACTGTTTCCCTGAACACTTACAGATAAAACCTTATACATTCATTTTACAACCACTTTTCTTCTCCCAACCACTTCTGTCATTACCTTTTGCTCCCACGTCTTTCCCCTCAATAACTTTCCGATTATGTCAATAAGTTCCAGTTATCCTCTTCTTGAAGGACTCTCTCCTGGACATTTTGATCTTCTTTTATCCTAAGGTTTGCTTTTTGTTGTCCTCCAGGAAGATCTCTCTATGTTTCTTGCTCTTGGGATCCTTATTTACAGCTGCTGTCTCCTGGGTTAGAAGCAACACTTGCAGAGATAGAATAAGCTAACTATAAACAGAGAAGACAGCTTTTTGACAGAATATCACATGATTTTGTAAAAAGGACTTTGGTTTCCAGTTCATAAATGACAACCACGAGTCGACCTGGAAAGTAAACTATCACATTGGTAACTCAACTATTACACAATTGCCAGACTTTTCTTCTAATAATAAATAACAGAATTCTTCCTCGTGGCTGGATTGCAACATTTGACCACAAAATGAGAAAGGGGGAAGGGACACAAGCTCTTTTCCTTATCCTTTCAGTTCACACATACAACTAGAGAACTAAGATTTTGATCACTCTAAGGTTCTGTTTTACGGGTACCCTGAATCTTAACTAGGGTTTGCAACTCAATTTTGAATTCTGTAAATGAAAAATGTGATAAAAATGCTGAAGGTTATTAATTATTATTAAATCAGTGCAATTAGGGGAGACAAATGAGCTGAGGATTCCCAGCTCTCTTATTCTGACTTACATAATAATCGCCTGTACTGTTTCTACAGAATACATTCTCTGTAAACTTGAGACATCACGAATAGATGTGTGAATACACTGTAACCAAAGAATGAACATCCCTTAAAATTTTTAACTCTTAATTATGCTTTAATGAACAGGCATTGTGGATCATCTACCTCATTCCCAGGCTACGATGCATTAAAAGCAAGTGGCCCCATTCTCAGCAGAGATACACAGGCTTTTCACATTTCTTGACTGAAAAATTAATTACTGCTCTGGGCGGGTTACACCTTTGGGATTCTCACAGAGAAAGGGGTAGAGATAAGATGTACAGCAAAATCAGGTATACTGCCATTCCACAATCCACTTGTCCCACAACTCTCCTCATTCTGCCAGCGTGTACCAGGACACCTCGAGGTTTACTCTTTCTTGCAGAGAGTCTGTCGCTTCTGGGATAAATTTCTGAGATAAATCCTCTGTCTCCTCAGAGTAGTCACGCTGCTTGTGAAAGAAGAAGCCAGGAATGAGGGCTGGAGTTGCAGGAGAAAAGATGGAGGAGAATGTGTAACGGGAGAAGGAGAGAGAGAAATCCTTGTTGCTGTGCTAAGATGTTTCATGATATTATGCACCCTTTTGCAAGATCTTTCTTTAGATGTGGTCTATGTAAAAGGAGGGGAAAAAAGGGAAAAAAAAAAAAAAAAGGAGGTCTTTGTAATTAGAATCATAGAAGGCTTGGGTTGGAACGTACCTTAAAGATCTAGTTCCAACCCCCCTGACATGGGGCTTCCATTAGACAAGGTTATTCAAAACTTTATCCACCTGGTGTTAAACACTTCCATGAATGGGGACTCCACAACTTCCCAGGCAACCTGTTCCAGTGCCTCACCACCCTCACAGTAACAAATTTCTTCTTCATATCTGATCTAAATATAACCTTTTCCAGTTTAAAACTCTTACCCCTCATCCTATTGCTACACTCCCTGACAAAGAGTCCCTCCCCATCTTTCCTCTAGACACCCTTTAAGTACTGTATGGCTGCTATAAGGTCTCCCTGAAGCCTTGTCTTCTCCAGGCTGAACAACCGCGGCTCTCTCAGCCTGTCCTCACAGGACAGGTGCTACAACCCTCAGATCATCTTCATGGCCGTCCTCTGGACTAGCTCCAACAGGTCCACGTCCTTCTTATATTGGGGGCCCCAGACCTGAATGCAATATTCCAGGTGGGGTCTCATGAGCACAGAGCAGAGAGGGAGAATCACCTCCCTTCACCTGTGGGCCACACTTCTTTTGTTACAGCCCAGGATCCAGTTGGCCTTCTGGGTTGCGAGTGCACATTGCCATCTCATGTTGAGCTTCTCAACAACTAACACCCGCAAGTGCTTCTCCTCAGGGCTGCTCTCAATCCATTCTCTGCCCAGCCTGTATTTGTGCATGGGACTGCCCTGACCCACGTGCAGGACCTTGCACTTGGCCTTGAGGAAATTCATGAAGTTTGCATTGGCCCACCTATCAAGCCTGTCCGTATGCCCCTGGACGGCATCCCTTCCCTCCAGTGTATCGACTGCTCCGCACAGCTTGGTGTTGTCAGCAAACTTGCTGAGGGTGCACTCAATCCCACTGTCCATGTTACCAACAAAGATGTTAAACAACACCAGTCCCAGTACTGACCCCTGAGGAACACCACTCGTCACTGGTCTCCACTTGGACATCAAGGTGTTGACTCGTGTTTCTGAATAAAACAACACACTTACTGATCTTCAGGATTTCAGGAGAATATAATTCTCTAGACAATATCATCTGTCTGTGTGTTCATATACCTCTCTGTAATGTGTAAATCTGCTTCAATTCTGCGTGTGACCTCAGCAGCCACAGAACATTAAAAGCAACAGTCTATTGGTGCCCCAGGCCATTATTTTGTCAAGCAAACAGTGCAGTGGTTATGTGACAGCTACTACCGTAGCCATGTCACCTACAAAGATGTTAAATAGTATTGGTCCCAGTGCAGACCCGTGAGGAACACCACTTGTCACTGCTTGCTACTTGGACATGGAGCCATTCACCGCAACTCTTTGAGTGCAACGGTCCAGCCTGTTGTGTATCCACTGAGTGGTCCATTGGTCAAATTCATGTGGAATAATTTAACAACGACAGGTGCAAAATCCTGCAGCTGGTACCTAATAACCAAAGAGCCCAGTACCGGCTAGGAGCTGCGTGGCTGTGGAGCAGCTGTGCTGCAAGGGATCTGGGGGTCCTGGTGGACAACCATCTGAACGTGAGTCAGTAGTGAGCCGCTGCAACTAAAAAGGCAAGGTGGATCCTGGGCTGCATCTGCAGTGACATTACTAGCAGAGATGGAGATGAGTTCATCCTACTCTACTTGGTGCTTTTCAGGCTGCACCTGGAGAACTGGGTTTGGTTCTGGTCCCCATAATTCAGGAAAGGCACAGACAGACTGTGAGTCCACAGCAGGGCCACAAAGATAATCGAAAGGCTGGAAAACATAAGGAAAGTCTGAAAGAGCTATGTCTTCTCTCCCTGAAGAAGAGAATGCTCAGGAGGGGCTTTAACATAGTATTCCAGTATTTAAGGGGCAGCTACAAGCTCAGACACAGACACAAAAGCAGGATATCAGAATTACAGTTATGGTCAGTGTAGTACTGTTTACACTCAGGAATTTAGAGAAAAGTTGATAATGTTCCCTTAAAGCAGCATGTCCTGGAGCCCTGGGGTTTTATATTTTAATTTTTAGTGGGTAGAAATACCCAAGCAAAAAACAAAAAAGCATGTTAGTATTTTCAGGGTTTCACAAAAAAAAAAAAAACAACAAACAAACCCAAACAAACAAAAAACCAAAACCAAACTCACCAAACCCCAAAACTACAAGAAAAAACCCTGAAAATGTAGTCTCTGAAATTCATTCATTTCTGTGCTATATGCACAGGGCAGCTGGTCACACTGAGTGTAACTACTTACTAAACATCTTAAAAAAAGTATTGGAATATCAAGCTGAGGCTCTGCCCTCCTATCTTATTTTTAAAATTGATTTTCCTATCATATTCATCTTTCCACTTTCGGTTGTTTTCTGTTTTTTTTTTTTGTTTTTTTTTTTTGTTTTTTGTTTTTTGTTTTTTGTTTCTTTTCTTAATATATCACCTGGATTTGAAAGTATGGATGATTTGAAGCTTTTCACTGAGGACCTTAGATTACCCGCATTGTTGCTCAATTTATTTCACGGTTGAAATACAATTGTTCAGGTCACATTTTCGTATCACATGTTAATTTTTTTTTTCTTTCTATTTCACTGCCCTCTAATCTCCATAGAACTGAAACAAATGTGCATCTTTCTTATCTGCTGTGATGAGATACAGAGAACTTTGAAATTCTTTTGAAAAGAAAGACCAGATGCAGTAGCTTTAGGAAACAAATAAAAAACAAAAGCCACTTCTATAGAGAAAAATACACTCCCCTTTCTCTATTTCCTCCTTTGCTGGTTTAGTCGGAATAGTTCAAACTCATCTCAAAACTCTTTAAAAAAAAAAAAAAAGAACCAAACAAATTAAAGCAAATGGAAATGTTCCCAGAGTTCAGGGAGTTTTCTGTATATTTGGTATTATTTCTTTGCAAATGGAGAAAGTTCAGGATTGTAACCTTTTTTAATTCTAACTACCTTTTCTATAAAACTGCTGGTCCCCAATGGATAAACCAGAGAGGTGATGCTCTGAGCCTGCCTTATTTCTAGTACAGAAAGAGAAATTTGACTTTTTTTTTTTTAAAGGAGCTGTAGTCAATTCTCCTGAAAAGCCATAAATTTAGCATAGCAGTAAATTAAAGATAGCAAAGAAAACTCCACTTTCCTTGACCTTTTTCCCTAAATGTCATCCCATCTCTCTTTCCACAGCCATAGTTGAAAAGGCAAGGTAATGTTTAGGAAGGTAAGGTGCAAAGTAAATCTTAGGAATATTTCTCACAATCCTTGGGAAAATAACTTCTTCATATAACTTTCTATTACAGAACTGTATTATTACAGTTATTTTTATAGTTATTATTGTAAGTATTGTTATTTTATTATTGTCATTATCACTATTAATATAATATAATACAATACAATACAGAATTCTGTCATAGAAATAGAATTTTATGGCACAAAACAGTATCTAGTGCTTACGAGGAGCAGTCAA
The DNA here is from genome assembly GCF_000708025.1 of Charadrius vociferus. NCBI lineage: Eukaryota > Metazoa > Chordata > Aves > Charadriiformes > Charadriidae > Charadrius > Charadrius vociferus. The sequence continues at coordinate 3,708,955 of NW_009647211.1, forward strand.
ATCACCATATGGAAAATTTGCTCTATGGCCATCCTTTCCTGCCTTTCCCTTTCCTGTGACTGGATGGAAGCCCTCTTATTCCAAACCTGGATAAAACCAGAACAGAGAATTTTTTTCTCGATAGGTGCACCTTTTTTCTTTCTCTTCTCTTTCAATAATATGAAGATTAAAATACACTTCATAAAGGAATGGGAAGATAAATATTTGGAAATCAGCTTTGGACAGTCTGGAACTAAGGGAGGCTGAAGGCAGACAGTACGAAAGAGACACACAAAGTGATGGACCCCCTTTTTTGTGCTATTAACTGAAATTTTTCGAGGAAGTGTTCTGGAATGTATAAGGCACAGAGGGTCAATGGGAAGGTAAGAAAAACAAAAGGAATGCTTTTAATTTCTTAGGACTTTTTCTCTTTCATGTTAAGAACTTCTGTGAGATATGACAGATGACACCTGCATCCCTGCAAAATGCCTGGTGCAGCATTCTGTCAGACCTCACATAGGAAAATCGGCTGATTGTCTTCAGGGGTTGAGATGTGCCATGTGAGGGCACCCCTGAAGATGCTTCTGTCAAAAACTTCTGAAAAGATGCAGTAAAAGTATAAAATTTCATTTAAAAGAACAATTTTCCCTGACCTCTGCAACTCTTAAGCCTATGGCCAAGATTCATGACACAAAGGATTATATTTAAAAACCAGAATAAAACAGTACAGGCTTGATTGCAGAGCTTGTGCTGATTGCCTGAAGGTTTACATTAACATAGAAGCAGTAAGAAAAAAAAGGTCAGATATGTCATGTTATCTTTAACTGTCTTGTTTAATGAACCTGAAATTGTGTTGCAAAAATTATGTTTGTCACAAGAGAGCATTAACATTTATTTTGCACAAAGATCAGCAACAACAGAAAATTTCTTATTCGTATGGAAAATGCTGTCTTGCTGAAAATGCCCCATTGCTCTCTGCTTCTTTTTGGAGTACTGTACAGTGATTTTAAATATACCAAGTCCTTCGCAGATGTAAACCACAAAAATTATCTTTTGGTAGGTAGAATTAGATCATTTTACAGCTGACAAGTTTTTTTGCCCTCCTCCTTAATTCCATCAAAAGCCCATTCTCATATCCTTTCTTTGTACATATTATATGGATCTTCATTTTTCCTGTGCCTTGTCTGCACTTCATCTGTCTGTTCAGTGATTATTTTAGACAAAGTATTTCAAGGAGACATCCATGTACAGAATGGGGATGAAGTATTTGACGTTAGTTCATGTTCTTTTAGACTAATTCTAATTATTCACCTCAAAGTGCTTTGCACACGTCAGTAAATTACAATAACACTCACAATACCTTCATACACCCCTATTTTACACACAGTTAAGCTGATTTAGAGGAAACATTATGCAACTAGTCTTTGTTATTAAGCAAGTCACCTGCTAAAACTGAATGTAGAATGCAATCATCCTGTTAGCTCCTGAGTGATCATTCTTCTCTTGTCATTTTTTTTTTCCTTTAATTCATTATCCCTTTTTATTCCCTCTCTTCTATAAATCCAAATGCCTCAGAAAGATGAGCAGATGGGGCAGGGGAGTGGCAGGAAGGAAGGAGGGAAATACAAAAGAAGCTATAACCCATAGGATGGCAAGCCTGCTCAAATATATGATCAATATTCTTAATGATGACAAGCAATGTACAATCAGTTCTGTGTACAAAAAAGGGGACAGGGTTTTTCAGTGAAACTGAAGTTTTTTGGGCTTTTTTTTTTTTAAGTATTTCTGGATCTATTTGTATTATTTTTCTGTCTCTTTTAGTAGCTGAAGAACTGAACTGATTTCATATTGCACTTTTGTTTGTTTCCACCAGCTGTATCCAGGACAGGTAGTCACCTGAAACAGTAGCTGAAATTACTTGAGCTGCATCTTAAGTAATCCTGGGGCTGAGCTCTAGATACAAATATGTTGCTGTAGAAATAGAAATGATTAAGCTGAATCCCATATAAAAGAAAAGCCAGTATGTCAAATAAGTATTTTTAAAGAAAAGATAGTTTAACATGAAACAGTATCTTCACCTACCTTGATGACCAAATTGGATGTACTGGGAGAGAACACTTAAATTCTCAGGGTTAAGGAAACTACTTCAAAATGCTATGTACAGAACAAAAAAATCAAAGTTTTATTATAACTCTGTTAAAAGAACTTGGCTTAAGACACAGTAAACTGTGTAAAGGAGAATACACCCTTCAACAAACCTACAACAGTCTTAACACACTTTTTCCATCTGATGTTTTGCAGTTATGTTAACTGTGACAGAATCTTATAGTTGCGATACTAAATTTAAGATTCTGGAGGATCCAGATCACAGTTACAAGACAGCCATGACATAGAAAAAAAGTGCTCTGGGAAGAATTACAAGTATCATAAGCTTCATTCATGAAGGATAAAAAAGCTTTCAACTTGTCATGGGATTCGTATTTTCAGTCCTTGACAGAATCCAGTTCCCAAGTGCCACTCTTCACTTTCCGGATCTGCACTTCCATTCCCCCTTTCTGAGTACATTAAAATTAAAATATCTGCTGCTATGAAGAGCTAAAATGTTTGAGTTCTACCTCTGCCTTAGCAGAAGAAAAGGCTGTGTTCAAGGTCAGAGAAGAGGTGAAGGACAGCCTCCTGTGCGAGATGCTGCTGGTATTCTCAAGGCAATAGCCAATACAGAGGAAAAATATATGTGGTAATTTGGCTTTAATCTTATACATAGGCTTGGTCTTGTACATAGGCCCAAAATATCCAACCAGTATGATGAAAAGCTAATGGCAGAAGGAGTCTATAGATCACGCATGAGCTTTCCTATACATGGCCTGAACTAAATTCAGTCTATATAGGAAATCCAGCAACTGTTATCCATTGACCAGTGCTCATTAACATCTTTGTTGGTGACATGGACAGTGGGATTGAGTGCACCCTCAGCAAGTTTGCTGACAACACCAAGCTGTGCGGAGCAGTCGATACACTGGAGGGAAGGGATGCCGTCCAGGGGCATACGGACAGGCTTGATAGGTGGGCCAATGCAAACTTCATGAATTTCCTCAAGGCCAAGTGCAAGGTCCTGCACGTGGGTCAGGGCAGTCCCATGCACAAATACAGGCTGGGCAGAGAATGGATTGAGAGCAGCCCTGAGGAGAAGCACTTGCGGGTGTTAGTTGTTGAGAAGCTCAACATGAGATGGCAATGTGCACTCGCAACCCAGAAGGCCAACTGGATCCTGGGCTGTAACAAAAGAAGTGTGGCCCACAGGTGAAGGGAGGTGATTCTCCCTCTCTGCTCTGTGCTCATGAGACCCCACCTGGAATATTGCATTCAGGTCTGGGGCCCCCAATATAAGAAGGACGTGGACCTGTTGGAGCTAGTCCAGAGGACGGCCATGAAGATGATCTGAGGGTTGTAGCACCTGTCCTGTGAGGACAGGCTGAGAGAGCCGCGGTTGTTCAGCCTGGAGAAGACAAGGCTTCAGGGAGACCTTATATCAGCCATACAGTACTTAAAGGGTGTCTAGAGGAAAGATGGGGAGGGACTCTTTGTCAGGGAGTGTAGCAATAGGATGAGGGGTAAGAGTTTTAAACTGGAAAAGGTTATATTTAGATCAGATATGAAGAAGAAATTTGTTACTGTGAGGGTGGTGAGGCACTGGAACAGGTTGCCTGGGAAGTTGTGGAGGCCTGTCATGCCCCACTCACAAGAGAGGGGGGGGAAGTGACTCAGATTCGCAAATCCCCAACAGTGTGGACTAAGGTGAGACAACTCTCAAGGTTGGTACAAAAACATTTATTAGATTCCCACACTGATTAATATATGTCTTAACTATGTCCAGGATAATTGGTTAGGTATATAACAAATTATGGCAAATGGTAAAACAAAGTATGGCAAGTGGTAAAGTGTGCCTTGTGTTACTTCGCAACAGATTCACAATGAATTATACCATGAATTATAGGAATTTGTAAGGTATGCCTTGTGTTACATACTGAACTTTAAGAGAAAAAGAGAGAAGAAAGAGAAACAGAGAGAGAGAGAGAGAGTTACAAAAGAGATCACCATTCCTGGTTCCAGTGTTGGTCCAGCCAACGGGGCAGTTTCTTGTTCGTAGGAGCGCTCTTCTGTGGATCTCCAGGGAAAAAAGTCCCTCTCCAGGGAAAAAGAGATAGTCCGCAGGGGCAAAAGGAGGTCTTCAGGGAAAAGAAGTTTTTTCAGGGACACTTATTTTCCCCTTTTATGTTTGCAGTATCAGTACGACCAACTCCGCTGTTATGATGATCAGGCTTCTCCCCCCCGCCAGGTGATGTGTAGCATAATTTGGGTGGAGACACAAGTCTTAATAATCTCAATAATCTTCATTAGCATATGCAGGGGTGTGAACTTTAATATGCATTTCGTGGATAATGAGGCAAAGGTCATTATCGGACACAGTGGCCCCGAAAACAAAGAAACTAACAAGCTTTACAAGCTGAGCAGAAAGCCTTGTCTTCACAAGACTTCCCCCCCACAGACGCATCCTGTGCTGTCCAGTTGAGTTTTGTCTCCTGGGTCACACAAGAGATAAGAAGGTGTTAGCCTTGTCAGTTCTTTGAGCACAAGGCCTACATTGTCCAGGCTCCATACTATCTACCCCTTGGCTACAGCCATATCTCAAACTCCTTGTGAGTGTTTGAGACATTCCTCAGTGAGGCTCAGCGGGCCTCCCCCGTCTTTTGTCTCTCACCATTTGTTTCAGGGAATTTACAAGTTGTGTCTTACAGAGGCCCCATTCATGGAATTGTTCAAGGCCAGGCCGGATGGGGCTTTGAGCAACCTGGTCTAGTGGGAGGTGTCCCTGCCCATGGCAGCGGGGTTGGAACGAGATGATCTTCAAGATCCCTTCCACCCCAAAACATTCTATGATTCCATGATTCTGGGATTCTTTTGCTTCTGTTTGCAAACAAAGGACTAGACACTGTAACACTTGACTTTTTAAAAGATCGGAGTTATATTAATCTGAAATGTGAAATATTTTGGTGGCTAATTTTTGTTTTGACTTTACTGAAGCTAACTCAAACAAGCTTCTTCCTGATAGAAACTAGTAACTGTGACAAAACATCCATACTGACTGTTGTCATTGCTGACTTCGTAGTGGAACTAAATCATCCATTTAAATGGACTTAAATGGAGTCCCCTTGAATCATCTCAGGACAAAAAATGAAGAGCTTGCACTTCCCTTACTAGTGACAATTTTGCCAGTCTGTCTATCATAAATGCAGCAATTTTATCAAGACATGAATACTACCTCTGCAGATTACAAACGTAGTATCAGTGGATCTGAATGTGCTATAGCTTAAACCTTCTTAAAAAATCCTAATACCATCTGTCTGTGTTTCATAAAATGCAAGCTGACAGACAAATATTGACTGCAACTTGGCAAAAGATGTGCACATTTTGCTGAAATTGGAAAAAGGAACTTCATCCAATGATCTTCAGGGTTAAACCACCATTGACTTCATGTGTTTCAATTAAGTTGCTGTCAGGTATATACTGTCAGGTATATACCTGAAGAAAAAAAGCCATTCTTAAGTCTGCCAACATTGCTACATTTTTACTGTTTCATGCAAGTGAAATCATACTATGAGGCATCTAATCCTTAGTAAGGATCCTGGGTTTTGTCACTGGCCCTGTGTGAACGTAGATAAATCTCTAATCTCCTTACTGTCACAGTTTCCCCTACCATACAATAGGATGATGAAACTAGTCTCCTTTTCAAATGTGATGAGCCCTATTCATGAACACATCATGTAAAAATTGAATATGTACTATTCATCTGCACAAAAGCCACCACAGTAAGTGTGAAACCTTCTCTGATAACATCCTCCAGAGTCATTCCCATAATTCCCTTGTTCTCCCCATTTTCTATACTTTCTTTTTACTGTTAGAAAAAGTTATATGCGCACTGTGTGATAAAAGTGATCTACATTCTCTAGGACAGCATGCATAGTACCTCTTCTCTGTAAAACTGGACCTTTTACAATAACTCATTAAAAATATGAACACCAACATATCAATTTCTCATACTTTCATAACCTAAGAATACCATTTCAGAGTTGTTGGCTATGGTATTGCTGAGTAAGGCTGTTACTAAAACCAGGCAAACTTGAGACCTGAGTGACAATACAATTGTTCCAAAAAAACCCAACAAAATATCATGCAACAAAATACATAATCCTAGTCTGGAGAAACAGTTTCATGGATTCTTTCTACATCAGTCTTAATTAAAAATGGAGATACAATGAAGAAAAACATTAGGTAAACACCTAAATGTAAATGTTGTTCTAATATTTTTTATGATGAGTGTAGGCTAACTGTTGAGCTGCACAGGACCCATTTGACAGCAAAAAAAAAAAAAAAAGAGAATGCACTTGTTCATTGTTACCTGCTGAAGGATGAGGCTGTTAAGGCAAAATATAACTAACCCTTTTCTGCTGCAAGTAGAAGTACATAATGGTTTATGAATGGAAGACAAGATAAAAATGCAAGTGGACTGGGAGTTCAAACTGTGTTTACAATTACCTTGATGATAAACTTACTTCTTTCTAATTTCTCCTAGCACAATAGGGTACAGGGATGTGAGAAAAGGAAACAATAAGGTAGAAGTGCATCAAAACTGGGAATGTAAAATAATATTTTTTTCTAATTCCCCAAGAATTCTACCTTTCAGTAGTTGCTTTCTCATGGGATTGTGTTTCTCACATTTTTAGTACAAAATTTAATTGATACAACTTTTAGATGTTAATGGCTTATTTTTTCCTGCATCAATGTATTTATGTATCAGTTGTAATAGTATTCTTAGTGTAGCTCTGACTCACAGTGGTTCCCAGAGCTTGGCACCAGATGAAGGGATAGATATTATAAACTAAACTTATGAATACATTTCTTTTCCTAAAGATAGAGAGAAGGACCTTGGGTGGGGTTTCAAAACTTTTAATGATGATGTCTCAGCTGCATAATAGAGCATGATAAAGGCTTTCACAGTTATTGTTGTCCCAAGCTGCCTTGCAAGGTATGTTAAAAATTATGCCAAGGTTTAGAAATGAATGGCTTAGAATATATGGAGGAAAATAATGAAAACTACTGTAAGTTATTTTGAAACTGAAAGTAGTGCAAGGCCCAGAAAACAAACTGCCAGTGCATTGTTCCCCCAAGAGATACAGACTGGATAGAGCTCCCTTCTATATCGGGCTCTATTGCTGTACTGCTGCAATGCAACCATGACTGCAGCTCTTCTGTGAAGGTGAAAAAAATAATAAACAGTGAGAAGTACAGATATTTTATTCATGTTAGTAACATGCAGAGGTGACTACGCAGGCTTAGGTCACAGTTCAATGGTAGTCAGGACTCATCTGGTGGCAAGTCACAGATGTCTGGTTTAAGGAATCAGCTTGAGTTTTTGAACCTGTTTCACTATCACAAACTTGGACATCATCTGGCTGACTGGATTGAGTCCCTTTTTATGTGAAAGATGTATTTAATCTCATCTTGTTTCTGAAAGATATTTTATTAATATTCATCAGTATATCATTCTGTGAACATCTGTCTTCATTGTAGAGTTGTTTTCCTTCACAAGCGTTTCTTGTCCTGAAGTGAGTGATCGTTAAAGGGAAAAAAAATCATAGAATCATAGAATGGTTTAGGTTGGAAAGGACCTGGAAGATCATCGAGTTCCAACCCCTCTGCCATGGGCAGGGACACCTCCCACTAGACCAGATTGCCCAAGGCCACGTCCAGCCTGGCCATAAACACCTCCAGGGATGGGGCCTCAACAACCTCTCTGGGCAACCTGTTCCAGTGCCTCACCACCTTCACAGTGAAAAATTTCTTCCTAAAGTTTAGTCTAAACCTGCCCTCTTCCAGTTTAAAGCCATTCCTCCTCGTCCTAGCACTACATGACCTAGTAAAAAGCCCTTCCCCAGCTCTCCTGTAGGCCCCTTTAGGTACTGGAAGGGCACAGTAAGATCTTCCTGGAGCTTTCTCTTCTCCAGGCTGAACAGCCCCAACT
>NW_009647211.1:3717244-3732923 GCF_000708025.1 Charadrius vociferus
CCCACCAAGCCTGTATTTGTGCTTGGGATTGCCCTGACCCAGATGTAGGACCTTGCACTTGGCCTTGCTGAACTGCATGAGGTTGGCTTGGGCCCACCTCTCCAGCCTGTCCAGGTCCCTCTGGATGGCATCCCTCCCCTCCAGCGTGTCTACCTCGCCAAACAGCTTGGTATCATCGGCAAACTTGCTGAGGGTGTAAGAGTTAAACTATAATAATAAAAATCCTCAAATATTGATCATAATGTACAAAACCCCAAACAATATTCAAGTTAGCATTCCAGTCCATATTTGCACGAGTCCCGGTTTAACTGGAGCACAATTAAAGTAGAGAAAAATAACACTCTGGGAGATAAAGGAACAGATGAAATCTACAGCTCCTTATATGTCAGGCATTCAACTGAGCTCCCATCTATCAAGCTACCACCAAAAAAAAAAAAAAAAAAAGCAGGGAGTAAAAGCATTTGGATTAAATTACAGAATTTATGAAAGACAAAGTTGAGAGTGATTCCAATGTCTGGAGTATAATAAACTAATTTGAGGCTTTGGTTGTAGTAACAGAAGGACTGATGTGAAAATTGCTCAGTAGCTGCAAAAGAACGCTTGCAGCAAAACTCTCTCAAATGAAAAGGCAGTAATGGGAAAGCAAGGCTCTAAGAGGAAAGAAAAGGTGTCATCTTAAAATAACTTTCTTTTAACACTTGGAAATCGTTATTTTGTATATGTAGGGTCTGGCACTGCTGTAAGGAATATTGCCATTGGTACCAACACCACAACATCAGGCTGGTTGGGAAAAGCTTCATTAGATAGCTCAGATATTCTCCATGGTTACAGTACTGAGAAATCTGACACACAGCTAGGACGTGAGATTGCAAATTTATCCTTCAACGGTAATTTAAATTCCAAATACTGTTCCACCAGGTTACCTAGAGAAAGAGGAAAATGACAAGGACTGAGGAATATTCAACACATTTGCGAGGAATGTTTGAAAAATGCATAAAACTTAATAATATTTATCAAAGGAATGTGTGTTACACTGGAAAGTGTAATTAAATTTATGTGGAATAAGGAAAGAAGTATCTGACTTCCAATGTGCCTTTGCAGGCTCTACATACGACTGAAAATATGTTCATGCTGCAAAATACAGATTGCATAATTTTCAGTCTAGATTTGGAATGTCCCTGAAAGAGTTAATTGGAATAGTGAAATTCACAAAATGTTTCCCATCTATTCTGAATACACTATGAGAAGGTATCTTTGGAAAGCACGAGCAGTATCTCCATTAGGCTTGTTTAGTTTGTTGAATTTTTTTTCCTCTGCTTTTGAAAGATTTTGATTATCTTTGCTTTTAGGATTTTGCTTTTCAAAATGCTGCTGCAGCCACTGATTTAGATATTTCCTAAGGCTTTTTCCTGCATAAAGTTCTTTTTTCAGATATGTGGATAACAATACCATGATACATACTTCACTGACATGAAGCTAATCACCCAGTGCAATGACAGACAGTAACGCAAGCCTTTTGCATATGGTGAAGGGTTGGTAGGTATCATGGAGGAAATCAGCAAGGACTGGTGGTGACTAAATCTGTGTTTGCATAGGAGTTGATACCATACCTGAATGATTTTCATCAATGGTTTAGAAGATAACATAAAATTGCAGAAGAAAAAAAAAAAATAGTGCGGCACAAAGATTTCTCAGAATTATAAGCAAAAAAGATATGACATTGAAAGAGAAGGTGAAAGCTTGCTCAACAGGAAGTGTTAGTGAAAAAAATATTCATATACATGCAAAATTGTTACTGTTTGAGTCTGAAGTCTTCTATATGCATAGAAGTGGAGACAACATACAGAAAATGGTGACTCTGAAAATAGTCCAAGGGTCTCCTTAATATGCAGCACAGCAGGCTCTACTGATGAACTGCTGTGATAAAAAGGACCACAAAGCCAAAGAATACTGACTAGAGTTAGGGAATGGATCTTGCCTCCAAGTAAGGCATTCTTTCTAATGAGATATTATTCAGGTAGCTGCATGTTAATAGAAACTGAGGAAAAGAAGGGATGTAAAAGACCTGATGACCCTCAATATCTTCAAGGACTGAAGATACTGAGAGACATTTATAGGATAAGAATATTAAAATGAAACTTGTTGGTAATTGACAACAAGGAATAACTATTCTCATAAGAAGAATATATCGGGCTTGCAAGGGACCTTTGATCAAGAAGAGAAACAATGGTTTAAAGTTAACATTAAACGTGTTCAAATTATAACTGAAGAATAACTTTTTAAATGTAAGGGTGACTAACCCTGGAAAAAAAATATCAAAGGCAAGTTTTTTTTTTTTTTTTTCTATTTCTGGTAACTTCAGACTAAGCTGGCACCTATACAGAAATTACCCTTTGGTCAAAAATATGATGAAGTCAATGCAGGGGTAATTGAGGGAAACTAAAAGGGTCTGAAATGCGGGGTGGAAGATTGGATGAGCTATAGCTCTTTCTTGATCTTCAGCTCCTTAAATTTCTGATAACACACATCTTGTTTGGGATACCCCAAAGGAGATTGCTTTATCTTTCTAGCATATTGTCACAGAAAAATATAGAGAGGTTATATTAGGTTTTAGAAGTTCAGTTCTTCAAAGGCATATTTTCTCCCAGTTTGGCAATATCTTTCTTGTTTCATTGCTTTTTAACAAGTTGAAAATGTCACTGCCATTTCCTGCAAATATCACCAAATGTTTTTTTGTGTGGCACTGTTTCCATGATAATTTAGATTGGGTGATCTCCACCCTTCTTGAGTGAGTGTATGAGTGTGAGAGAGAGAGAGAAGCAGAATATTTAATTTCAAATTTTTTTAAATCTTATCATGTTTCTGAAGGAGAAATATTCCTTTCCTGGCTGATGTGTATCTCTGTGAGCAGTCAACAGACATGAAGAATACTTCTGGCGTGGCTCTACAGCTTGATCCTCCTAATTCTTACTTCTGTGTGAAATGTTTTGTGTCATTACAAAATGTTATTTATTGATTATACTGACACCATCAGTGAATCCAGATCCACTTCATATTTCAGAATAAGAATTAGCCTTCTATGAAAACATATTCTTACAATTTCCCATTTTGATAATTGTCTTTGAGTCCCTAAGTAGTGGGTTGTTCCTTTATTTCCTGATTTACTTATATTATTCTTTTTTTTCTTGCCAGAAAGAAAGAAAAGGAGCTGCACCAGAGGAGGAGCTCATGAGCAAACAATTAAATGGACTAAAGACATTTAATTACTGTCATCTAGGTTATCTCCGTGTTTGAACCCATGGTGAATCCCTGAGAAACCTCAAACTGGAACTCAAGCATCTAACCAGCAATGGCCATAGGAATGCTGCGTGGAATGGCTCAACTGGTCACTCCTCCAGTTATTTCTCTCTGCAAGATTGTACAGATATTGTTCCTGTGCTTCTGTGCATCTGGATGTAAAGAACCACATCTTACTTTATTTGCATTGCAGCAATCGCTTCTCCCCTCTCCATTTTTGTCATCTTGTCCCAATAATGTTTCTCATCATCTTTGCCTGTCCTTTTTTTGTATTTGGAAGTTAATTATGTGTTTTCAAGGCTACTGGAGATTTCTCTAAATCACCTGAATGCACTCCTCTACTCACAGAATCACAGAATGGTCAGGGTGGGAAGGAACTTCTAGAGACAATCTAGTCCAAGACCCCTGCCTGAGCAGGTTCACTTACAGCAGGTTGCACAGGATGGTGTCCAGGCAGGTTTTGAATATCTCCAGAGTGAGAGACTCCACAACCTCTCTGGGCAGCCTTTTCTAGTGCTCTGTCACCTTCTAAGTAAAGTCCCTCCTCACGTTTAGGTAGATGTGCCCATCACCTCTTGTTCTGCCACTGGACACCACTGATAAAAGACTGTTCCCATTTACCTGGCACCCTCCCTTTAAATATTTATAAGTATTGATAGGATCCCCCCTCAGTCTTCTTTTCTCCAGACTAAAAAGACCCAAGTCCCTCAGCCTTTCCTCATAAGAGAGATGTTCCTATCCCCTCATCATCTTTGTAGCCCTTTGCTGGACCCTCTCCAGTAGTTCCCTGTCCTTCTTGAACTGGGGAGCCCAGAACTGGACACAATACTCCACATGAGGCCTCACCAGGGCAGAGTAGAGGGGAGGACGACCTCCCTTAAGCTACTGGCCACAGTCTTCTTGATGCACCCCAGGATGCCATTGCCCTTCTTGGCCACCAAGGCATATTGCTGACTCATGGTCACCCTGTTGTTCACCAGGTCTCCCAGGTCCCTTTCCACAGAGCTGCTGTCCAGCAGGTCAGCCCCCAACCTGTACTGATGCATGGGGTTATTCCTCCCCAGATGCAGTACCCTACACGTGCCCTTGTTGAATTTCATAAGGTTTCTCTCTGCCCAACTCTCCAGCCTGTCCAGGTCACGCTGTATGGCGGCCCAGCCTTCTGGCGTGTCAGCCACTCCTTCCAGTTTTATGTCATCAGCAAACTTGCTGATGGTACACTCTATCCCTTCATCCAGGTCATTGATGAGTATATTGAACAGGACTGGACCCAGTACTGAGCCCTGGGAAACAGCACTTGTTACTGACCTCCAACTAGACTCTGCACCACTAACCACAACTCTCTGAGCTCTATCTGTCAGTCACTGTTCAGTCTACCCCACTGTCCATTCAGCTAACCCATACTTCCTAAGCTTGCCTGTCAGGATGATGCAGGAGACAGTGTTGAAAGTCTTGCTGAAGTCAAGGTAGACAACACCCATTTCCTTTCCCTCATCCACCCATCCAGTCACACCATGGTAGAAGGCTATCAGGTTAGTAAGTCATGACTTTCCCTTGGTGAATCCATCTTGACTACTTCTGATAATCTTCTTTTCCTCTCTACCAAGTTCAGTTCAGCCAGTATTCCAAAGGCAATTTGAGGCAAATCAGACTTGAACTCCCAATTATTTTCTTAATTCTAACCAAGCCCCACATAGCACCTTCTTGATACATTTCCATTTTGTAAAATTATCTTCCTCATAGTTATTATTTATAGCAAGTCTTCAGAGTAAAACTTATTGGTAAAGTCATTGCATGGGTCATGCAACACAATGTGGCAAAATCTTCTGTGATTAACCATCAATAAATAGATATTTAAGCTGATAAAGTGACATTTGAGAATAAGGATGACAGCCAACCACAGCAGGTGATGCAACAAGGGACTTTGTTAATTTATCCAAATATAAATAACAAGTATCAGCACTAGTTCCACTGACATAGCTTTCTTTGAGATACTTGCTCTTACTGCATTCATTCAAAACAATAAGAGGAACAGACTTCTTCCTGTAGTGATGAACTACATTGAAATTACCAGATATATAGGACTGTGACTGTCAGTACTGCTGTTTGTAACCATCTGGAGCAGAGCAGTCCCACTTTTCAACATACAATGCCACGAGACATTGTCTTAAGATGAACATGAAGTTCAGTTGAATTTTGTAAAGTAGTTCCATCCAAAGCATCAGAGAACAGTCTGCAAACATACATAAAGCAGAGAAGGAACACTTTGCAGTGTCAGTTTCATCAGTTACAAATGCACAGAAAAAAATGAATAAAAGAGTGATACTAGAAGACAAAAGCAAGCAGTGGTCTAAGGGGATGTGTTAGTTCCTCCAGTGACAGGTAAGAGGTGATTACTTGGGAATTAAACATTCACTGTGATGGTAATACCCGTTGCTGATGCTGACCATGGGAATTCAGACTCAACTAGATTAAATTCATAAAGAACCTGTTTCCATTTCAATTATTTTCCACAGCCAGCAGTAGCAAGATTTAACGGAACTCTGGAGGAAGAGATGAATATTTTTACAATCTCTGTAACTGTGCCAAGTGGTTCTTCAGGGGCAAAAGGGGTCAATGTGTAGGAGTATCTGAGCAAAAAGGAATTGGGAGGGGGGCACAAAATAATACCTGCTATGCTATGTTTCTGCATCTCTACTGCAGAGAAAGGAAATACATGGAGATAAAAAATCACAGGAGAAAGAGAAGAGGAACATTTGACTGGCTGGACTGTGGATTCTGTAGCTAGAACATCTTTATCATTCAGCGTTAAAAAAACAAAAATAAGAGATAATGCATGTTGAAATAGAGATGGCACTCATACATCCAAATATTATTTCTTTAGGTGATCATGAACAACATGATTTTGTGCCATTACAGGAGGGAACCAAAACAATGACCTCTAAAATTTATGAACTGTAAGTACATTTCTCAATATTGTCAATATAATCAGTATTAAGTTGCTTTGAAACCAAGTGTAAGTGTGTTAAAATAATGTAACCAACAGCAATACATAACACTGTGATAACAAAGTCAAACACCAGGTATAAACACCATGTATTTACTTCTGAGAACAATGTTGCCACCAAAGGGGTAGACAAATGCTTGTATAGTGGCACTTAAGCAGTGTTAAGAAGCAGGCCACATAACAAACTTTATGAGAGGAAAAAGCAAAGCAAGACAAGCACAAGTAACCACATACAGGAAGGACACCCTCTGAGCAAACAAGAAGGAAGAAGCAAAATCAAGGTAAAGAACTCAGAAGCATATCAGATCCCCCTTTCTGGAGAGGGTGCAACTAACACAAGAGTATCAGGTGGGAAGAGTGAAAACATAGAAGGACAAACCCACGTCCATTCAGTTTTCCCTTGTTGAAGAGCTCTCAAGCCTGATCATCTCACCATCTGTGACTGAGGCCACCAAGGACACAGCCCTGACCATGTGGCAGCAGCTCTGTGGTACTGCATGGGTGCAGCTGATATATCTCGCAAGATATATAGCCAGGACTGCAGATGAATTTGCATGACTCTTACAGGGAGCATTTGCATCTGCTTTGAGATTCACAGCTTTGGATTTCCTTGTCAGCCAAAGAAATATAAATTTTAACATGTCTGTATGTCCTACCTGAAAATAGCAACTTGTCTTCCAAGAGAGTATACTGAGGGATCCTTAGATGAGTTATTATTCAGTCACTGTGCAGGGTTTCTGGTTAATGGAGGC
Organism: Charadrius vociferus; assembly: GCF_000708025.1. Taxonomy (NCBI): domain Eukaryota; kingdom Metazoa; phylum Chordata; class Aves; order Charadriiformes; family Charadriidae; genus Charadrius; species Charadrius vociferus. The sequence goes on from NW_009647211.1 coordinate 3,724,301, forward strand.
ATAGAATAATCTGCTTATTTTAAAAAGCCCTTTGTACCAACTGAGAGCTTAAAGTGGCAGTGGTATAAACGAGAGCTGAAATCATTCACATGCAAAAAGAAAGCCCTGGAAAACCTTGTGACACTGGGCATGGGCTAGAGTGATCATCAAGAACAAATTGACAAATAAAAGTCCAAAAGTGCAGCCTACTGGAGAGTTTAATTTAAATAAATCAATGCTAACAGATTTCTTTCAGGCTTTTGGTCATCTTTATTTCTCTTCTGCACTGTGAGTAATACTGGATTTATACACCGTGTCTTCTATATCAGGATCATTTTGGACCTACTGTATTGAGTAAAACAGCTCACCAAATTTAGGAATTCTTGAAGCAGTCTCATTACATTTTACTTTGAAACTCTTCACTGTTTGTGCTGGTTCTACATGGATTCTCACTGGTTTCAGTTTTGAATATTATTGGTAATACACTTCTTTAAAACATAAATAACTTAAATTTGTAGATACTGAGTAGCTAAATTTGGCTTTCTGGAAAGCAAGGATCATAAAACTCACCCAACTTTATAAAATGTTGTGAAACTTGCGGATATGAAATGATACAAGTACTGCTAACTTGTTCAGAAATTGAGCATAAAGCTTGATGACATCACATGCAAATAAAAATGACAGTTCAGAGTTCAGACTCACATTACTGATCTTCTGAAAGCTAATTCTTCTAACAAGGTAAATGTTTTTCATCATAAAAGTCTATATCAGATAAAAATTACTCTTGTCCGGAGTTATTTATCAGATGATCTCGATATACATGTCTAAATGGCTTGGAAATATAAGTCATATAAGTCATACTGTTAACCTAAAATTGGAGGATTACTCAATTTGGATGGCACAAATCAACAGGTTTTATCTTTAAATCTGATGCCAGTACAGGTTTTGTCTTAATAAACCGTGCTCCAAACGCTGGGGACTGGCCATCAACCTCCTGCATGGTTCATCTGCCCCTGCTATGGAGAGAAGACTGATTAGAGAAGGGTGAGGTGGACAGTAGGTAATAATTGCTTCAGTGATCTGACACTAATCCCCTTTTATGCATGAGTTTATACCTGTAAAGTTTGTTCATGCAAACAGAAATAATGAATTACCTTCTTGAAAGAAATTTCCATCTCTTAGCTGTGGTGCAGTAACAAACAACTTGCACATTGTTAGGCACCACAATCACAAAGAACACCTTGAATCTCCACCACAATAACTTCACAGCTTAAGGAGACTAAGTGAACACAAAGTCTGCTATTGCCTCTCAGTGGCCAGGCAGTAGCTTCTGAAAGCACACTAAGGTGTTCTTTTAGGATCACATGTTTAAATATGTGAGGTTTTGGAGTATTTCATGATAAGTCACTTGTTAAACCTAAGTGACACGCATTTAGCTGACGTAAATCAGCATAGCTTTATTAGCTGGGATTGAACTGTATCTATATTCACTAAGCATCTAAAACAGCAATAAAAAATATGTGCAAAGGAACTAAGAAAAATTTGTCTAAAACTCCAATGGAGTTTTAGACAAATCAAGCTTGCAAAACACTGGTGAGAGCTAAAAAAACAGTCCAACCTGTCTGGTATAAAGAAAATAAGGCGCTATACAGAAAGACTTTCTAAGACAAGCAAAATCGCTTACTAAATTATTGATTATGTTGAAGTAGGAATCCTTACTTGTAAACCAGGAAGCAATCATCTTTTCTAGAAAACACTGCTACACCTGAAACCAAATTTGTTGGTTTTCTCCAGGTAGCCTGAGCAGCTTTTAGGACATAAAGCAGCCAGCAGAGGGGCATTTATATCTGCTTTGTATTGGCAGAGTGCCATCAACCCATGACTCTGGTCGAACTGATCATGTATCTCCTGACCTTTTATGGCAAAGATATATATAAAGCCACCATATCACAGATGCTGGAAAGGATGAACTGGAAAACTTTGGACTATAATTCATACTTTATGGACACTGTCATCAGCAGTTGTGACTTTTTCATCTAGCACTAAATGTAAGTGGAAAGAACATAATTTTTCTGAGTGCTGTAACATATCAGCAATCCGTCCCTGTGATGTCAGTCCATAGCTTCATGTTTTCCAGAATTCAGCTGGGCAATGCAGTGTAACAGCTTCCAGGTTAGTGCTGAATCTTCCCATTGAATCTTTAATCAATAACTCTTGAATTACTTTTATTGATACGTACTGACCGAACTTAAAAAAAAAAATAAATATCTTTTTAGAACATAATAATCTTTGAGAGATTTTGTGGTTACAAATTATATACTTTAAAAGAAATAGTTTTGTTTGCTATATCCTATTTGCAAGTAAATGCGAAGGTAATCCCTGCAGATAGAATTATGAGAAACATCTGTCATCAAGTGTAACTCTAATTGGCATGTTAGGAGGGGAAAAAATAGATGACAAATAGCAAACTGCCTGGCTATTTAGAAATACTACTAAACAGGCTTTCAAATTGCCTTACTATATTTTTTCAAAAATAAAATACGTGGCCTGGTTTGATATATTTGTGCTTTAAACAAAATTCAACCCATCTAAACCATTAGCCCATACTATGAAGATAAGATAGTTCCAACTAAACATCTTGGATGTATGAAGTTGGAAATCAATGCCAACACTCCATAGTTTACTCAAGCAATTTTGAAAAAAAGGAGAGAAAGACTACCTAAAGAATCAGTGTGCCCATTTTGAAGCTGAATTCTGCTTTTCTGTGATTTGCCTACGTTGTCTCCTTACTCCTTTGCAAGATTAGAAGTCTAAGCAGTTGTCAGACTGTTGAATTCCCCCATCTCTCAGCTTCTTAGCGTGGAAATACAGAAGTGTGCTGATGGCTTAGCACTAGACAGCATGGAAGCCAGACAGAGGGGGTCAGAAAGAGTATCCTCATTGTGTGTGATATGCATGTGCATGAAGATCCTGTATAAGATACTCTTGCCCTCTTTTACTCATCCGCAAGAATGAGAACCAGAAGGAATCAGTGCAGGTGTCATTTAAACACAGTCCTCCTTTCCCTCACTCTCTTTTTTTGTCCTTCTTTTCAGACTGCAAAATGACGAGGGTGTGGTGGGATTTTTTGCAATTATTTTAATGATACTGCAACACTCTCTGAAAAGGTGCCATTCTGTGGACACAAAAATCACAGATCTAACTGAATTAAATGCATGTGTTCGTGACACTGTAACTCCAGATATAAACTCAGCAGGCATCCCAGCACGGGTCAATAGTAGTACAGGTATTATTTTGAACAGGATAAATAAGGTAGGCAAGATAAATAAAATAAATCAGTTGACTGAAGAATGACAATATGTGTCGATGTTCCACTTAAGTTTAACAAAATCTCACAAAAATGTAAAAAAGTGAATACTTATATTTTGTCATTGGATAATCTTGGCCAGAAAGAAGTAAGTTTTCATTAGTTTTCTTAGTCCTGTATTACTGAATGGATCTGAATTTTTGTTTGTTGTGACTATCTATCCTTTAGAATATGTGGCCAGCCTTTCAGTAATATTTCAGTAATATTCAGTAATATTTCATTTTACTTTTGCTAGTGAGTTGGATTTTTAAGTTCTAAAAATGAATTCAAATGAACATTCTAACCTGCATTACTAAAAAAAAAAAAAAAGCAAACCCACACTAAAACACACAGAGATCACTTACATTTTCATTTATAATAGAACATTTCTACTGATTTTTATGGTTAGCTCCAGTTGTAAAATTACATTACAATTAAAAGACACTCACTGTTAATGTCCCACTGTTGTCTGATACTGCTTTAGTTAACACATCTCTTTTAATTTATTTTCTGGAAATTGGAATAAAGGAATAAAAGTCAGAATATAAACCCCAACAGATTTTAATTTCTGCGAATTATTACTTTCAAAATTTATTAAGAATTACTTTGACAATTGGGTATTTTCACAAGCTGTCTGTGGTTTTAGCTAGGAGGAAGAAGGATGATAAATTTCAGAGATCTAATACTTAACTTTTTTAAAGACAAGTGCTTTGAATCCTTTCAAATGTCTCAAAGTGAGCACTAACTGATCAAAAAAAAAAATATCTCCACTTGCTTTGGCTAACCTCTGTTGATTTCGGAAAGTTACTAAATTAAAGGTCAACCTCCATTTGGTGACAAATCAAGCAGGTGAAAAGCATGCTAGGCTTATATTTGGCAGTAGGCACCAGATTGTAGGCAATAATTCCCAGTAAACAGTGATGTTATTCTGTTTATAAAATGAATCCTTATGAAGCAGTCAGTAATCCTACAGTGCAGACTCTTGGGTTGCCCACACTGTATGACATTTCAGGGTGAGGTGCTTAATCATTATGGTCCAGAACACAATCCTTCCAGCTCTCTTTGCAATTTTGACCTCCTTTCATGGTTGGAAATTATTTACCTCAAAGGCTTTCAGATTCACATAGGGCTTTTTAAATTTGTTCTTGGGCTGCAAGGCTTCCCTTCCCTCCACTCCCACAGCAAAATTTAAAAATCTCCATAGGCTAAAAGAAACAGCTATTTCTTACTTGGATCGTACAAACTGAGTGTATTCCAGGAGAATTTAATGGGATTTGCTGTTTTCATTTGAATGGGCTTCAGAGTAAAGGATGTTGTCTTAAAAATATTGGTGAATGTAAATTGGTGAGAGTATGCAGGAAAAGGGAAAATAACTTACTAAAAAGAGAATCTAGTTTCAACTTACATGTCTTTATTTAAAAAAATAAATATATAAGCTATCTTGAAATTCTTAGGCTCCTGTACCAAAACTCTGATATCTTCCTTAGTTATTCAGTATTAAAACATCAATATATGTTATAAAATTACTGCTTTAAATTTTATGCACATCACAGAGCAATTAATTTACATTATAGGTTGTAAAACATGCGAAGCATGTCTGTGTGCTAAACAATGATAGCCAAAAGAATCAGTGATGACTCAAATGCAACGGAAATTGCAATATGACATAAGTGCACAAACTATTTTTTCACCTTTTTTTTTAATGCACAAAAAGCTTTGCTAATTTGTACTTAGGGGTTGGCTTAGAGAACACCCATTTGTTAATTTCAGTAGATCTTCAACTCTCAGGGAAGTTGTAGAAAATGTTTACGTTTTGCCAATGTCAAACAAGGTAAAAGGAATCCCACAACAGTTATAGGGGAAGAATGAAAAGGCTGATAAGAATTAAACAGGCCCATGCAAGTTGCACAAATGTATAGGTCTAGATTTTGACAAAGAAATAAGATTTTAGCTTTTTTGCTGTATTACATGTTTAATTGAGAAAGAGAATTCTACAGGTATAAAGAAATGAGATTTGTCTACAAGAAGTCACTGCGGTAACTATAGCTTATGCACACACTATTAGGCTATTTTTAAACTAGCCAGCTTGGTTATTGCTACTGCAGTGAGATGCTCTGAGGAGTATGTACACCAGATACCTACTAGGATTCTGTATCTCTTATTATCCAGGGTTACACTGCCCACTAAATATATGTAAGAAACATCCCTTTTGCCACAGCAAGAATAAACTTCCTATCCCTTTCTATGACCATTTATTTGTATATGTCTTAAACAAAACAATCCATTAGTATCAATAATGGAGATTAGTACATTAGAAACACCAGAAAATCTGCTAAAACCGAAGGAATAAAAAGATCATGGACTTTTGCCAGTTTCATATGCATTTGCGTCATTGTCAAAAAGATTCTGCTGGTCATTATCAGCTCCTAGCCAAAGCACATTTTACAATTAAATGATAGGTCTCAGATTCTCAACACTTTCCATAAACTACTAGATAAAATCTTCAGAGTTTATACTCGCAGTTGAAAGAGGTTTGGGTGTTTTTTTTTCTGTAATAGAAAAGTGTTTGTTCTTCTCTACGAATATTGTTTCCTATTCTCTGACCTCATGGTATGATGACATTGGACTTGCCTTCCATCCAACCATAGAGAAAGAAACTATGTCTCTGAATTCACTGGGTGGACTATGACACTCAAGGCTACAATGCTGTCTTCAAATTGAAGGAATATTTGAACTACTCTAATATGCAATTAAACTCTCTTCTAGCAATTGGCCCGTGGGAGGATACAATCTGTTCTATGCGGCATTGTGTGGTTCACTACTTTAGCTCTGACTGATTGCTGCCTGCGATCCGTACCAATTGCACAGGAAACGGTGTGATTAATACTACATATCTTTGTTTGGAACCCACAGTCATTATTTACCGTAATTAATTCCCAACTGTGGTTTTGTTTGAAAATGAGTGTTCGCTTGATTTATTTATTTATTTTCATTTCAATTCTTTATGTTGTGGTGTGCATGCTGGAAGCATCTACAAGAAGTAATTTCTATCCAACATTTTCTTTTTTACTAAAGATTTGGAAGTTTTCATTCCCTCCTTACTTTCATTTGTACACTTGTTAAGACGTCCTTTGGTGGACTGCAGTGGATTTATCTTCCACTCCATATTTGTATCATACTGTACCATATAAAAGATGTAGCTGGTTGCATGGCTCAGCTATATCAACTACTGGAGAAGAAAGTTAACCAAGGCAGACTTTTAATTCCCACATTTTTCTTTTTCTTCAAGGTTATGTTTGGGGTCTTACGTGTTTGTTAAAACAACAACAATAAAGAGCAGGAAATACTTTCAAACTTAAAAAGCAAAAAGATCTCCTGATCCCTTTTGCCACTTTAGTACCACCTTAATGACAAGTTTACTCTGGTTATGGATGCTTGTTTTAAAAACGGCCATTCCTATTAGTTTTCTATATAATACACTCCCTTTAATTTTCTTAGTGTTGTGTTGTGGTTTAACTCCAGCTGGCAACTAAACACTGAACAGCCATTTGCTCACTCCCCCACAGTGGGGTGGGGGAAAGAATCAGAAGGGTAAAGTGAGAAAACTTGTGGGATGAGATAAAAACAGTTTAATAATTGAAATAGAATAAATTACTAGCACTACTAATGCTACTGATACTATTTATACTACTACTGATACTACTGCTTCTAATACTAAATGGCAATGAAAAGAAAAATAACAGAAAGAAACAAAACCCAAGGAAGACAAGTGATGCAAATAAAAAGAACTGCTCACCACCAACTGACCGATGCCCAGACAGTCTCCAGGCAGTGCCCACCCCACCACCTTTCCCCTAGTTTATTGCTGAGCATGACTTCGTATAGTATGGAATATCCCTTTGGTCAGTTGGGGTCAGCTGTCCCAGCTGTGTCCCCTCCCAGCTTCTCATGCATCCCCAGCCTACTCGCTGGTGGGGCGGTTTGAGAAGCAGAAAATGCCTTGATGCTGTGTAAGCACTGCTCAGCAGTAACGAAAACATCCCTGTGTTATCAACACCGTTTTCAGCAAAAATCTAAAACTTAGCCCCATACTAGCTACTATGAAGAAAATTAACTCTACCCCAGCCAAAACCAGCACAGGTTGTCACCATTCTTGGTAGCAATGGTAGGACAAATGGTGAAACAAGAATACTAAAAAAAGGCCCAATAAAAAATTTAATTTATTTTATTAAAGTCTTGATTTCTTCTCCCTTGCCCTTCTTTCTGTGAGGATTCAAAACAAAGAACATATTCTGTATTAGCTGCAATTTGCTGTGTCATCAAATATTATCATGTACCACTTTATTTTATTTTATTAGTTTATTTTATAACTATCTGTGAGTACTTTGAGATTTTTATGATTAATTAATAAAAAAAAGCAAGACTGAGTTTTTTTCTGTCATTTCAAGATATTCAGATAACTTTTCTCCTAAAAATTTCTATATAAATATAGCACTGCAGTTAATAAGAAAATTACATACTCGATTTCATCTCTTAAACTGAAAAAAGTTAAATGAATCTACAACAGCTTACCTCAAAGAAATCCATCCAATGATATTTGCTTTCAGTGTAACTCAGAAAAGCATTTTTCAAGCATGTACTATTCTTTAGTCACACATCTAAACCCTATTAAAATGAATGACACAATTAAATGCTAGCTTAGGAAGGAAATTGCTTGACTTTGTACTCCATTGTTTTCTCAATGGGGCTGTATTTGATGCAAACCAGCATTTTGTGTTATCTTGATTAAGCAAGTTACTCTTTCAGATTCCTATACCACGTTGCTTACTTTAGGAGAAGACAAATACACCCAAACTCCACTGAAATCTGTGGAAGTTAAATGAAGAAAATCTGTGAGGGTGTTGCACTTTGTATTACCAAATGTAATTACTGTCACACTCAGCTTTCATCTACTCCACTGCCTTTAACTGAAATACTCTGCACTTGCTTGCTAATTGTTGGAAAAAAAAAATCTCTGTTTCTTAAGCTTGTTATGTGTATATTTATATTTATGCATTTTTGCATGTAATATTTAGTTTGCCTATAATTGAAAGTTTCAAGAGGGAAAATCAGCTCTACCACACTCTTCAGAGCCCAACCCATTGGTCTGTCACCACGTTTTCTTCGTAGATAACATTTCACTTTGCCCAATACATGTTGCAATGACAAGAAGAGATTTTTGCAAGGCTGTATGCTAAAAGGCCTGATGAGAAATAACAAGTGCTGTTGATGCTGTTTAAGTATGCACTCCTGTAGGTT
>NW_009647211.1:3732993-3761433 GCF_000708025.1 Charadrius vociferus
TACAGACTGCAGTGTCAATTTAACTTTTCAATGGCTCTACCCAGAAAGGAGCAAAAAAAGTTGTCTTGTCAGTCAGTATCTGTTTGCATATCCAAATGTAAGTTTTCATTCCACTTTTAAGAGTCTTATGTCCAACTGTTCAACTATTAAACAATTTGTTTTGTAGAAGTAAATTCTGTCAACAAGCTTCTTTGAAGATTGACCTGAGGAGGACACGTGCTTTAAGTATCTCATTCAGATGCAGATTTGTATTTCATTCCTGACTGTTTTAGAATTTTCCATGTGACTTTGGGAGTTAATTTTATTTCCTTCAATCTGAGCTTCCTTAGGTGTAAAATAAGGTTAATAGAACTTACTAGCCCTGGTTTTGTTTTACAGAATGTGAGTTCTTTAGGGCATAGACCAACTTTATACATTTCCATAGCATGTAACAAAATCTTGGCAAAGCTCTTCAAATTCTATTAAAGTGCATAAAATAATAAAAAGCACATTATCTTTAATTGGTTTTACTTTATGTCCTCCTAAATTCAAAGCAATAAGTTTAGGTGAGGAGCAGTATAAAATATGATAACATTAACTTTGTATCACAACTTCTGAGATTACTTTACTCTTTGCACATAAAACCTGCAGAAGACAGTGGTTAAAAAAGCAGTCTCAGGAAGAACTCTTCCCTCTTGGAGCACAGAGGTGAGGGGTATTATTCTGGCTCCACCTTTCTCCCAGCTGGTCAGAAGATTTTCTCTAATCTGAATACTAGCAAGCTTTCTTGGTCCTCTCTTCCTTCCAGGGCTTTATCCCATGGCACTGAGTCAAAGAGATCACTGAAGAGGCTAAAGTCTGCCCTCTTGAAGTCCAGGATAGTGAGCTATTACACCAAAATAAATATTGGTAGTGCACCAATGTAAAATCTGACTCATTTATAGAGGTACATACTTTCTACCGTAACAGCTACAGCGAAGAGACCACCTTTTACCGGATGTCTTTCTTGCTAACCCTGAAATCTATAAGAATCTGAGGTACCAGTGAACCTCAAACTAGAATGTAATTCCTGCATAGTTAGTCGCAGAGACTGAATGATGAACAGGTTAGGAACAATTGATGCCTTCTCTCTTGAATTACTAAACCAAATGAGGAGTGCAAAGAAGAAAAAGCAAGATAAGATAGAAATAATTTTCACTGTTTGAACTAATACTTTAACTCCCTTCAGAGTGACTGGAAATATAGCCACTGAACCCAATTTACACAGTTTTTTAATAAATCATTTAACCTTTTGCATATTCTCTATAGGAAAGTAGAATATGAATAGGATTGAGGTGCTGTATTCTGATATGGAAAAATGGGGGAAAAAAAGAGGAAAGAAGATTAAAATAGAACTTTAATTGCCAATTATATTAAAAAATAAAATAAGCAAACCCACACTAGTTAGTTGAATTCTCCTAGTCAGTACTGGCCAGTAAAATTTTATAACCTAAAGGAGTTTTTTTTTTTTCTTCAGTACATCCAGTTTCTTCCCATTGGATGTGTTTTTATTTCTAGTCTAATGCCAGAAGTTTTTAGGTGGCCATTATATATTATAATCACAGATATTATTCCCACCACATAATTACTGAACTGCCCTAAACACAGATGTACTTTAATGAGACTTTGGGGAAGTGAATTTAATTTTCTTCTGGTTCTGACTAGCTAAAAACTGTTCACACACTGCTTGCAGAGTCACTGGTTGCACATAGATCATATCTGCTGGCAGTCGTTGCTTCTGCTCTTAAAACTTTGATCACCACAGCTATTTCTTCCTTTTTAAGCTTTTTTAAATTTTTTATTTTCCTTATTTGAATTACTGATGCATTTGGAAGAAATTCAAAGGCAAAAAATATCGTGCTTTGGAAACACTGTCTGAGAACTGCAGACTGGCTTTCCTGGATGAAGTGGACTACCTCATTTCTCAAGGCAAATATTGCTTGGTTAGCTTTTTGTGAAAGGAATTGTTACTTTGTGGAGTCTGTGTACCAGTGCGTTATGGTAGAAATGCCTGTGGGATCAGGCTACAGATCAAGTGGGATCAGCAAACATTAGTTTAGTAAGGAATCATGGCAGCATTTTGAAATCTGTAACTTTTAAATGTTTTGATTTAAAGGACTGGAGGTCTTCAGACCCCTGCCTGCACCTGCTTTCAGCTATATATTCTCCATGAGAAAATTCTTCCCATGATTAGATTACCCATGTTACCTAAGACCCCACTCTCCTCAGTGTTTTAAACAGGAAGCACGTATCTAATAAATCATCCTGATTTTAGTTTTTAATTAACCATAAAAGTGGGCAATTAATTAATTAATTAGAACATTTGTTACTTCCTAGAACCATAGAAGAAATATACATAGAGGTTTTTATATATACAAATTTTCCAGTAGATAGATAGGTACATTCTCTAAGCTATAAAATACATTACTTCAAAGAAGCCAGATGAATAATAGCTATCAGAATATTGTATTGAGAATCCTGTAGTGCTTTACCCAAAGGATATTAATAAATTTATGTCACTGACAAGGAAAAAAATGTCTAGCAGGTCATCTGATAAGGTTATGAGATAGAAAAAAAAATCTAATATAAATGTTAGACCCCAGTATTTAAAAATAATTCACCCAAATTTATCCACAAATCATATCTTTTACTTAAAAAGTAATGAGAGGAGGAATTATTTTTTATTTATTTACGGTCTGTTGTTCTTTAAGATTCATGTTTACAAGCTTTGCATTGCAACTTTGCTAGAAAAAGATTAAAATGGAAAGCTGATGTTTTTTATATAGCTATTTGATTCTAACTAACAAGTCTATAAGAAGAAATATTTCTGGACTCACAACGTATCTGAGAGAACTGCAAGACTGTGAAAATATAATTTAGTTAACAGCACCAACAAAAAAGAATTTTTTCATCTTTTAGATGAATCCCAGTCTAGTAGAGCAATCTACCAATTCCAGTTCCAGATTTCTGGAGCTAAATTGTTGTACAAGTTTGGTCACAATGTCACCTACTGGACTGTCATAACAACATTATTTCGTTACTTATATTCTGCTCCTTTTTTTTTTCTTTTCTTTAATGAAGATGATAAATTTTGAGGCAAGTCGTACTGAAAATGGATGCCTATCTGTCTTTTGTACATCCATCCTAGAAGAAGTGTAACAAGGTCATCAGTGCAACCAACCTAGAGGAAGAATAGCAAAGCCTGAGCGTGACTGCCTTCCACTGTCAATGATAATGTCCCACAGACAAGAACTGAGAGGAACTTCAAATCAAAAAACTCATTAAGGTAGGAACCACCAGATTAAGGTAGTTAGTGGAAAAGTTTATGCCCTGTTTATCACAAAAGGTCGCATTTAGAATGTATCAGTAGGTTAAACACAATCATGAAAAGATGAATAGTATCAGAAATCTTAGTGTAAGACTATATGCTTTTCAACGTTGCTAATACTAGCTATGTCTTTGAGCACAAAGTGCATTTTGGAGGATCAATTTTAGTTTTAATGATGATACAAATGATCTGTATTCTCTCACAGGGCCAGGAAAAGACCGATAAAATAAATTGTTTTGTGACTTCCACTGTGCAAAACAATGATTCTGACTTCAGTCCCAGAGTAAAGAATATGAAAATAAAAGCAGACTTTTGAAAGTCCACTTAAAAAATCTCAGAGCCACAGAACATGACCATATGGTAGATAATAACTAGTATTTTATTATATGAGAAGTAGAAGTGTGGGTTAGTATCTTTTAGGTAAACACAGTTTAAACATGTTCAGATTCTACATTGATGTCATAGATGAGTTTTTAATGCTACCATCGAAGCCTTATAAATTAAATATATATAAATTGTTTCATTCTAATAATGAATATCCCATACTTTACATAACTTTATCAAATTTGACATCTTCAGCAGCCATTTATTAATTTGCCATATGTTATCAACGAGACAATGCTCTAAAGATTTCAGTGTAAACTCATATTCTTGTTGGTATACTTTATTTACATAGTGTTGTTGGAGCACACAGAAACAACTTTTGTACAGGAGAATTTTGTGGGATTAACTGATAATAAAAGTTTACAAACAGAGTAGAGAAGTACTGTAGCTAGTGCAATTGGAGACATTAGCTAAAACAACCAGATTTTGGGTCCTACCTTGCAGTTAGGTCTAGTGTATCATGACCTGTAATAATAGAGATCTGCTAATATTTCCAGCTGAAGCTTTTAAAGGTAAAGTTTTTATAATATACTTTCTCACACATACACAGAATGTGTTTGGTTTGGCATAACGAGAATGAGGTTTGTTGTAATAATGCTGACTAATTCTTGGCCAATAAACCTTTTAAACATTTTGAAATTAAAAACCACAACAAGAACAAATCAACAAAATGAAAGCAATACTAAAACATTACTTAGCAAACAAAAGGGTGGCACAATTCAGAGCTAATGGAGTAACACTGCAAAATCCTATTATTATGGTCAGTTATTCATACTGAGTGATACATCCAACATTAGTGTGACTATTCAGAAAGTCCAGTGCTGTCAGAGTTTGCTTATGTGGAGCTACTGTCTCAGACACACAAACTGTATTGTCAATCTATTTATGCTATAGGTACAAATATATAGCTGTAGAAACTAGGTATGCAATTATTAGATAAACGTACAAATTTTCCTGACAGAGATCACTGTCTGTCCACCACCTTTACACTACACCTTGAAAGCAACACTTTCACTAAGATAAGAGATTATCAAAGTAGCCACTTGGGCATTGATATAATCCAAGAAATCACTGAAAGTCATTGATCTTTGAAATAGTTACTGAAATACTGATGGAGGACACATTGAAGACATAATCACAACCAAGGCAATATTCTGTGATTTCATATGACATTACAAAAATCTCTCAGTAGACATGCAAAAACTTAGAAATATTCTCATGTTAGCTACATTCCTTCTAAAAATTATTTCCCCTGTCCTCTCTTGTAGCTGAGGACATTTCTGGTCACACAGGCAAGGCAGAACCATTACCTGGAGGCCACTTTCAGGGGCAAAAACAGATTTTGCTTTTGTAGCAGATAATAAATTACAGTTCTGTTTTAATTTTTCTTGCCTGTGAACTAGCACTGGAAATGAAGCACTATGATGAGGATATCAGAGACTTCAAGGTCTTTTATGCATCTGTAAATTAACAGTTACTAATTCCAAGCATTTCCAAAAGTCTTTAAGAACAACTAAAAAGCAGATAATAAACAATGTCTGCATCTGTGAAAGGACATTTCCTTACAGTAGTCTTCTGCTTATTTAAAACTTCAGAGGGTGTAACATGATCCTGGTCAACAAGTTTTTGTTCTTGAGGATGTGTTTGTGTGTGCATCTGCCCATCCTATGGAATTCTAACAATCACATAAACAATTAAATTAAAATTAAAATTAAAAAAAAATTAAAAAACCTTGCATTTAGGAAGTTTGTTCTTTTGTAAACATAATTCTACAAAATCTAGTGCTATGGAGATGGTAGAAAAATGGGTCAACTGCTGATGGATTCTTCCAGTGTAGGAGCTAGGGACCACTGATGGAAATAGTGGCAGTCAAGCAAAAAACAACAACCAGGAAAGGTGATTCAACACATAATAGGCAACAGATTTACATAACTCCTTGTCAAAAGACGGTGTAAATGCAAAATATTTACATGGGTTCACAGAGAATCTGAGAAAGGACTTAGAATCGAAACTGAATCTTATTCAGGAAGTACCTAGTAGAAAGTAAAAGTAGAAAAAACAAGGAAAATGTTTTTGAGAGATACACACACCTGCTCTGCTCTTTCTTTTTCTAAATATTTGCATAGGACGACTGTAAAAGGTGATCCATTGTCTAAATGGACTATTGACCTGAACCAGGATCCTTTTCTTTTGTCCTCATGTGAAATTATGAAAATGTGCCCTGAGGCTTCAGCATCCCCCGAGGACATAATCTTCTCCTTAATATTAAAGAAAGTGATATATAGGATTGCGCCTAAAGGATTCTGAATCATCAATTTCATTTCTCCCTTTGAGAAAAAGCACTGCAATACTAACACCAGTATAGTGCATATCCATTGCTAATTCAAAATTATATTTCTTGGATCATGGGTTTTTTTTCAGTTGTTTTTTATTTTTTTTTTTTTTGGCAGAAATGCCTTGTACAACTGAGACATGCAGGAAAGCTTCAGTAATCTCAGAGAGGTGGAACATGTGTGAACTGGTCTGCCAGTGAAATGTGTATCACCATGCCTTATTCAAATCAACATTTCAACTTGGAGTTTGCATCCTGAATGTCACAAACTTTTGAGCATCTCAGCTGCTTTCTGCACTTGTATGGGTTTAATTTTTAAACTCCTGTACTGTATATTTTTAGCCTTAATCAAAATCAGGGCACTTTTAGAGTCTCAACCAAAGAGAGCAAAGGCTTACAAAAGTAAACATGCATGCACATCAGAGGGAGCATGTTCTTGCCAAGTCACAAACCTTGTGTAGGTCAATCTCTATAATGTCTTTTCTTCTGGAAACTTCCTGATTGACTTTGATGTTCTATTTATATGGGAACAGTAGTAAAGAATGATATAAACAAAAGAAACTATATCCTTAACAAATCACCTTCTCATGTATCAGGTTCGACTAATTCATACCAAATGAGAGCTGTGGTACTTACAAACTCCTCCTTCCTGCAACCTAAAATCATCGCTTCAGTTTTCATGTAGGTTGTGACATTTGTGGTGAGTCATAAAGTTAATAAGAAAATGGAAAAATAGTAGGAATTTTTATACACTATTAAAAAAGTTATGATTTTGCTTGAGAGGTATGATACAGTCAATTGTTCCTTACTCTTCCTTGCATGTTACTTTTTCCAGTCTCCAATTTCCGTTGTAGATTTTACTGTAGTTTGGATTCCATTAAGGGACTGCCTGATAGCTTTTTAGTTATATAGATAGTTATATAGACTCAAAAAAACCCATCCTGACAGCCTGACAAAGATATCAGGATGAATTTTTCCTTCCTAGGTAGCCTCATGCAAAGCAAGAACATTCTTTGCAAGAAACAGATATTTTGTAATTCCATTAAGCTTAAAAAACTTCTGTATGTGCTTTGGGCAGTTTATATATTACTGTTTTATAACCTGCTGGTCTCCATAGAAATTTCTTGCAAGAACTGAAAAATCTCTCTTTATTTACTCATCAGGATGTTACTGCTGCAGGTGGGAGCAGGAATGAAAAGGAGTAGACCACACGCCTGCAGCAAATATTCATAGGAAATAACCTTCAGTTAGATAGGCACAAACATTGCTATTGACTACAGCATGCCTGTGTTCTTCAAAATTGTAATATTGCCAAGTTATTTATTGTTGTACTGGTAGATTTAAAAACAACAAAAAAAAAAAAGAAAGAAAGAGAAGAATCAAAAGGCTGATATCTGTTCAAGAAATCAGCGCTAACTTCCTGACCTTGTGTGAAATTCAGACAAGGCCCTCACAAGATTTAATATCCTAATCTCAGGAGTTAATTTTTGACATTTGTTTTGAACCAAAGATCTCTGTGGCTTATGTCAAGATGTTTACTCTGATAAATTCTTGTTTCCAAGACAAATGTAAGTATTACAACATTTGGCTACATCTCTAATTTAGGAACTAAATAGGTTAAACAAAATGACTTCTGACTATATATTTTGTGCACCCAAAGAGAAAGGTAAATGATGAAACACATGCCTGAGTAATTAGCTATCTATTTAATGAGATTTTTTTGTTTAAGGGCAACATGAAAAGGACCTGTGGAAGATGTTACAGTCCAGGAGGTTGCATTGATTGAGGTCAACTGTTTCCACACACCATGGATTAGCCATTGTGTGTTCACATAGATATTACTTTCAAAGAGAAATACTATATGATACTTGAGTGCGTTTCAAGTCTAGACAATGCCAATAGGGGAATGTTCCTACATCTCTTTGATGCCATTAAAATATTGCACAGTGTGCAACAACAGTGGTTATGTGCCAGCACATAACCACTCCAGTGTTTGCTTGACAAAATAATGGCCTGGGGCACCAATAGGCTATTGCTCTTAATGTTCTGTGATTGCTGAGGTCACATGCAGAATTGCAGCAGATTTACACATTACAGAGAGGTGTATGAACCATCTGAACACACAGACACATGATCCTGCCTAGAGAGTTATACTCTCCTCAAATCCTGAACATCAGTAAGTGTGTTGTTTTATTCAGAAACACGAGTCAATGGCTTGATGTCCAAGTGGAGACTAGTGACGAGTGGTGTTCCTAAGGGGTCAGTACTGGGACTGGTGTTGTTTAACATCTTTGTTGGTGACATGGACAGTGGGAACGAGTCCACCCTCAGCAAGTTTGCCAATGATACCAAGCTGTTTGGCAAGGTAGACAAGCTGGAGGGAAGGGATGCTGTCCAGAGGGACCTGGACAGGCTGGAGAGATGGGCCCGTGCAAACCTCATGAAGTTCAACAAGGCCAAGTGCAAGGGACTACACCTGTGTCAGGGCAATCCCAAGCACAAACCCAGGCTCAGCGGAGAAATGGATCGGGAGAAGCCCTGAGGAGAAGGACCTGGGAGTGCTGACTGATAAGCAGCTCAACGTGAGCCAGCAATGCATGCTCGCAGCCCAGAAAGCCAACCGTATCCTGGGCCACATCAAAAGAAGCATGGCCAGCAGGTCAAGGGAGGTGATTCTGCCCTTCTACTCCACTCTTGTCAGACCCCACCTGGAGTATTGAGTCCAGCTCTTGAGCCCCCAACACAGACTTGTCGAGGTGCCCCTGCCTATGGCAGGAGGTTTGGAACAAGATGGTCTTTAAGGTTCCTTCCAACTCTAACCATTCTATGATTGTGTGATTCTATAAATAATGGACAAACTTTTTGTGCCTGGGAGATGCAGGTGAAATATATAAAACACATCTAAATAAGTGGGGTAGTTAATTCCCTATATTTTCAAATTAGTTACTTTTTTGGCAGCTACTAGCACAGGTGATTGAGAGATAAAAAGTCAGAGAACTCATGTTTTGATCCAGTTTAGCTTTTTTTTTTTTATTTTGACAATTGTTTTCATTGAAAATTCCATAAACTGTCTCAGAGAGGGGAGCACTTTTAGCTAGAAAAAGTCTGACTTAATTCTTTTTAGAAGATGACAGTGGCAAAAGCTACCGCTTGCTCGGGATTAATAAACAGCAGCAGCATCCATGCATATGTATAAGATACCATCATTAGTACTTACAACTAAGGAACAAAATTACCTGTTTTGTCCCTTTTACTTTCAGTGACACTTAGGCCGTAGGAGTTTACTGTGCTTTTGAAAAACTTCACTTGGACATTTCAGTCATTTAAGGACTTTGGAAAAATTATGTCCTGCCTTAATATGATAGACAGCCATAAAGAGATACTAAGAATTTCAATGAGGTGATCAAAATCAATTAGCAGATAAGTCATAAAGCAAAAATCCCAGGCATCTTCATTCAGAATATCAACCCTCTAAACACCAACACATTGACCAAGCAGCAAAAATGATGCTAATTAGTTGCTTTTAAGCTCATGGAAAAAAAAGAAAAAAAGGGAGTAAAAGGTAGGGTAACAAAGGAAGAGAGAGAGTATGGGCATTTATCACTTGCAAGCTTCATTTTCAGATCATGAAAAATACACATCAAACAGCTACTCAGCAGACTCTAATATCCATTGAAATTATTTTCAGTACTTCAGTGTTACTTCTTGAAACTGCCATCACCTGAGATTGACCATGCTAAAAAACTATATTTAAAACTACTCGTTATGGAATGTCAGACATAACACTCATTAAATGCTGTCAGTACTTTCCGTGGTGTATCATGTATCATCTGGATACTTTTGTTACCTGAAAGCTTCTATATCTTCTAAAATAGTAATACATTGAAAAATTATATTCTCCCTAAGTTTTTAACCTCTGTGTGTAGCTGTGACAAGTATTAACTCTGTTCTTTCTTTAAGCAGGAGGCACTTGTGAACATTCACACAACATTTGCAATTCTACGAGCACTAAAATGGACGACATCCTCTGAAAGCCCTGGAAGCATGTTGACATAACTCAGACAAATCAAATACAAAAGAAACAGTTGTTGCCTTAACCTAGAAAGCAGATAACATCCTGATATTACACCAAGGGGCTCCATGTTTCATTGACACACTCTAGTTTCCCGAATTGTCCCATTTCTTTCCAAAACACCTATGAAGGTACATGTCCTGGCACTGCCTACCACTCCACGGATGGAGACTGCTATCTGGAAAGCTGTTGCAAAAACTGAAACGGGATGAGACAGCTTGCAAAACTAGGGAGAGCAGTGGATGGGTAAAAGCTCTTCAGTATAGGTGGGCAGGGAGGAAGAGAAGGAACAAAATAGTCCTTAGTGTGATGGACCAGCTCAGACACCTGGGTCTTATCTATGGGACAGGCAACAGGGCATGAGAGCTGGGGGTCAGGGTCAGAGAATGGGACAGTGAGACAAATGACACTATGGTGGGAGCCCATTACCAGCCACCTGGTCAGGGACAGGTAGTGGACCAACTTCAACAACCTAAAAATGTCTCTGGGTCACTGACTCTCTCAGAGGTTTCACCTTACTGACATCTTCTGGTTGGGCATTGTGGAAAGACACAAGCTGTCAAGGAGATATCTTGAGGGTATCAGGGATAACTGCTTAGTTAACCCCACAGGGTGGGCCAACCAGGCTGACACACATCTGCTGCCCACTAAGAAGGAGGAACAGGACAAGAGGTGACTGCGAAATGCATGTGAGATCCTGTAGAGAGTGAGGGATGTGAGTAGCACTGCACAGACCTGGGATTTCAGCTTAGCAGATTTTAGCTTACTCAGGGAAAGGGTAGGTGGGATCCCAAGGGAGGCAGATCTGAAGGGCTAGGGAGCTTGGGGTAGCTGGCAGGGCTTTAAGGGTAACGTTCTCCACAGGTGAGAGAAGGCTGTCCCCATACTCAGGCTGACACATCAGGAGACCGGCATGGCTAAGTGGGGAATTCATAGCGCTCCAACACAGAAGCAGCAGCACACAGGAGGTGGAAGCTGGGGAGGTGACCAAAGAGAAAATTAGAAATGTTGGCTGGGATTACAGGGGTTGTGTTAGGTAAAGCAAAGATGAACTAGACTTGAGATTCTGGGCAATTGAGAATTCAAGGTCAATGGTAAGAGATCTTATGGCTAAACTAAAGGTAAAAAGCTGACCAGGGAAAACATAAGGTGATTTGAGAAAATGAACACAGCTAACTAAGGCAAACAGTGTGTTCTCTGCCTTGGTTTTCAGCAGCAAGTTCTCACAGGCTTCTGTGTGTAGACACTGTGACCCCACACAATTCAGGCAAGGGTTACTCTGGGCAAGCAGGGCCTTAGCAGTGATGATGGCAGGGCCAGAGGCAGCTTTGGGGAGAAGGTTGCCCTGACAGGCAGTGAGCTGATCAGGGCCAGAGTAGTTGGAGGTAAGGAAAAACTTTTCCCCATGAGAATTGTGAAGCAATACAGCAGGAGCCTAGAAAGGCTGCTTGGCTGCATGACTGCCTTGTAAATAGATGTCCAAATTTATAGATTTTGTTATAATCCTAGTGAAGTATACCCCTGCTATGTATTATCAGGAGATATTCCAGGATGTTTATGAACTTAAATATAGAATCATAGAATGGTTTGGGTTGGAAGGGACCATTAGAGGTCATCAAGTCCAATGCCCATGCAGTAAGCAGGGACATCTTCAACCTGATCAGGTTGCTCAGAACCCCATCCAACTTGACCTTGAATGTTTCCAAGGATGGGGCATTTATAGTGTCTCTGAGCAGCCTCTTCCGGTGTTTCACCACTGCTATCATAAATAATTTCTTCCTAATATCTAATCTAAATTTACTGTCTTTCAGTCTAAAACTGTTACCTCTTGTCCTATCACCCTGATAAAGACTCCTTTCCCATCTTTCCTGTAGTCCTCCTTTATGTACTGGAAGGCCCCAACAAGGTCTCCCTGGAGCCTTCTCTTCTCCAGGCTGAACAGCTCCAACTCTCTCAGCCTCTCCTCATAGGAGAGGTGCTCCAGCCCTCAGATCATCCTCGTGGCTCTCCTCTGGACACGCTCCAGCAGGTCCATGTCTTTCCTATGTTGGGGGCTCCAGACCTGGACTTAATACTCCAGGTGGGGTCTCACAAGAGTGGAGCAGAGGGGCAGAATCACCTCCCTCGACCTGCTGGCCATGCTTCTTTTGGTACAGCCCAGTATGCCGTTGGCTTTCTGGGCTGCAAGCATGCACTGAAAGCTCATGTCTAGTTTTCATCCACCATAAATGTGAGACCTATGAGATCAGAAGTTCTGTAAATTATCCCAGCATATGAACAAGTACAATGCTTAAGAATGTACTTAATGTTTTAGTTATGATCAAATGCTTTCTTGAAAACCATATTCTTAGATAACTTCTTGAATGAATGTCTCAGTGTAATCAAATTCCCTGCTATCTCAGCTGCCATAAACATCCCCAAAGAATTAACGTCCCATGGAAATTTTAGTTTTTACACCCGTGGATCACATCTGCATCTAAATTATTTTGTTCATGAAAAACTACACTTTTACTTTCCAGAAGCACTGCTGATGAAACATTGCTCACAGTATTAAAAGCTTAAGATGTTCAGCTGTGCATATGCATGTATGTTTGTTCATATCTTCTCCTGAATGCAAGGGAAATAGAAAGAAAAATTGGGCTGTTTATATCCTGGGAAAATGCTTAACACAAACAGAGGCTAGGCAGCACATATGAACAGTCTGTTTGTTGGTTTTGTACGTTTGTGGGTTTTGTTTGTTTGTTTTTTTTTTTTAAATTCATTGGATTAACAGTCAATGTTAATTAAACTCCTTAAGAAGAAAAAGCTACCACCATCTACCTTATTGTTCTCTTTTACCTTCTGTTCTTATAGACTTCTTCAGTCTCTGTTTACCAGCAGGTCATACATTATTGCCAAGTGAATCTTTCATATTCAAACTGAAAGGAACATTTCCTAATATCTTCAACAATAGTAATTTCCTTGGATAACTACACAGATCACAGACACAGGAAGAGTTATTTGTTAGCGAGCAACCAAAACCTGTGAACAGCGTCTTCCCCGAGTTGTACATCTGGGAAATATTTTACAGTGTGGTTACGCTCTTATTAGTGATTCTGCATGAAAAGAGAATCCTCTCGTTTTTTACTCTTCTTTAATTTTAACTTTCTTTTTTAAAATATTTATTTCCCTCAAAAATATAAGAAAATCAAACCCTGCTGTTATCTGAAATCTTAAATTATCATTGAAATTAATATATTGCTCCCGGTATTACTCCCCTGTAAAATTTCAATAGGAAAAGAAAAGAAAACAAAATAAGCAATTAAATAGAAATTTAGCTAGAAAAGACACTATGAACAGTAAGCTTGATCTTGAGGATTAAGAAAGGAGAATGGAAGATTAAACAGTCTATTACATGGGAAATAGTAATTTATGACTATTATGGAGATATATGGGAAGTGGAAAATGAGATAATATAGGCTAGTTTTTCCACTATAGAGGGGAAAAAAAAACCAAAACCAAAACAAAACCAAAAACAAACAAAAAAGACAATGTTTGATAAAAGCAAAGCTGTCCAGCAGAAATATCAAGCTCCTGACAGTAGCTGTGAGAGCACAGTCATGCTTCCACAGTATAGGCTCTCAGAATCTGAAAATATGTGTTTAGGTGCTAAATAACTCATTCGCGTTCTCACACTTTCTCACCTCTGGTAGATTTTTATTCCATTAGATGATTTAATCTTTTTTTGAACTGTATTAAACTTTTGGCTTCCACAGTGTCCGTGGCAGTGCGTTTCAAAGATTAATTATTCATTATAAAAAATCTGCTTTACTTAACGAGCTTTAAACCTGTTGCCTAATCAGGTTATTTAGTACTTCAATTTGATTCTTGTGTTATGAGATCTATTGAGCAATGTTTCCATCATTCATAATTTTATATATTTCAAATCCAGAGCACACTAGTTTATTTAATTTCACTAAATGTTTCCTTTGCACAATATGTTGGTTATGTAGGAATCTCTGAAGGAGAAAAGTAACTTTCAGCCAAGGAGTTTTTTAAACCTCCCCACAGCAAAACTGAGCTAAATGAGCTGTGTCTGGTTGTGGCTATAAGTAAGTAAATCACTACTTGTTTACCTGACGTATGCAAAATAACCCCCAACAATCTTTTATCAGGGGCACATTTGAAAGTACTTCACAAACCCTCTGTTAATTTAGGAAAGCCTTACACTAAAATAATAATGAAAATCTGAGATCTGTTTTATTAATTTTGTTTAGATTTTCTCACAATAAATACAAATTCCGCAAAACCAACTACAGCTCATTCCTCATGTAGTTGTGATTAAAAGAGCTGAGGACCTTAAATTACGTAGAACTGAACTGCAGATCCTTCACTAATATTTAGCTTGTTTGTTTTACTGTGGTGAAGGTGATATATAAATTCCTCTTCTTCCTTTGATGAAAATTAAATGCTTCTAGTGCAGTGCCATCACTTACCGAGAATCATTTAATGAAATGTATTTAACAATGTACAGGATATGTACGTATAAGGTAAAACAACATCTGCAAGCACACAAATACTCTCAATGAACTACTTCAGTCCTAAATGTGGATTTTCTGTTGGGCTAGCATGATATATTGGCTGTCTTGGGGCTTCAATATCACTGGAGTTCATGAAAAATCCGAAACAGTTCAGAGAGGGAAGAGGTGTTAAAGCAAAACAATACACCTGTATTTTCAGAGAGCTAACTTTGCAAATGTGATAAATGCTATATTGTAAAGCTCAAGGTTTTCATACTAAAACTGTCTAGCAAGGTTTATATAGGGGTTGATAGATAGCCTAAGTCATATATTAGAAGGGGATAATGTATCTTATGCACCTGATGGATGTTTTTTTTTACCTTGCTCAATCGCTGGGCAAATAAGAATAGAGAACTACCACAGAAGTGTGAGATGTTTTCTGTTTGTGCTGATAAGAAGATTTGAATATTGGCATATTCTAAAAGAAAAAAAAAAAAAAAAGCTCTGATGTGAGAGATTTGTCTTTCTTGAAAATATTTCTCATGGTTTGTTGCAGAAATAGAAAACAGCATAATCCCCCCAACAGGCCTTACAGACCAAACAGACTGTTTTTTAGGTAGATTGAGCAAGAAAGGAATCTCTTTGTCTAGAAGATAAAGTTCTGTTAAAGTGGTGACGAAAATCCATGAGGACGTAATCAAGGTAGTGACGCCACAATCAGAAGAAGCACATTGTACTCCAAGTGTTACTATGAATGCTATCGCTGCAGAAGATGAGCAAAAAGAAGCTACCTTATACTCCAACCAGGTGTCCAGTCACGATGATCAAGCACACTACAGACCAATGGATAAGCCTGGATGTGTTGTCCAGTGCTATCACTTCACTCATCCTTGAGGAGCAATCAATGGGCTCAAGAAGATTCCCTTCATATTCCAAGCCAATAAGAACTGGTGGCCAGCAAGCTGCATCTTGTCTAGTGGAGGGATCACATGGAGGAGAACACAGCTGAACCTTAAACAAGATCCTTGTTTCAAGTCTCTTTGGTGGCTTTTAATTAGCTGTTACTGTATTTGATATTTGCTGCTTTTTTTTTTTTTTTTTTCTCCTCCAGAAATAAGTTAGACATCCAGTTTTAGTAAGTCCATCAGTTACCTCAATAGAAAAATGATTGTTTAAGGTTTTTTTCTCCCCTCCCACATGCATCATTTACAATTAAATTTGAACTGAAAATTCTCAGCCAGTTTTATAAGACAGACTTCTACACGTCTGAGGACATGATTAACCTTTGGTGGTGGTGGTGGTGTCTATCAGTTTTGCAAAGCATTGTATGGGGAGAAGGGACACAGACTTTTGAGCATGGGTATTTTTTCTTCCTTCATTGAAATATTTGAAAGGTTGATTTGCTCTAACTAACACACACATCGGTATAAATCATTAAAATTTGCCATATTGAATTGATTTGGTCTAATTAACACACACATCGGTATAAATCATTAAAATTTGCCATATTGAATTGCACAGATTCAATCTCTTCATGACTATAAACGCAGGCTATATAATATACTGTTTATCGTAATGAATGGAAAAGGCAGTGAAGGAACAGTGATTAAGCAAGTTTTCTAAACCATTAAATTCTTGGGTTAATTGTGGAAGATGAAGGAGCATTAAGAATCCCTTTGTGGCAGAAGACAGATAAACAGGGAACACAGTGGGGAAGAAGGGAGAAGGTAAATCAAAGTGCAGTGGCAGATGCAGAGTAGCACTCAGGCTGACAATATCAGCGTGCTTATAAAGTGAAATATCATTGCATACCCTTGAGAGACTTAGAACTATGCCTAATAACAACTAATGTCTAGCATTCATTAAACTCATTTATTATAAATTACTTCTTTTTATTCAATCAATATATTGCACACTGGCATGGAACCGTCTTCATGCAAAGTTGCAACAACAGTTACAATAGTATGACACTAGAAACTGTGAAATGTTGGGAAAAAAAACACAATAAACCAACCCAAGGTTTCCATAAAGACAGCACATGTGGCATGCTGATTTTTGTCCCTGGGAGCAACTACACACAAAACTAAAAATCTGAAGAGGTCCCAGGTGGACAGGCAGGAACCTCTGAATGCCATCATATACACTATGATAAAACTGAATTATCTGGCAATGCTATAATTAAAACACAAACAAAGACTAATTCATCAGATTCTGTCACTATTGCAGCAGAGACATTTGCCCACACACTGAGGGGTACTTGCATATTCTTTACAATGTGCAGCTACTTTGGGACCAACTATTCGAACACTGCATCCTCTTATACTTAGCTCAGTGTGAAACAGTTTTTTTATTGCTTTTATGAGCATGTGGAACCCATCGAGGACAAATCCTGTTGTGTTTCATGAAGTGCAAACTTGACCTAGGATGTTGTTTCTGCCCCCCAAAATACAACAGAAATTAAATACTTACAGGTTACTAGAAGAGAAGACAAAAATGCAGACAGGTGAGGTAACTTCCCTTGTTTATAGAACAGAATTTGGCTAAGAATACATAGGTACCCTAATATTTTACCTTTTCATCACCTTTGGATCATCCTTGATGATCTGTGGACTGACTGCATAATTGTGGGCTCCAAATCATTAAGTCAGAACTGCATATCTATGTATTGGTAAAAATTAGTGAAGAAATTGGGAGGTCACTGCAAAACAAAAGCAATTAATCCCAAAAGCTGAACTCAGTAAGAGTTTTCACAGGGCATAGCATCGACATTTAATTATCCTAGCTACCTCCCCCTCTCTCTCTTTTCTGCCCTTGGTTATAGCGATTCTAGGAACAGCTTTTACAGT
Organism: Charadrius vociferus; assembly: GCF_000708025.1. NCBI lineage: Eukaryota > Metazoa > Chordata > Aves > Charadriiformes > Charadriidae > Charadrius > Charadrius vociferus. Next base: position 3,750,473 of record NW_009647211.1, read on the forward strand.
CTCCTTGACAGTCTTATTTTAAACCATAACACAAAATTATTTAATATATCTTGGTACTAAGGGATCACTTAGGGCCACCATTCTTAGTTCAAGAAAGTACCTAAACACTTTTTAACCCCTATAGTTTATATTCGGCATTTGCATCAGTAATTTTAAAATGTACTTGTTTCCTATCGATTATCAGTCTAATATCACAAACCGCCCATTTGAGCAGGTTCCTTCAGAAAGACACGTAAGCATATCACTAAACATTAATACGTTATCAAAAATTCTCCATTCAGTGAATGGCAGGTGATCAAGCTGTGTATCAACCTCTGTTAAGAAAAAACAATGTTGTTCTTTTACCTATACAGGATAAGAAGATCGGTTAAAAAATGAACAAGTAAGGGCTAATGGAGTTACATAGTGATGGGGGTTAACGAATTGACCTAATTGCAGATTATATTTGGAAATTTGTCTATGTCAACAGTGAATATAGACACACAAAATTATCTGTAGACTAACAGCTCCATAACAGGTGGGTTAACAGGTGGAAAAACACAAGGAACTAAAAGGATTAATTATTGAAGAAACTTCAGGGTCTGCCTGAACAGGGTACCCAAGCAGGGTCAGATTCAGGTTGGTGTTGGTAACAGGTTCCATCAACAGTCTTGTAATCATCACATAAGGCAAAGTAACACGTCAGGTTATAGGTGAAGTCAGAAAATCCGAACAATTCAGGAGCAATAGAATACATGAATGTACAAAGGATACATGTACAACAGAGCTCAGGCAAGGATGGGATGCTTAGGCCTGGACATAAATGGGACTTCTGGGCCACAGGCAGAGGGTGTGCAGGTGGTGGTCCCCGTTGAGATCAGTTACGGCAATTAAGGCTTATAAGTGCACTTCTCTTTTTTTTTTGTAGTCTAGTGGGAGGTGTCCCTACATATGGCAGGGGGGTTGGAACTAGATGTTCTGTAAGGTCCCTTCCAAACTAAACCATTTTATGATTCTATGATATAAGTTCTCTGTCCTTTCTCCTTGGATAATTGGGATACGATATAAAGAAAACATGCTTGCATATGGTCCATGTTTCTGACATTACTTGAAATCACAAAAGTTTCACTTGAGGAACTCACACAGAGGTAGTAGGAGTTTCATCAATGACTGAGTTTTCTATAAGCAGATAACCAAAAGAACTTTCTGTGGCTTCTTTTGATCCGATAGGCATTGCTCTTTCACAAAGACTAATTGCTGTTGCTAACAGTGTTTATTTTTTTTTTTTTTTAAGTTTGTACCCCGTGAAATGTGACGTATTCTTTTGCATGAAATATGCAGTGGTGAATGTTCATCCTTTTGGCTCTGTCCAATGCAACTGCTTTGCAAAGCTCGGTCTGTAAGAGCTGCATCCAGACCTCTAAGTCTGAATTGGGGTTTTGTTTCCTAAGTTAGGTAAGAGTTTGGTCTTTTCTATTACACTACAAGAATCAAGAGAGCAGTTATGTCCAGATCTGTACTGGTTCCTCATGACAAAGTGTATGCTGTGAGATCATAGCCAAAACTATTTCAGAAAAAGTGCCACATATTTTACACGCTGTAAAATGTGACTGTCTATGAGCAAAGTCAAGAGACTAATGCACAAACAGCAATGAAGTTATGACACATAGAGCTACACATTTACATGTAAATATCCTTCAATATGGTCACAGACAATGCTCAGTTTCTTAATATTTCCTCCTGATTTAGAGCAAGAACCCGTCACACAGTTTATCCACTGCCTGAAATAACTTTCATGTTGACACCTAAACGGGTCCAGTTTCTTCTGTCATACCAAATGACTATGTGAGACAAGGCAAATGGCACCCTTCTTTCCTCATCATGCCAAAACCAATCACTTCTCCAGGTCAGTGTTACAGATTTCATAAACTAACTATTCATAATCCCTGTCAGGATGAAATTACAAGAATTTTTAGAAAATCAAACCAGAAGAAGCTGTGCCCTCTTTACAAGAATGAATAAAAGCAACCTTTGTCTTTCAAGGTTAAGAAGCATTTCCAATCATGATAAAGACTACAAAAAATATTCACAAGGCAGTCTTATATTCTCTCTTATCAGGGTATTAGTATTTGCTGTAATATCCCATTTTGTTCCCTCTAAGAAGAAAAATATCCAACCAAATGTGGGAAATTATGATATTCCTTCTACAAAAATGTATTTTTATATGCATGCAACAACAGATGTTAATGACTACCTTTGCTGACTTCATATCTACATAGGTATGCTCCTTATAATATCTTGTATTTCAAATCTGCCCAGGAGACTTAGCTATCTAGTTCTCCTTATGTTCAAAATCCTATTTTATTAATATTAGCATATAGAAGTATCACAAAACCCATATTCATAAGCTAATAACTGCTTAATGTGTTCATTATGAAGCCAGTATTTGCGTCAAATATGCTCAATGTCTTTATTCTGTTTTACATTCCCTGAAGTTCCTGGGTACCTGGCCATAGCTTAGTTAATTAAACAGAAGTAACCTGTTTTCTATTAGGCACAGTGTGTATACGCCACAGCCTCCACCACCAGCTCCAGAGAGGAGAAATCCTCTAAATCGTCTGTATCTGCCAGTCTTTGATATCATAGGACATCTTAACTGCCCCTGAACACTCATGTTTGGGTATCTGTGAAGATTTTTTTTCCCAGAACTTAGCTAGCAGCCTGGTTTTTGTAACCTCCACAGTAAATTCCATTTAATACAGTTAATGAAGGTAAATTCTATTTAGCTTACTCAATTAATTTTCTAGGGAAAGTATTTCCTGGATAGATAATAACACTATTAAGTAGGTAAGCTTTAGAACAGATTCAACTTTCTTATCATCTCTTCAGAAAAACATATTGAAAAGAAGGAGGTTTTAGTAACTTCCAATAATTGTTTGCTTCTCCTTTAAAAAATATATATTACAAAGCAGTTAAAAAACTTAGTAACTAGGGCTTCAGTATCATATAAAGCAGGGCTATTTTTGCAGTTGCAGGCTGTGATTCTCCACCCAGCTGTATAAGCAATTGTAAGCCAACAGTGCTGCTTGTGTACATAAAGCGGCTTACAAATGCAAAACCAGCTTTATGCCTTTTTTAAATGAAGGTTACTTACTTCCATTAAAATCCAGTTCAATTTCAATTTTCTTGTAAGAAATAACAAGCTATATAAATAATACAGGAAAGAGTCATTTTTTATTTTTTTTTTTTTTCACAGTGTAAATGATATCACATCATATCACATTCCTACCCTACCTGGGATCTTTCATACACACAGACTATGATTCTTAACAGGATAGGGTGGCACGCATGAAAAGTAAAATCACACATTCGAGAACTAGAATGTGAAAAAATGAAACTAGTAATCAGGCTACTCACACTATTCAAAAGAACTAACATTCAAATGCAAGCCATTAGCATAAATTAAGCTTTATTGAGAATACCAAGTATTTCACAATTACACAGAATTACTTTGTACTGTAATAACAAAAGCAGTGACATCAGCCTAAACTCTTGAAGCTGAAAAACACTCAGTGAGATTAATCTATGTCAGACACATGGGATAGCTTATGTGAAACTACTCTTCAAATCCCTTGTTATTTTCATAATCTATTTTGAGATCAACATTAAACATTAATTTGGAGTACAAACATTTAAGACCAATATGGAAACTGCTGAAAGAAAGGTGGTTTTGTACAGTGACTGAAAGATGGTCTAGAAGCTGGAAGGCACTCAAAAAGAAAAAAAAAAAAGGTAAAGGTATTATTCAAGAATTCACATTTAAATTACTGTAATATTTGCATTAGTAAAAGCTGACTTTGAACAACAACCCTTACTTTGTTCTCTGAAAACTGGATTTTACATGGCCTTAGCACAGTTGACTAATTTCAAAGGAGTCTAAAAAGGCCTGAAAAAATTGTGCTTGTTTCCTTGAAAGAGCTATAGATGTGATTTCCTAGATGTAAGAAGTTGTTCCTGCATATCTAGTACAACGTCAACAACTGAACAAGGAGAAAAAATAGTTAGAACTCAGTCTTTCTTGAAATGCCATCCCATACCAGCAGCTCATGTAAGCTGGCTTCACTGCCATAAAGAGAAAGTAAAGATGGACCACGAAGCCTGTGGAAGAGCATGCAGCACAGCACGTTCTCCACCAGATCCCTTCATGCAGAGCTTAACATTGCTTAAATATACACACAAGACTAATACACCGAACTGACTTAAATGAAAACAATGTTGTCATGTCTACACATACAAACAGAGTAAAAATATTTCATTAAAAAAAAAAAAAGAGAAACCCTAAAAACACATAAGGAAAAAACAAGTTAAGAACCCCCTCCCACCTAACAGGCCCTTCTAACCTACACTTTCTCTGTGTTATGTGCCAGAGTGGTCTTATTTAATTGCCTACAATTCTGACTGTTGGTGGGATAAATGATGAGATAGCTGAGCATATCCAGAAATGTATCATACGCTAGGATTTATACTGTATTTTAAAGAAATACAATTGCTCAAAAGGCCAGTACGTAGCATTTTTTTTTTTTTTAAAGTATCTAAATGACTTTACCATCCTGAAACTTATTTAGGCAATCATACTGAAACTGCATTGGGTTTTTCTTCCACATGAATATCTTCAGACCATAACGACGGTAACAATATACATTAGTAGTGTTACTTCCTTAATGAACAGAAATAAGCTTGAGATCATTCCATCTTTTCTGACTAGGTCTACATCACTAACACATCTGAGGCTTTGCCTTCTGTTACAGAAATTGCAAAGAGACAAAATATATATTAAAAAGTAAAATAAGATAAAAGGTCAAAGATTCACCAGTGAAAGCATCATGCACCACCCTCTTTCCACATCAGGTATTGAATCTTGGATCAGGTTCAATTCTGACTGAGAAGAGTAGAGTTTTCAAGTTCGATTGGTCAAGTTCCACTACCAAGATCTCAGGTTAAATCTATATTATGTATGAATTAAATTCACACATCAGTGAAGTGATTCATGGTACTTTATCTTTAAAAAGTGAAAAAGCTACCTCTTAAATGAAAAATCAAGCTCTATAAATTTATCATTTTACCCACTGAAATTCAAAGTTTAGCATCCCCCTTTGCTCTAAAGATATAAATCCACCCTTAAAGAATCCTGATAAGGGCAATTCATTTTAAATTCATTGAAAAGTTCTTCTAATATGATATCTGGTCTACATAAACTCTAAAAAAACAGTCACTCTTACATTTTAGTTTAGACTTACATCTCTGTCTCAACCCCTCTTCTGCTTAGGGAAGAAATACTAGCATAATTATTTTGTAAATAAGACAACAAGATTTTATTTTCACCTTGATACGTATCTACTCCTTTGAAAGTTACTGTAATGCCCAAGAATGTCCTTAATGAGTGGAGTCTTTAGAGTAAAATAGATGTATTTTGCATCATTTTATAATCTGAATGGCCCATAAGGTTATGTTTGTGCTACAGTTCTTTCAGTTCTCTGGAAGGACTTGTTTGCAGTGAAAATTTAAGACCAGTTTCATGTGCCAGTGTCAATGCTCCACTCAAAAGCTGGGAAGCTACTTAAGTAGTTGGATGTCCACATTCCAGCTTTGCCACTTACATAATCCTTGTCAAAAAGGACAGATTACAACTCACAATACAGCTTTATGGATCTCGATGATATGCAAATCTCCTTAAAATGTTAACTAGGGTAGAGTGGAAAGGACAAAAATGCTTTATTTATCTTTGACACTTAACAGTTTGCTATGTACACTTAGAAAGCTTATCCTACTGCCCTGTAGACACTTGTATACACACATTGGATTGTACCTTTTAACAGTTTTAGTCAAAAACAGCTTAACCTTATGACTCTGGAAAAAAAAAAAAAGAAACAAGAAACAAGAAAAAAGAAAAGAAGAAAGAAGAAAGAAAGGAAAAGAAACAAATCCAAAGAAACAAAGAAATGAAAGGGAAAGGGAAAGGGAAAGGGAAAGGGAAAGGGAAAGGGAAAGGGAAAGGGAAAGGGAAAGGGAAAGGGAAAGGGAAAGGGAAAGGGAAAGGGAAAGGGAAAGGGAAAGGAGGGAGAGGGAGAGGGAGAGGGAGAGGGAGAGGGAGAGGGAGAGGGAGAGGGAGGAAGATGAAACAAATTGTTTGCACCAGCAAATAATAAAACCAGGAAAGAAAAAAATAATAAGTGAAATGTACTCCTCTAACCTGTCAGAAAGTGTTTTTCCTACAATTCAGATATTCAGACGTAGGCTATTCTACAATGAACATGGGCAGTTAAACAGTTTGAGGCAAGATTGTCTTTTTTAGAGTGGTGTCAAAATAACAACTAACAGTCGATATAAAGGGTAAAAAAAAACTTAAACCTCTCCAAGTGAAATAAGGCATATCTATATTATTCTAGTCTTTTGCAGAAATACTAAATGGTGCAAGTGGTAGATTGACATTTATCCATGTGCATATATCTGTTTTCTTTGGACTAGCAAATAAGCATTTAACATCATGGAAAGTACTGTGTAAGCAGAGTGTTGTGAGTTTGTAGAATGAAGAGTTCAAAAAAAGCAGTGTCCAGAAAGATGATAAAAGCTGTGGAAGCCAGGTACAAATCTCTATAGATTTAACCCAGAATCAAAGACAAAACATACAATTATTCAATTGTAACCCAAGGTCCTGATTGGAAAACATAAATAGGAGTATGTTCAGTATATCTTTAATAAAACCCACAGAGAAAAGGTGGACATAAACCCTGGAAATATTTCCTAACACAGATGAGTAATGAAATCATAAAAAAAAAAAAAAATATTAAGAAATATTAAAGGTTTCCCTTTTTAGGGAAGCTTTCATTCATTTAACTCATTCTTAGGGAAGCAGCAGTATAGGCTGCTTCTGTCTTGTATCAGCACAAGTCAAGGAAATTAATCCAAAGTACATTTACTTCTTTAACCCAATGGCTAATAAAGTCATAGATTAATGCTAAATTCAACACAGCAGTAAGATTTCTACCAACCAGATCTTGAATGACTCTATGATACTAGTTGCCTAAATTATGCAAATATTTTTAATTAATTCAACATCCTTATGAAGAAGAAGGGTATTTTTCATCATTATCTTTTTTGGTTTTGTTCTTTGCATTTAAGACAATGTGTTTGGATTCAAATTATTTTATTATATCTGGTAATTTTTCTCCATCATCAACCTCAAAAATTGATGTGATTTTCCACTGTGCATCAGTTTAATCTTTGTGGAATAGAAAATCAGAGCCTCTACTGCTTATTTTAAGAATGCATTTTTGCTAGCACTGCAGCTCTCCTTCTTGCTGTTATGGTAGGATTTTAGACTTTGGAAATAACTAAGTGACCAGTATTTATGTTACTTTCTCCTGTTCTTGCATATTTTTATCTTTACATTTTAGGCCAAATCATTTGAATATGACAGTTCTTTCAGAATAGGTATTCACAATGTGCAGAAATCTATATATTATTTCAAAATGAAAGTGATACTCTTCCTTATTTAGAAATTGAAAGTTATATTATTGAGCATTTTCTGGCAAATTTTAGTCCCTAGAGATTCAAAGCAGCTATAAGTTATTTTTTTCTGGCCAATTACACTTACCCTCACACTGAATGCATTGGTAACTGGTGTCACAGAAAATGGCTTAAAATGCCAAAATATATGAGTAAAATTGAAACACACATTTTGATTCATTAGTTTTCTGAGTATCTGACTATATAATCATGCTGCATATTTTTGGAGGTCCCACCATTAGATATAAAGGAAATATATGAATTTCTATTTCAAAATTTATTCTACGGTGGTTTATTTCTCTTTAAGAAGTTGTACATTCATTTCATACATATTAGAATTCACCTCATTATTTCTCCTCTCTTCATGGAAGTTTTCTTTCTGTTCCTGAAAACTCTTTTACTCAGTGTATATGCAGATTAACGCTGTACTTATGCCGGAAATAACTGTCCTAGTTTTATCTTTCCAGAAACTGGAATTGATTTAAAGAGAGAGAAGTTTGTGTATTTTTAGCACTGGAAATTATTATTTTTGATTCTTGATCCAAAAAAAAAAGCTACTAAAAGGTCAAAATACTACTAAAAGCTGAGCTGTGCCTTTAATGTTGATCAGTAACTTCACTGAATTCAAATTTCAAATGTGTGGATTATGGTGACATTCAAAACCTGCAATCCAAAGTTACATTGGTAGTTGTGTCCATGACTTCCCTTTGACAAGGTTTTATGATAAACGTAAGCAACTAATATGATTGCTTCAGAACGGAGTATCACTGAAATTAGTTTTGGTTTGGTTTGGTTTTTTTTTTTTTAAATTAAGGTAATGGTTCACAAAACAATGTATTTTCTTAAGCTCTTTCTTTAAAGCCTCCTCCATTTTTCCTTTTTTCTTTTGTGGAAAATTTCTGAGATCAGTTCAGTGTCTGAATATACAGTCATAAGAAGTTTTCTAGAGGTACTTCAGTCTTTTGTAATCATAGAAAGAGCCAAAGACTGTACAAGGTCCATTTATGACTTTCCTATAACCCATCAATTACAGGAAGAACAGTTGTACAAAATGTTATGACAGTGTTTTTCAACCTGTCATACATGAGAACTTCATAAAGTACTTAATTCTGTGAATTTTCAATAGTTTTCTTGGGCAGTTGGTGGGTTGTGGGGTGTCCTGGGAGAGCCTGGGAAGCCAAAAAAAAAAAAAGAATGAAACTACAGCCATAAATAGGGTTTGAGTACCAGAATTACATTTATGTTACAGTTAATTGGAATATTCTCGTCTCTGACTATAAAAACTTTTTAGTATTTTTTATATAAATAGAAACTTAATCAAATATTAATGCCTATGCAGAAGACCTACTTGCTTCTTTATACAGTTCTTTATACAGTTCTTTATACAGTTCTTTTTAACTGTATTTATACATATTAATGCATTCTGAAGGAAGAAAAAAGTGGACATATAAAAGTGTATGAAAAGTAAATTTAGCACCTACGTTAGTTTGGACAAAATTTTTGTCTTTAAACAAAACAAATTAACTGAATATTGGTGGTGGTGGTGGTTTTTGCAGTGGTGGTTTTTGCATTTTTCCCTCAGTTCATGTGTTTTTCTTCTGCAATAGTGTTTCACAGTAATTTCCTGAATAACGGTGAGAATAGTAATCTCATTTAGCACAGATAGAGTTTAAATCTGCACATGAAAAAGTTTGAGATCTGAAAGTATTTGCTGATAATCACCACCACGGATACATCAAAATTCAAAGAAAAAGCATCAGTGCATTCATTGTCAAAGTGCACCTTGTACTTCAGGGGTAAGAGGCAGCTTGATGAATAGGATTATTGCCATCTTTCTCTACATATGATTTCCTTCAAGATCTTGAAAATTTTTGAAAGCAAATTAATAGCTAGACCTCTTATACAAACTTATGAAAGACACAGTTCAATTAATGTAGAACATAACAAAGTTGCAACTGTGACAAAAACATTTCAGTTTTATGTTTAATTTTGTAAGTTTTAAGTTGTGCTATACCATACCTAGCAGCATTATAAATAAGCTGGGAAGTTAACATAAAATATTATAACTGGGCTTCAAAGGTTGCAGTTAGCCTTTGCCTATGTCCTAAGGAGACTGCTCATTAAGTCTATCTAATTAGGATATTTATGCTTCAAAAGAAAAGGCAAAATCTACCTTTTCCCAGAGACAGCTTATTTTCAAAAATTAGCTATAACTCTCATTTTCATGAACTGCAGTTGTGATAGCGGATATAGCTGTCTAGGCCATTTTGTTTGATTAGCTATATTGAAGAAAATGTTGCCATGAAACAAATAGCCCCATTTTAAAAGCTAGCTATGAATAAAGCATGTGTTTTTAGCTGAGTGTGCTCTGCCCAGACACTCAAGTGCATAGTCATACAGGTTTAGGGAATTCCTCCTGAAAAAAACATAGCACTGAAGCTAATCTTTGTATCAGGCTTCTGTTGGTACCTGGGCCACCAAACTTCAGTTCATAAATTAAATTCTCTTGATAACTAAGGAGAATAGGTTTTCAGAAATAATCATCTCTTCTCCATCAAGTTGACGTTGAACTGAACAGGAGCTTAATCCAATACATTTGCCAGAAAGTCCATTTGGACAAAATAAAACTTCCTTCTCAGCTCTGGACTACATTAAAAAGCTGTACTATTAACTAAAAGCTAACTAAAGAGCTAATTTTATATCAGCTTGTTTAACCTTCATAAGCCAAAATGGAATGAGAAATTAGCAAACTCATTTCTCCTTGGAAAAGTGAAAAAGCACAGGCTAGGAGGCAATGGTCCCTCAAAGCAAATTCTGTATTTTGAAGGCCAAAATATTACAGAACAGGTTGTACAGCTCTGAGAGAAAACAAAGAGAGACAAGGTACTGGTCAGAAACTCACTTAAATCGTAGAATCATAGAATCACTAAGGTTGGAAAGGACCTTTAAGACCATCAAGTCCAACCATCAACCTACCCTGACAAAACCACCTCTAAACCATGTCCCTAAGCACCACATGTACCCTTTTTTTTAACACCTCCAGGGATGGCGAATCCACCACCTCTTTGGGCAGCCTATTCCAATGTCTAATAACCCTTTCAGTGAAAAAATGTTTCCTAATATCCAATCTAAACCTCTCCTGACATAACTTGAATCCATTTCCTCCCATCTTATCACTTTTCACCAGGGAGAAGAGGTCAGCCCCCACCTCTCTACAACCTCCTTTCAGGTAGTTGTAGAGGGTGATAAGGTTTCCCCTCAGCCTCCTCTTCTCCAGGCTAAACAACTCCAGTTCCCTCAGTCGTTCTTCATAAGGCTTTGTCCCCCAGACCCTTCACCAGCTTTGTAGCCCTTCTCTGGCCATGCTCCAGCACCTCAATGTCCTTTTCGTAGTGAGGGGCCCAAAACTGAACACA
>NW_009647211.1:3761672-3788486 GCF_000708025.1 Charadrius vociferus
AACTTACTGAGGGTGCATTCGATCCCCTCATCCAAATCATTGATAAAGATATTAAAGAGAACTGGCCCCAGCACCGAGCCCCGGGGGACACCACTTGTGACTGGACACCAACTGGACTGAACTCCATTTACCACATCACAAAATGACATATTTGAGGCTTGAAAGAATGAAAATCATGTTTCTTTTTTTTTTTCTTTATTCCTTCCCCCCCCCCTGCTGACTGAACCATATTCATATGGAGAACATTCCTATTTTTTATCTCCAGTTTTTCATCAGTCTCCAAAATGGTGAGTGCTGGTTACATCCCTGAGGCAAAAAGGCAGCACAGCTGTGAGCAGCAGGTATGAAGGAGATACTCCAACCCTTCAGGTTGAAGACTAGTGTGGCTATTTCATCATATTATTTTTGAGAATGACATCTTGCTAGAGTGGAGGCCTAGACATGTGAATGTGTTTATTTTGGTAAGTTTGGTAATTAGAAGAGGTGGTTACAGCAACTAGTTACTCACAAACACACAGATGTAAGTTGTATCATTCAAAATTCACCTGATGAGCAAATCTTACTATAAAAATATATAGCAGAACCTTCAAAAATGTTATTTTTCACATGTTAAAAGTGGAGTAAGCTCACTGTCAGTCTTTGTAATGGACAAGTCTGGTAGTATAAACTTTTAAATCACACAAACTCACAAAAAATATTTCTACCATTTCACACAGGGAGTTCTGCATGAATTAGAGTGCTTACATTTTGGGCTATTAAACTTGTCTGCTTCTACTAGATTTCAGATTCCTAGATACATCATTATACAAGTTCCTATTTTGAATAACACTGATTGAAACTAATAAGGATTTTGGTTATTAGATCTAAAACCAAGTACTTTCTAAAAACAATAATTTAAGGATTAGATCCCGTTACTTTTCAGCAGATAAAAAATAAAATAAAATAAAATAACCAAAAAACCCAACAAACAAAACAAAACGAGCAAACACAAACAAAAAAAAAAAACCCAAAACAAACAGAAGAATGATTCTACTCAGTAAACTCAAACTCCCCAAACACAATATTGGTCATGCATACGCTGCAGTTACAGAGGTGATACAAAAAGCTTGATTATTCTTAATAACTTTTGACATATTTTGACATAATACATCCATCATTCTTTGGTGAATTGTCTTTGTTCCTATAGCTATACATGTTAGAAAAGAAAATCTAAAAGTCAAGTTTAATTTTTTGATCATTTACTTAAATTACGTATTGACCAATAATTGGCTAATAGTACAATTTTATTTGTTAATTCATGAAACCACTGCTGTATGCAGCGATGTTATTCCTGAACAATGAATTAGATCATACAGTCATAGAATATCCTGAGTTGGAATGGACTCACAAGGATTATCGAGTCCAACTCCTGATTCTACGCAAGGCAACCTAAAAGTTGGACCATGTATCTAAGGGCATTGTCTAAATGTTTCTTGAACACCAACAGGCTTGGGGCCATGACCATTTCCCTTGGGAGCTTCTTCCAGTGCTTGATCACCCTCTCAATGAAGAACTTTTCCCTAATATCCAATCTGAGCTTTTCTTGAGGCAGCTTTAAGCCATTCACTCATGTCCTATCACCAGACATCAGAGAGAAGAGATCCCTCTCCACTCCCCCTTATAAGTAGACAGCAATGAGGTCACCTCTCAAGTCTCCTCACTAAGTACTAAACCTCCAAACACTCTATTTCAAACTGTGTTGGGATATCATGTAATACATTTAGTTTAGTTCTTCCAAGTTTCAATGTTTATCATGGGACAAATACATCCGGCTGCACTAAATTGCCTCAGCACGACATTAATAGGAGTACTCTTAGGAACTCTTTCTTCTCTTCAAAAGCTCTAATGCAATATAGGAACACAGTCTGTAAAAGAAAATGAGTCACCTGAGCTACTATAGGAAAGTGCTTCAGATTTTTCCTGAAATATTTTTGTTTTTTCAAATAAGTACTAAAAATCTGAATTTTCTTCTCCCCACACCTCTTTAAAACACATTTTCAGTGCTCTGTAAGACTTTATTCAGTTCATCTTCTTGGAAAGTGAGAAAACTATTGTGTGTTTGCCAATAGCTTTTCTCAGAACCCATTTGGATACACACTTTTTTGGCACAGTCTAATTCCAAATTAAGTTTATAAATTCAGATGCATTAGGTAACCCTCTTTGGAAGTTTGTTTCACTGATACGTGTGTTCACCATGAATAAGTGAATAACAAAGATAAAACATGAAAGATTACTGCTGTAGCCAACTGCTTACTTGGGTTGAAACTCTGGCCTGACAAAGAGGAGTCATATTTCCCACAGCAGAACTACTATTTCCCTTTCTGACAACGTTGGGGTAGATTGGCTGAAGATAGGTGAATTTGGACTGCAGCAAAAACCTGACTTTGTTCCTAGGCCATTCTGAGTGAAACCACCTCTTGCTAAAATCCCTTTATTCCTGACAGTTGTTTTTACACTTTAGCTCTTGGCTCAATGATTGACTGTAGCATCCAGAAGTTTGTGAGGAGTTGCAAGAGCATTCCTGAATAAAAAAGTACTCAACTTTGAAAATGAAAATTCATTGTGCTTTCTTGTGCAGGTTTTGGTAGTAGGTCCACTCTTGTACAGCAGATGCCCATTGCCTTTAGTCACCACGAACCAGTGCTGTACCATCTCAAGTCGTTGCCTCCAGAAGATGTTATCGCATTCTACATATCACCTTCTTTTTTCTGGTTTTACAGCATATTTTGCTAGTGTTTTGGGGTTTGGTTTTGGTTTGTTTTTATTTTGTTTTAATCTCTAGGCTGTTTTTTAATGCTCTAGTTTTCAGAATAAGTTACTGGCAGATACACTTGAACAAGGTACAGAGCTTGGTATAAATGCTTTTTAACCCTTGGTGCAGTTGATATAGTATTACTGTCATTGCCCCATTGGCAAAAATAAACTACAGAAGTTAGTGGTAAACAACACATCAATAATTTTCTTTTGTAACACTGTAGCTTATACTTGTGGTTTTGTACTCCTTCTGCATTGCTATTTTCAGATATGTATGTTCTGTACAGACTCAAATAAAGAGAACATTAAAAATTATTTTCAAAAAAGATCTTGGGAAAGCTTGTGCAACCAGAAACAGAACGTATTGTTTAATTTCTAGGCTTCATGTGCAAATTCTTTCAGAATCACTACAGAAAAATGTTTCTTGGAGGGATGGATGAAATGGAAACTTGAAGCAATGGTCAGATTTTTAGGACATTCAAATACCTAAATGAGCAAAGGTAACACAAGATAGATAATGAGCCTTTTTTTTTTTTTTTAATTCCATAACACTTCAGGTGTTATGCACCTAAACATCGCTAAAATCCCTAGTACCAGCCTGTTGATAAATAAAGATCACTGGCATTCGTTAGGAACTAGGGTGAAGCTAAATGCAGGAGATACTGAGTTAAAGATATTGGTGACCCTGCCCATGGCGCGGGGGTTGGAACTAACAATCTTTAAGGTCCCTTCCAACCTGAACCATTCCAAGATTCTATGAAGAAATTAATATAGATACAGACCAGTGAAAGATAAAAACATCAAAATAACAGGTATTGGTTAACAGCAATAAAACGAGAGGCCTAAGTGAGGTGAAGTTTCACAGTTCAATTTGAATTATTCATTAAATTAGTTGGTGAAATTTTGAAAAAAATATTAAGAAAGATATTGAAATATAAGGAAATATGTAAATCAGGTAGAAAATATCTTTCTTTTCAAGAGTTATCAGCCAAAAATATATGGACACAAGCTTGAACATAGGAAGTACCATCTTAACATGAGGAGGAACTTCTTTACTTTGAGGGTAGTGGAGCACTGGCACAGGCTGCCCAGAGAGGTTGTGGAGTCTCCCACTCTGGAGACATTCAAAACCCGCCTGGACACCGTCCTGTGCAACCTGCTGTAGGTGACCCTGCCCTGGCAGGGGGGTGTGACTAGATGATCTCCAGAGGTCCCTTCCAGCCCTGACCATTCTGTGATTCTGTGAAAAAAGAAAGCTCAAAAAGAAAAGAAAGTAACTGTTCTTTTAAAACTTGATTTTTTTCTTTTTAAAGCTGTTGTCGTATATCTGGGTTTTGGGGCAATATATGAATTTACACGTAAATAATTTACAAAATGTTTTTGCTAGTGCTACTCCTAGTTTAGTTGGGCTGTAAAAGACAGTTAATATTTAATGTGAGTGGCACTAAACAATACTATCCAATTTTCTAAGCAGAACACAAAAGATGTGAATGATCTTTTTAGATACAAATTATTTTCAACTTGTAATACTGATGGTCCTAAAATAGATTTTGAATAGTTACTGGAGTTTTATTTCTTCTGATGATCTATGTTTTCTGTATTAAATCCACTATCTCAAGTTTTATATCCTGAGGTCAAGAAGTGGAAATAGCTAAGAAATATGACTGAGAAAATGTATTACAATTAGGCTGGAATAATAAACACAGATCTCTCATGGTCTAGGCATGATCTCACTAATGTTAGTGGAATACCCAGAAAAAAGTTGTGGTGGCAGTCAAAGTGGTGGTAGCAGTTTGCAGGCATTTTGAAATATTTTCCAAGTTGTTATAAACACAATTGGAATTCTTTCATATGCAGTTCCCTCTTATTTTTTTCTTCCTCATAGCTCAGTACTGCTTTCCCTTAAAATAAAAGGTGAACCTGTGACACTATTTTGTCTCTAGGATAAATGATCAAACTGTTACCTGAGGGAATATACTCTAGACACCTTTCCTAATTCTTGCTTGTTTGTCTTTAAATTCTGTTAGCAGTGGCAGCTGCTGATGATCATTTTTTCAAGTGGAAGGCATCAATCAAACTTTAGTGTTTAAATTACAATTAAATTTCTAAATTTATCTGGTAGCATGAAACAAAGAAGCTGGCCACTGCTTACAGTGTTGCTTTTTAGAGGACTTTGACTTTTTTTTTTTTTTTGGTTTGACTTGGTTTTGATTTGGATGTTTCAGGGATACGTATGGGTTTTTTTGCTCTTGTTTTTTTTCTCAGAAATTGCAATGCAAGCCTTACTAGTTAGCCAAAGAATATAAATCCATTTTCAGTTGAAAATGGAAAAATGAAAGTGGATGGACACCACTTAACCATCAGTATAAAGCTCTACCCAAAAGACTGTAACCTACAATACTCCGACCAATTTGTGAATTGATTATTACATTTTCCAAAAAAAAGGCCTTGACATTTTTCCTCATGATGTTTGAATTCTCTCCCAGTAAACCTGTGACATGGATGTGTAGAGTCAGTCCTGCAGAATGGTAGAGCATATTTTCAGATCAGATCCTTGAAGAGGTAAGACAATAACAGCAACTAATGACAACAAAGTAGACCAAGTTTTACTATCTGTTTCAGGTAACAGTTTCACTGGGTTTGATCACAGGTTAATTCGAAGAGTTTGCTAAAATTCACCCCATGGAGGAATTTAGGTGTATACTTTAAAGTAATTTTAAGTATAATCTGGACACCCGAAAAGACATGAACATGGGAAAAAAATAGGAATTGAAAAAAAAACAAGCCACCACCAAACCAAATGCATTCTGTGCACATTTCTCTCATATAGCACCTCTTACTACTCCTCAATAAACGTATTTACAGTCAATACACGAGTAGAAGGCAAGTCCCTGTTTTATGTGGAGGACTTTGCCCTAAAACATACAATTCATATATATAACTCAGAAAGGGCTGTTATGGCTTTCAAAAGGGGGTTACATAGGTGCTCCCAGAAGTTATTGATTCTTTGGGTGCATAAATCTTTTGCAGCTTTGTTTTTGCTCTAGTGATTAACTGGAGATAGAGGCAGTCATTTACTGTAGCTTAGTGAATGGTAGTGAGTTGAGATCCCATCTTCCCTTCCCACTTCCTTTAAGTTTCAGTTTTGTTCTGTTTTATTTTGGATTTGCAATTTTTCTTCCATAGAAGTATCATTTATGAATGATAACTAATGGAGGTTTTTTTTTCATATTTACCCTCTATATGCTAATCTTCAGCAGCGCGTACACAGGTACAAACCAGGATGAGCATTATTAAATCAGAGTGGATAAATATCTGGGTTTTGTCCTCTTTTCCTGTAATTCAGGTGTTGACAGCTTGGAAGGTAGATCATACTTCTGCATTTCTTTCATATTTCATTAAAGACTAGCTCTGCAATTTATCCCCTGGAATGTAAACAGGCTAAATGTCTTGGTTTTTTTCCAGTGTAGTGATGAAAGGCTCTCAGAATGTAAATGGATACAGCATTGCTGAAAAGCCGAGGTCAGTGAGTTTACAAATGAAAATGTTTTCCTAATAAAATTATAGATTTCAAAAAAATGACAATGCTATATCCGCCACCAAAGCCCCCATTGAGAATACACCCAGATTTCCTTTTTCTTCTGAAGAGAAAAATAATGCTGACAGATTTATTGTGAAACAATTTAATTTTACTAGACACTCTAGAAGTGTATTTATGCTAGGAAAATCTAAGGTAACATATTTCCACTAAAATTAATTTGTATAATAAGAAGGTCTCTGAAAGCTCTAACAGTAATTCTTACATGTAATATTTTGGATTGAGATGGGTTAAAGTGATTAGTTCCTCCAGAGTCTGCATCTTGGTGTCTTAAGTGCCCTTTTTTTCCCAGTGGAAGAAAGAATATGGTACAAAGACATTCTTGTGCTTGTCCTTGAGGTCAGTATTAAGTATTAAGTCAAAGATGGAGAAAACTATACGGCCAAAATCCTAGGAATTGTCTACATAGACAAACATCCTGGACCTAATTCTGTCTTCACTAACTTGGAAGTGTGGTGTAGGCAAAGGCATAAATACATCTTATTGGGTCTTCAGTGCAAATGAGTGCTAAGGTCAGTATAATAATTTATACATTAATGAAATATTTTATTCAGCAAGATCTTGGACTCCATGTTCTGAAATTATTTCTGCCAATGTGGCATGATGTTTTGAGACAAGAAATTGCTATTATTCCTCAGCCTGAAGGTAAGCATTTGGACAATATTTATCATTAACTTTTCCACAGAGGCATTGACACTTTCTTCCAATAAAGCCAATTGGCAGGACCTTACCTCTTATGTTTTGTGTTGCAGGTTATTTCCCAGACTTCTGCTTCTATACCCAATCTGTATTTAGTTGTGTAAAGAACATTTTGTTCTCTATGAATGTGATGCTACCACTGAAATCACAAGGCATTAGTGTCTCCAGTGAAACTTAAATTTTCATTCTGTCAGAAGACAACAGACTCACTGTCATTCCTGAACTTCAAGGGCCATGAAGTCAGCTTCATGAATCCCTTTCAACTATGCAGCAGCAAGGGTCAAAAATATGTCTGTTAGTTTGCAACATTTCTGCACTAAAATACGATACTCGTTTCAGTAGCTGGCACCTCATCCTCATTTTAAGGTATCTACTTATGCTCATGTGATTAGCGGCTAACAATTCTAATTTAAAAAAAATCACTTTATAAGCTTCCTTTTTGACAGTTTTGACATTTAGAAGGATAAATAGGTGCTGACTTGGAAAATTTCCTCTTTCACTTCAGCAAGGGAAATGAGAATGTTCCTGGGCAACTGAGGAGGCAACAGATATATATGTATCCAACAGAGGACTCTGCTTCCCTTCCAGTTCCAATATCACCAAAACAACTAGTATGGATAATTATCATCTTCCGCATTTGACAGGGAAGTACATTTCATTCAGATCTCAAGGCTGTGGCAAAGAGATTGCCACAGGAACTGGCTCTATTTCTAAGTTTTTGCCATCAAAGGAAGGGCAAAGACCTAGGTGAAGATTGCAAAGTGCCAATGACTTCTTTAAAGCAAAGTATGATTTTTTAACTATAAAAAATAATTAAAAAAAACCAACCAAACCACAACTAAGCAATAATCTATTCCCTTTCTCACTTGCTTATCTCCCACAATGCGTTTAATCCTTCTCCAGAAATATGGTTTACTTTAAGAGTATTCCTAGTATCACTATATGGGCATGCAATGCATAGTCAACACCCTGTAAATGAAGTATACCCACTTTTAAGTCGGGCAATTTAGAGTTCCTTTGCTTCTCAGATGAGCCAAATAGGTAAGTTTGTTCACTTTTTAATTATCACTGCACCCAGTCATACTTGTGCTATTTGCAGAAATGAGCATAAGCATAATACAAATAATTCTCCCAAAGCATGTTTTAGGCAATGGAACAGAGCATTCTATGTGTTACAGCTCATTTCTTTGCCATTAATTCAGAACATAACTGTCACAAATTCTTAATTATTTTAGTAATTAGAAAAGGAAATCGACAATGCTTAAAAAAAGATAGCTACTTGCAATTGTTCCTCTAGGATGCTTAATGTAGCATGTGTATATGCCTTAATCTCTGGATGAAGAAGAAAAATAAGGCAGATGGATAAACAAATACTGTTTTATGCACTATGTATTTCATTTATTGCACTATGAAAGTCAGGCTTCCCTGACTTTCTCTTTTACTATTGGTATATGATGGGAGTACTTATCTCTTCATGCCCCGACTGAACCCAAAGGACCATGTGGCCACCTGCTTCTTGATATGCAATTATGAATACTGTCTTTGGATGAAAATGTAAACTTGTTGCACATCTTTAGACTTTCAAAGATTTCTCTTGCCTTTTCTTTGTAAGGGCTCAATGTCATTCATCAAACAATATAAAAGATAATCACAATATAATCATTGCAGTAAAAATAAATATAAAATAAAAATTGCTCCCTGTACATTCAAGAAGGTATTCAACACTCATAAGCATATCAGAATCTGACCTTTTGTTAAGACTGAAATATTTTAATTTAAAGATGATTGGAATGTAAAAGCTTTACAGGGTCAGATTTTGTCAGTCTTTTCCCACTGTTTAATAATTTCTATCCTGAGTGTTCACTGAGGACATGTGGAGAGAAATACTAAGCTCTGCTCTCAAACTAACAAAATACTGGGCATGCCACACCTTTTGAGTGCTGGTAGAGAGACATAGGATGCAGGAAGAACTTTTTATTTCTCATTATCTCCATTAAGACATTTCCCATCACAGTCCTGGATGCTAAGAACAAATATATGGATTCTTATGAGCTGATTCCCATTAAATCAAATGAAAGCAGATTGCTGGAGTCAGAGTCCCATACACTAAGCTTTGGCTGATGGATGAGTTTGGCCTTACTAGAGGAAGAGGGTATCAGTATCTGAAAGAAGCTATTAGTTATTTCTCTCCATATGTTTCTTCCCCTTTCCCAACTGCTATGTTGTCGAAAACAGCTGACCAAATTTTAGTGTGCTATCCTAAGTCAGTATATATATGTTTTTTGCATTATGCAGGCCGAAACTGGAACAAAAATAAACAATTTAGAAAGATCTTGAAAATACATAAAATGTGAATACGCCTTCCTTTCTCATGTGGCATAACTTGGGCGTATAACTTTTTTTGGAGTGGACTCACAGAGTCCATGCTTCTTAGACTGTCAGTAGAGATCTGGAACTGGCTCATGGGGAAGGATCAGAAAATAAAATTCAGAATCTTTCTCTTTCAAAGACTTATGAAATCAAACAAGAAAAATATTTTCATACATTTCTCTAATTCACAGCAAATTCTGTGGACACATATAGCAGTATAAAAGTTGTACCTGCCACAAAATTTTTCTCCAAAGAAAGAAAAAGTTCCTTAGATACTTTAATGTAGATCATTTCTATATAATGGAAACAAATAAAAGCAGCTAAGGCATGTCCAATTTGAGGTAGTTCTGATGCATGAGAACTCGAGTTTTGTCTCGGATGTCACAGGGCTATTTCCTATGAATCTTTGGTATTAAGACATTTATGTACCAAATGTTTTGTAAACTCTATTTTTTTTTTTTTTTTGGAGATGCATGTAGCTATCAGTTCTTCTGTGTGCACATGTACATCCATGTAAAGGGCAAAACACTGCCAAGCCTTATAAAAACCTTTTGGCAATAAATGAAATATTTTGGTGGTAGGTGGGTGGGTGGAGTGTTGTCTTAATTAATTTTCTGGCTTTTCTGAAACTCTAAACATTGTGGAATGAACAATGCTTCTTACCTGCAGTCTGGTTTCTCAGTGTTTTAGCTATCCTAGTCACTAGCAATGCTGAAAGCAACAGTGGCATGTTCCTAAAAGCATGCTATAACATCCTTAGATAAAAAATATCCCTGTCTTTAAAAAGTAGAACAGTCAATTTTCAACTTTTTTTATTTAATGTGGCCAGTTAATGTTCATTGGTTATAGGTGTGAAGGTGTTGGCAGCGGGGCGGCTGCAGGTGTGGCCTCTGTGAGGAGAGGCAAAGGGCTGACCATGCTGGACACAGCCAGTTCCAGATGGTTCTAGTTGGCTCCAAAATAGACCCACCACAGGACACAGCTGGGCCCACCAGCCGCAGAGGTGGTGCCTCTGCAGAAACACGTTTAAGAAAGGGTAAAAAATGCTGTACAGCAGCTGTGGGAGAGGGGAGTGAGAAAACTGAGAGAAACAGCACTGAGGACACCGAGTTCGATGAAAAAGGAGGGATATTTGGTACAATAAGTAGCAGACTCATCATGACCATTCAGTTTGGTTGAAGTGTTATGCAGCTGTCAAGGCTAAGATATGTTTTAAGCGAAGATTTGAATGATGATGATGTATAAGTTTTATGATGGGATCCTCCTAGATGTAGCTGAGTGCTTTGGGTGTCCTTGGAGAGTGAGCCTCACTTCTGCACCAAGGAGAGAACAGTTCTGGTCTTGCAAATAGTTCAGAACATGTGTAATAATATGTACATGAATGTATACATAGACTATATTTCAACCACAAGCAATAAATAAAAAAAAGGATACCTATTTTGGAATAATTCTCGTCTAACTCTAAAGTCTATTTCAGTCCTGAGTTATCAGCAGGTTTACTCCACATTTAAACAGGACAAAAAGGTAACTTTGCATTACTACCCTCCTGTGACTAGTTGTTTAACAGAAAAAAGCCTTGAATTACATACATTTCTTTCTGGCATTATTTTATATCCCATGTTCTTACTGCATTACTAATAGGAGGCAACTGTCATTTCAGTGTGATAGCCTGAAAAAAAAAAAAAAAAGCAACAGAGTAAGATGTCATCTTTGTTAATGTAAGTGTCATGTGAGGTAAGAAGAGAATAAATAAATGATATTTGATAACAGGAAAATATATGAATGAGGTACACAGACAGGAGAACAGAGGTATCTTGGGTAGAATGAAAAACACAAAAAAAGCAGACAAGGCCCTGCAAGACTTTGGAATTAGTGACCCACCAATTCCAAGACCTCATCAGACGCTCATGCAGAGGAACTGCATCTGCAGAGGCATAAAACTGGACAGCTTGTTATCTTTATGCTACACCTTCACACTTATGATAATAACCATGCATCTCTTTTACCCACCTGATTACTATTTAAATATCTGATGTGTAAGCACCCTGAAAGGGAAAGAACATGTGCAGAAACCATATGGATAATTTGTGGCATAGTACTAAAAAGAGTAGGCTGTACTAGTGCAGCTGGTGATTAAAACACCTTTGTAACTAATCAGACTCTGGCATCTGGTCTTCTGAAATGTACAGACTTCCTGGTGGGAACTGTGGTCCTTTTATTTGATAAGACATGAGAAACAGTCAGAAATAACCCTGCATGAGGATATGCCACATTATAGGCATGTTATTTCTTAAAACTAAAAAAGAAAAAAACAAAAAAGTAAAAGCTACAAAAATATTTAATCCATGGGAGGATTAATTTCAGTAGGATAGCTCAAATCAGTATGACAATTACAAATTAAAAAAAAAAAAAAAAGATAAATTTTGAAATATAAATAATGAGAAATAGTTATTGTAAGAAAGGAACAGAGGAGATATCCTTGCTTTCCTCAGAGGCAGGCTTTAATCACCAAGAAGTAAGGGAAAAGATTGCATTCAAAACACAATATTTTGCAAATTCTTCTATTTAATAAGAAAATATTTCCTATTCCTAGATTGCATTTTCCCTGTCCTTGACCATGACAGTTTTTTCTTTGTCAAACAACTAATCAAATCAAAACCAAAATGCATTCCTTAAGGGGTGAAACAAAATCAAGAAGTTTGCTTCTAATAACAATCAGAAAAGTTAGAAGTAAAAGTGATCCACTTGGTCATGTAATCCATTTCCTGGCCAATGTCAAATTATCTCTGGTATTTTGTTCAGTCTGCTTTTAAGCAGATTCATGAGCCTTTGGCCTGAGCTGACCGCCAGCAAGTATAAAGAGGAGAATTCATTTATTCTTTCTTGAAAGCAGGAAATTTACCACAAACAGGACTCATGTTGATCAGTTGGGGGTAGCAGGAGGGAAGCTGAAGTACAGATACCCTGTATGAACCCTACAGCACAGACGTCTATGCCATGTGGATTCTGCTGTCTTTTATCACTATACCTATGATGTAGAGGAAGAAGAGATGACATAAAAATGTAGAAATCACTTTATTTTTCTTCTTTTTTTGCAGAGGCCACTGCATCTCAAAGACTCTGAAGTAACCTCTGCTTAGTCAACCTCTATTAAAAAGCTAAGACAGCTCCTACTTGACTCTTGCTGTAGGAAGCTTTGCTCTCAGAAAAATATGTTTCATAATTAGGAACTCTGTTCTTCAGCTTCCATTTTTACATTCTTAATTTCGTCCTATTATTACATTTATACTACAGATTCAGTGACATGCAGTGACCCCTGCCTTTTTTAGTATGCTCCAACATCATCTCAATGGCCTTGCAAGTAATACTTTCATCTCTTTTTACTCATCAAAAAACATAGTGGAAGGTTCTTGAAAATGTACTTGAAGACAATAGCATACACTGTATGCTATATACATAAGCCATGTGTCATACCATATGACATATATGTCTGTTCTGATAATTTGACAACAAAGTGCAAGAAAATAAAGTAATTACAATGTAAGTGTCTATGACAGTACATATATATAAAGGATTGTATTCAAAGATCTTTCAGGCAAACTTTTATATATAAGGTCACATATTTTTCAGATGTGAACACACTTCTGTCTGAGCTCCATTCACATGAGCCATGAAGGGGCAAAATCAACTGCTGTGTTCTTGAAATACCTGAACCCATAAAGAGAGCCCAAAAGTGCGGAGTTCTGCTGGCATTGTGTCAGATTTTTAAAAACGCTGTGTCTGCTACTGAACATTTTTCCTTGCTAAGGTGCCTATTATTCTAATAATAACTGTTATTTGTTTGCTTGTATTTTAAGTGAGGAAAATGTCGTTGTGTTTAAATATAATGGAAATATTGAAGCAAAAAAAAAAAAAAAGTTCCCAAAAGTTTCTTTTGTAAGTAAGACTGCAGTTCTGTAAAGAAGTAGTCTATCCTTCCTCAGGGCAGGAACAAGAAGCCTGGAAGTTCTTTGCTGTCTTTTGCAGCACATCCTGAAGATGATAGCAAAAATCTGTTTTGAAAGAGATGTTGAGGTGGGTGGTTTTGAGACTCAGTCTGCCAAACTCTCTTTTAAAATTAATCCAGTGTCACTTGACCAAGAGCATGACAAAAAGATGTAACAGGTAAAGCAGTGGATTTGAAAAGTTGAATCGTGGAGCTGGCCTTAATATATGAAAAATTATACCTCAATTTTTGCCTCAAAGACATCAGGCAGGACATAAAGGTCTTGGAGATCAATGGCACTCACGGAGAAGAATTCCTGTGAGACTTCCTATGGAAGTCTTGATTCTGTATTCTTAATGCAGTCACAAACGGACAACATGGTGGCCTTGAGGCACCCATTAAATGTCAGCCACACAAAAGTGATTGCAAGTTGCTTACTAAATTAAGATAAGTAAAGTTCAGAAAGCTGTAAGCTGCATGCAACCAGGATGTCTAGCAGGAAGTGGGAGTTGCAACACTAACTCAAGTACTTGGTGTAAAGTAAAATTTCAAAATGAAGGTCATCTTTATCTTCTAGTAGATTACTAGTAATTTTAAGCAATGCTGTTGTGTCAACTCCAGAGCCCAGGTTGAGAAATTTGAATTAAGAAGAAGTCTTTTCTCTAAATTGCTTGGAACTTGTTTAGTACAGGAGAAGTGACAGTCATTTTTGAGAGAGTAGTCTCATGATGCAGCTTGTGTGGGCAGGTATAAGTCACAGGAAAGCTAGCACTGAAGGAAAGTGCTGGGTTAAAGGATTGTGTCAGTGATGAAGTCACTTGGTGCTTAAGTAATAGAGGAAATGGAGATGGAATTTAATTTTGTTTTCCCCTGAAATAAGAAATTTTGTCTTGCTCATATGAGCTTTCATAAAAGTAAAATTATGCTGTAATTTGCCGTTAAACTCTAAAATTATTGTTCCAAACTAAATATGTGGTGGCACATTAATATATAACTTTTTGAATTTACTACTCATGTTTTATCAAGGAAAAAATACCTCCAGTAAAACATCTTTCTGTTTAATTCCTGACAGATCCATATGTGGACACTTTTGGCAAAAGTAGTACTGTATTAGTCATAGAAATATTTCCTTTGTTTTTCAAATGTATACACATATACATTGACCTAAAGATTTTCTATTGGCACATTAAGTTTTTCTAATACTGCTGATATCAATATTAGTCAGATATGCCTCTGCAGTCAGTGATGAATTGTTGAGCCATTTGTATGTTACTAGGTATCAGGCTATTTGAAATAATGTATTGATTTCCCATTTCTATGCTTGACATATACTGGAATGGCAGCTTACATAGTAAAACAATTTGCCTGTGCAGAGTTTGAGCCTGAGGAGGAAATGTGCTGCGTTGTACACCACAAGAATTTTCATTTACGTATGTTAACAATGAAATATAACAATTCCCGTTAGAAGCCCAAAATACCTTCTCTGAATCATTATGCCTGAGATTCTCATGGCCTAATTGTCTGTCACTCAGAAAGGTTACACACTGCAAACCAAAGCTAAGAATGTAGAAGCACATGGACTAAACTAGGATGCTATTCCAATTCTTTTCTTTTGTTTGTTAAGCAGAGAAAGTAAGTAGCATTCACTCTTTTAAAGGATTTGGGCTATCACAAGATGTTATCAATTACTTCAGTAACAAAAGGACAGCATTGCTTAACAGTCATAATGCCCAGAATTATTATTGCTTAATAGTCATAATTGCTTAATAGTCATAATGCCCAGAATATGAAATGTATGTATCATTGTGTAGATAGATAGATAGATAGATACACAACCACACACTGATATACTTTACGATACACTTTATGTAGTCAATTACTGGGGAGTGCTTCCAGCTCATACAATAGAAAGACAAATATTTTTGTATGCAGAACTGTAACAATTAACCAGATTAGGCTACAAATGTTTGTAAAACTCTTTAGCAACCTTCGTTACATAGAAACATAGAATCACAACAATAAAGGTTGGAAGTGATCTCTGGATGTCATCTTCGCCAACCTCCTGTGAAAGTCCAGTGAGATCGTGCTGCTCAGGTCTTATCCACCTGAGGTTGGAACACCTCCAAGGAGATACCAGCACCTCCCTGGGAGCCAGCTGTGATGTTGTGTTACCCTCATAGAAAAAAAGATAATTGACTTCATATTCTTGCAACCTGTGTTGGTTGCATTTTGCCCTTCTACTGTACTTCTCCAGGAAAGGCCTGGTCTCCATCACTTCTATATTCTCCTACTAGGTAGATTTATAAAGCCTCTCTTTCACATTCTTTTCTCCAGACTGAACAAGCCATGGTCTCTCAGTTTCCACTTGTGCACCCAGTGCTCCAACCCCCAGCAATCTTCAAAGTCCCTTGTAAGTTACTTTGATGTGTCAGTATCTTTCTTGTACTGCAGAGGCCAAAACTGGATGTGACCAAATGACATTTT
The DNA here is from genome assembly GCF_000708025.1 of Charadrius vociferus. Classification (NCBI taxonomy): domain Eukaryota; kingdom Metazoa; phylum Chordata; class Aves; order Charadriiformes; family Charadriidae; genus Charadrius; species Charadrius vociferus. The sequence goes on from NW_009647211.1 coordinate 3,777,602, forward strand.
TTATACTAGTATCAGTCATATTTATAGCTAGAAACATTCATGTGACTCTATGTCAATAGTGGAAAATTGTACTTTGATACATATACAAATCAGTATTTTGAAGCATGTCTCTATGACATATATTTGAACAAAATGTCCCGATTTTCCACCATGCTAAGTATTAAAATATTGTTCTAACCAAAAAGGAGATTAGAATATTTTTAACTTCTGTACCTATTTTGATAACAGAGTAGCTAAAACTCTAACATAAAGGTATGAAGTACTATAATGGTAGCAAAAGCTCCAAAGTTGGTGTTCACTTCTTAGTTCATATGAAAAGTATATTTAATTAAGGCTAAAAGCAGATTTCTTTGATTTGTTCCTTACCAATAGTAATGGAAAGTCCTGTTAAAAAACTATCAGTAAAATCATGGAAACCCAACATAATTTTCCCTTCTGTGACAAGGAGGATATCGATGTAAATACTTAGATCTTGTATTTTGCAGGAACTTTACAAGACTTCACAAACTACACTTTGAGTATAAGATGGAGGCAGTCAAAACAAAGTATTTAGAATTCATTTATGATGATATCTCTGAAGTCTGAAAATCCATCATGAGAAACAGTAAGCTTTTAGTGATGGGGTCTTTCAGAAAAATCATGCACCCTAAGCTATCTTTACATGGCGTCTTAGACAGTCGTTTGGCATCTTAGACAGCCAGATCTTAAAATCTTAAAAGGAGCAAAAATACCCTAATATTTTCTATAGTAGATTGTCTCAGCCTTTTCTGGCCTATCATCCATGCTAGTTTCTGCTAGTGAAATTTAATTCTGCAAGAAGACTAGCGTTTTCATGATTACTTTCCATGTAATGAGCCTACTCTAAATGTTTGAGAATGACTAGAACTAATTTATAGCTGATTAGCACTCATTCCTGCTGCTAAGGACAGATCTTAAAGCTCTTTTCTTCCTATGGTGAAAGTTATTAGAAAATGGAGTTTGGGATGAAGACCAAAGGAAAATTAAAGCTCTAAGATGCAGCTTGAAAAAATATAATCTGCTATGCTGAAATTGCTTTTATTGTTATCCTTTGTGAATGTAACAAGCTTTTTCATTCAACAGATCCAGGTGGGAGAACTGAGTAAAAATTACAATATTTTTCCATAAAATATAATCATTTGAAATGTAAAAAACAGAGTATTTTTGATGAAGAAAATATACTGTCAATACAAGACAGGCTTATCAAAAGGAAAATGCCTTGTAACAGCACACAGGTGGTAGGAGCAATACACAGACAACAAAAGTTGTAAGAGGTTAACAGCCTAACCTGAGAACCTGATGCTGTTGAAGGTAATTTTCTCCATACAGGATAACAGGGAGAAACTAGTGGTCACCGCTTGGCCCTCTAAAAAACTGCTTGAGTCACACTTACAAACACAAAGCTATTTGAGGACCTTCAGTTGTACGGTTCACACTGCAAACTAATGTTTAAAACCATATAATTACACAGTAATTTAGTTTCAACAATAGTTTTTTACTTCCTTTTGCTGTAATTTTTTTTTTTTTTTTTTTTGCATAGCTCCATGGTTACATTTTAAAGGATTCTTTTGTAGACGAACAAAGTTCGCCGGATAGCTCAGCATGACGTTTACCAAAAGCAGTTCTTCAGAAGAAGCACAAAAGGGAATACTTTCCCCACACTCTCCAGGTTATGGTCTGAGTAAAACCCAGAGTCCTCTTCTAAACAATATACCTATATTATCACAACAGTTAAAGTTAAGGCACCACGAAAGAAATATTTGCTTGTCAGCGCTGTTTATTATAAATAGGTCAACAGTGTGCATGTAAATGCAGTGCTGTGATACAGCCCTTTAAAAACACGTTATACCAGTTGTTAGCACTCCATCTGCAACATTTCCTTTCCTTTTTATGAGTTTCTTCATGCTATCAATTTGACTTTCTTTCTATTGCTCTTAATGTTGCTGATCCCTCCATCACATATGACATTTTTCTGTTTGTGTACATTTGTGCTGTGACTGACCAATAAACCATTAGAATGGAAGAAGGTCTAGAGGAGATGAGCAAGGGTGATGAGCCCATGAAGCTCAGGCAATAATGCAGGTTGTGACTGACCACAAGTCCTGCAAAGAAGCTGACTTTATCTCAACACAAAGGGGACTGGAGGGTGACTTACGTTTTAGATGAGCAGCTATCAACAGTTGAGAGGATCAATTGGTGATGTAAATGTTTCTCCCTGAGTTCATTAAAAGGGTGTGAGTGTCAGACCAGCATGAGGAGAATGAACATGTGTCTCAACCCAATATAGCCTATTAGAACTGAACAACTAAGAAAACAATTTCAAAGAGATAAACGGGCTTGAACTCTTTTCAACCCACATATTCTTTCCTGGCAAGTGGGGACACCCAATATCATGACAGTGAGCACGTTATAGAGTCCGGTAATGGGAATCGCATTGGTATTGTGATTGAACTGTGTATTGCAATAGCTGTATTTTGCCAAGTGTAATCTACATTTATACTGTATTTTCCATATAGCATGTAAAACTCCACTAAATCAGTAATTGCATATCACATCAAATATCTTCAAATAAGTAAATTTTATATTAAACATCACACCTCTATTTGTGATGTGTGGAATATCTAGAAGAGCTTGGCCAGAGAGTATTGGACTCGACACATACGCACTATTTTGTTCCCGAATTCCAATCCAAGTAGCTTTCTGAAAGAAGCTGGCCGTGCTAAAGAGCAGGTTTCTCTTCCATGTAGACATGTTGTCCATGCAGACAATATAGACTTTGACTACTGCCCAAAGCAATTCTCCAACACTGTCACAGTGAGCCTTTCAGGTATTTTCATATGCTCTGAAAATCACAGACATCAGACGATGCAAATGTTTTGTCATCTCTACCCACTCCCAAGCCTGGGAAATATCTACCTAGTTTATGACCAAGATAATTTTTTAAAGTTATGGCCCCACTGCTGGTGCAGAACATGAAGTTCTCCAGCAATGGCGATGAGCCTGGGGTATGGGGAGCAATTGCAGCAGTGCTACATGTACTCAAAGAACAAGACTGGTAATTTCCCTCATGGTATTCTGCCCTCAGAGTACAGAGAAGGCTAGGAGGAGTGCAAGGAAGATTAGGTTATGAGATTACCCATTGTGCTATCCCGTTTTCTGCACTCACACAGTAACACCTAGTCATTGACTGGGCAGTTTGGATTCATTCTTTGACTCACATCCAGGAGGCAAAGCAATGCATTCTAGAAAGTTTAATAGAAGCCTTGAGTAAATGTCAAAGAAAAGATATTTTGTGGTATAACAAAAAAAGTTGAAATTCAAAACTAAAATCCTGTTTACATTTTCTGGCCAAACAAATTGTGCTTTAAATGATGTTTATTTGTTTTGTTTTCCTGAAAGATTACCTCTGTTCTGAAAATCACCTTGTCACATAAGCAAGCTTACTTTATCCTTCAGGCATACCCAGATAAATGCAAATTCTCTAAATACAGATATTCAGAGAAACAGATTTAAGCAATTGAAAACTTGTCTTCTTTAGAAATACCAAAACCTCCCTAAATTTTCAGAGTCTTCCTTTTATGCCACATTATCCAATCAACTCATTATCAAAGGCCCAAATACATCTCCATAAACTTTGTTGATTTCCAGTTTTAAGGCAGAATTTCCATTTGGTTTCCAACTTACTGCTTCTTCCTTCCATCTCACTCTAAAACATTGTCCAAAAAATTCAGCTCTCACTACAAAAAATTGTGCAGGGCAAAGGTTTCTGTTGTATCTATGTATGTGTAAGGGATAGTGTATAAATATGTACAGGCAAGAACAAACAAAAAGACCTAATCTGGCAGTTGTAGAGGCTAATATTTTTGACTAGTATTTTGTCCATGGCTGCAGTGTTCTACAAGAACATACCGATATCAAGAGGCTGAAATGCTAGCGTCAAAGGTGACAGAGAGTTTTCAGGACACTTGACAGTCTCAAGTGCCAAAATTAACATCAGTGGGGTTTTTTTATTATTATTATTAATATTTCATGTAAGCTCACTATCTTGTGTATAAAAGATCATGTAGTTTTTTTAGTGGTCATTTTTTTTTACAATTTCATTTAGATATCCATGTAGTTACTTTGTTACCACATTGTGCTTAAAAATATTATTTTGGGTTTTGTTTTCATATCTGTAGCTTTACATGTACAACACATTGTATCTTGTAATTTTCCAGCCACCTATAATCACCATGGCAACTCACTCATGAACTACTTTTTGATATAGAATCGGAGACTATTTAGCAAAATAAAGCAAAAAAGAAGCATTTACTGAGCAATCAAATATAGGTAGACCGTGAACACAGCTAGGATATGCTGAATTAACACCAGAGTTATGAAGAAGCAAAACAAGAAAAAAAAAACAAAGAAACCTGAAGTTTCAAGTGGTGTTTAGTACTCTAAATAAAGGTGAAATTCAGGATGTTGTTTTCAGGCTGTGCAAGATCATCTAACACACATTCTTGATGATGGCTCAAACCCCACTTTAGAAGTTATTTGCAAAGCTAATTCTTATGTTCTGTACTAATTTTTTCAGGATGTCTATAAATGTCCTTACAAAGACTTCAGCCTGCATTCCTTATGCAACTAGGGATTGAATTGAACATGATTAGCAATCATCCTAGTCTTTTTAGGTAATTGTGCATGTGAGTTTTATGGCATGTATCACAAATCATGACTTTTTTGATAGTTCTCTATGCTAACTTCTGTATTTCCTGTATATAATCCTGGCAACGCAACTGGCGATTTCCTTTGGGTACAGGACAGCATGTAGCAGCTATTTTCAGAAGTGCTTAATTTCTGCTCATGTCAGGTTAGCTCTCTTATATGATGATTTTGTCTAAGTAATATGTAAGGCTGCTTCCTAATTTCTGTGGACCTTATTTCCTCATCTGCAAAAACAGACAGCAGTTATTTCGCCTTGCCTTTCATCTCATGTTTTTCAGCTTGTAAGCCCTTTGCAGCATGACTTACTCTTTACTATGTATATTCAGTCTGGCTGCTGTAATAAATGAAATAACTTAAAAACTACAAAGGTGTGGAAAAACCCTTCGTATGGAAGATTAAACCCTTGAAGGCACGTAAAATGTCCCTCCTAAAATACAACCTTCTGCCTTCCCTCTTTCATCCTGTTGAAGAGGAAGTGCGAGAGCTTTTTCCACACTGAATCACTTTAGGTTCCATTAGCTTACACTTTTTCAGCTGTGGCAGGCAAATCCTAGCATGTATTTTTGTACCTTTCTAAAATGCATTTTGGCTCATTACCAGAGCCATTAGTAAATCATTCCTTTCTCTAGTTACTGGAATAGAAAAATAGTAAGGGAACATGGTAATTTTACCTCACCACTGCAAGAAGCTCCTTTTGCAGAAGGCAAAGGTCATTGTGAGCCTAAAGGCTTTTAATATATGGTCACAGTGCTGTGTGAAACTTTGTATTGATCTATGTCAGAGAATTGAGTATACACTATGAGTTCTGGAGTGATTAATTTCTATAAATAGTACAATAAAGGATGCTCTGATTTCATAGATAATTGAAAAGCTGGTTAGTAACTAGACAACAGACTCTTGTTTGTTTCTTATTTATTTATTTATTTTATTTTCAGTACTAATTCTTTGTAAGACCTCATTTTCATTTCACTTCTTGAAATTTCTTTGCTCTTATTGTAAGTACATACCTCATTAAAAGGGACTTCTCTGTAACAGCTCAAAGCACTCATAAAGCAAAAGAAAAAAAATAGCAGCTAGTGAAAAACAAAACAAAAAAAACTCATACCTTTATCTGTCTTGAATTTTCCATTTCTGATGCCTTAAAATTGTCCCTTTTTTCTAAAGAAAGGAGAAATTCTCAGAACAACATTTATTAGACAAGCTAAGGTTTGCATAACTAAGTTACCAGGTAGTAGTTCTTGGTTAATAACTGAACCAATGATGATGTATTATGATGTAGCACTTTACATCTGCCAATGAAGTATATTAAAACTCTCTGATCTCTGTCCAGAGCATGCAATTATTAATTTTTATTGTATGACCAGGGCATGTTGGGACTTTTCCCCTAATATAATACTGTTCTTAGATCCATGCCCTTTATACAAAATATAAATACAGAAAAAAACCGTGTGTTTAAAGAATGAAGCATCTTGAATCCACTGCTCTAATCAAAACAAAGGATAGTGGAGTGGACTTTGTTATTCTTCTCATACTGGGAAAAATGCAGGCTACCAGTCTCACTTTGCCCTCAAATGCCTTTGAATTCTCCCTGCTCCTGATTCATCATAGCAATATTGCAGCAAGCATTGGATCAGATGGCAAGGTCTAAATGAAAGAATGATCTGATGCTTAGGGCATGAGGCTGGATATAAAAATGGATAAAAGTTTATTTTCTTCTGTAACAGACCACTAAGTTTCTCTCTCAGTTCCCATCAATAGCATAACACTATGTTCCTGGCACACATCAGAACTTGGAGGACAAAATCATAGAGGTTTAGAACACTAAAATGTACCAAATCTCATTTATACCATCATTTAATTTTCAGTAGTATAGTTGAGAACCCATTTTGCATATGTTGTGGCCCAATGGAAAAGAAGCATGATCCTCACTTGACGTTTTTAATTTGTTGGTTTTTTTCAAGCTGGTACACACCATCCTTCTCCAAACAGTGATACCATCGATATAGTCACCAATGCAACACACTTAGTTCTACATACAACATACAGCAATATACTTATTTCTATTTACTGTGGCCTTTGTGCGGTGGGTTCAATATGCAAGTTTTAAAATTTATGAGTGAAGCGTGTATCTGCTATAACAGTACACACTACAGCCCATGCCTGTACCCAATTAAACCATAATCAAGCCTTCATTAACTTCAAAGCCTCATAAATAAGAGCTGCAGGAATTAATGTAATATTCACAGTGGCACTGATACCATGAAAAACTTATGACTTGATTTATCAGGAAATATAAAATCAAAGATTTATTCAAAATAATAAGTAGACAATAAAAGAAGATTGTCAGAACACAGTAAAATTAATGCATCTCGCTATATGTGTATTTGTACACTTCATCACAAAGAGATCCATCTTCCCTTTAACTCTTCCAAAACCACCTAACACTAGTGAAACATGTCTTGCTTGTACTTTAAGTCAAGAAATCTACCTATAGTATAGAAAAGAGACATTCCGTTTAGCAAACTATACTGTCTCTTCCACATTGTGGAAATTGCCAGAAGTCTGATAAATGTTTATGATCAACATGTGTGCAATATAAGGTATGATTCATCATTGTGCAGTAACTGTTTTGAACATTACCAGAAGTGTGATAAACCTTTTCTGGCAGCTTGTTGGCAATAGGATTTATTTAGTGTTGACATTTATTCTATTCAACTCTTTTAAAGCCAGCACTCTGTATGGTGCACATGTTACATACCAATGAGAACAGCAGCAAGAAGAGACAGAGCTTGGACTGAAGCTGTATAACATTCAGTACTTTCACAGTTTACAATTTTCTATATGTTTGACTTAAGTAGTTTTCCTATAGAGTGGAGAAAGCAATCACTGCACAGCTTGCAAAAATTTCATTCAGCCTCTGAATTGAATCCTTATTTCTCCTAATATGTTCTTTCAAGGAATAGAATTTCATTGCTGAGAACAGGGATTTAGTCACACAGCTTCCATTAGTGTAAATGAGAGCTATACAACAAAATCCCCTGATACCTTTGTTACTGTTTGTGTAATCTGATGATAGATTTTGAACTTGGGTGAAGCACATCATTGCATAATCCTGAATCTCCTGGTACCTACTCACAAGTCCAGACCTCCCAGACTCATCAAGTCACTTCAAGGAGACAAGCTGAAAGTGGTATGTGTTCAGGACACCTTTTCTCATTAACATGACAGAAAGGCTCAGGTGTCTCTAGGGGCCATTGTCTCAGCTTCAGCCTCGGGGAATAGCAAAACAATGTCAGCTTGGTGGCCAATTCAGAGCTGCAGTTTGGATCAAGATGTCCCCTTCCATCAGAGGAGACTACAAAATATTTGCCTAAAGAATGTTGTAACTCATCCCCTCTCTCTTTTCCAGTCTTCATGGTATAAAAAGACATATTCTTTGACCAATGTAAAAAATAATATTTTTTGACAATTACCTGATGAAATGGACCTAGATGAAACTCTTACTTGCCTATTTCAGCTTTGAATTTAAGAGAATTTAATGGGTAAGAGCCCTCTCCTCATCTGAAATATCACTGATGTCTGAGTATGTTTTGGAAATGGAAGATTACAGGTTAGATTTCCCTCACGTTGAGGAGATAATGAAACCTGCATATCCCCTTTCCTTTCAGTGGAAACAATTCGTTCTGGTTGTTGTGCAGAAAAGAGCAAATGGTATTACATCCTCCTGATATCCATCAAAAGCAAACAAGACAAAAGTAAAAGTTATTTTGAAGAAAGACTGCAGGCCCATACTCGAGAGGGCTGAGGGTCCGGACAAAAAGCTTTTCTCTCTGCAGTGCTGTCTGGTTACTGTGAATTAACCCAGGAGATTCTTAACTTTCCCTGCATATTATATAAAGACAGCCTAAGAAAAATTTTATACTGAATTTCAGAATGGAGACCAGATGCCCAAACATTATTGCTTAGAATTTACATTGCACAGACCCTAATGTGAAGAACTTGTCTGGTCCACGGTTGAACAGCACTTCAGGCACATAAGTATTGCAAATCTAATGTTGTCTCAACATGTAGTCTGTAAGCTGAACAGCCAAGGATTAAGGACTGTTTTAAAGTTTATTTCATGGTAATAAAACCAAATTATTACATTACCTGTACTGTAGATTTAGGATTGTTTTGATGATCTGTAGGAAAGAATTGTCTGTTAATTTTGGCATGTTATGGACCTGTCTTAGTAACAAAACTGCATGTTTATACTGCGGATATTTGCAGACACACAGATACACAGTTCTGCCAAAAATTAAATAGTATGAGATGAACGCTAAATTTCAATGAAGCCAGAGAATCCATCTGTATTTCCTGCACACAGCGTTAAACGTTCATGACTAATTAAAATGCAAATACTGTATAACCCACTCATTTCTGCAATTTAGCCGTGAATAAACTCTGACTCTTCTCTGCTTTAATTTGCTGAACTAATCAAATTAATAGTAATTAGTGAATACTTAGACAAACAACAATAAGGTAGGTTATTCTTGTTGCTTTTATGTCTTCTAATAATGATAGAAACATAGATAGGATCAGAACCTTTAACATTTACCAAAATACCAACAAAGAAGTAAAATTTATGTAAATCTGCAATGCTGAATGCTGCCTGCAGAACTCATTAGCTAAAATAGGGCATCCTGAAGCTGCACATAAAGTATAAAAATATCAAATCGAGGGAATCTGAAGACATAAAATCACATGCATCTTTTGAGTAATGTGACAGAGCTTGCTGGGGGAAGGAGTGGGTTTTAATTTGGGTTACATCTTCTTGTACCAGCTATAACATCAGTAAGAAGAAACATAAAAAGCCTCTTAATCTCTAAACACAACATAAAGATAGGTAAAAGGAAGCAGCAGATAGAGTAGGGAATAGACATCTCGTTGAACTTCTGTATGTAACTCTGAACAACACACTAATTGTAGTGGAATTATACAGCCATAATCTAGCCATCAAAGGAAAGATTATCAAGGCTAAGTAACTGCTCAGTGATGAGTGTATCTGACTACCCTAAAGAGTATAATGATATCATCAGTTCTTACAGTGCTTTTTAAGCTTTTGGGCAGCAAAGTTCCATGGGCACAGGGGAGAGATAGGGGAGGGAGGAAAGTCAGTTTTTCAGCATTTAAAACCTGTAGGGTTCCTTTGGAGGCACTCTTTGATGCTCAAGAATGAAGTGAAAGGTAGCAGGGAAGATACTGCAACTGTCTTCTTCTCCTTCACTCTCTCAGAGCTGCAGGACTTTTGTCCTGAAGACACCTCCTTCTATCAGCACCCACTGAAGCAACAGGTAGCTACCAGAGAGGAAAAATTACTGGTCTCTTGCCTGCTGGCAAAGCTACCCCCTTGCAGTAGATGTACCACTGGCAGAACTGATCCTTCTATGGGAAAAGGCTGCAGGTATCACTCAAACTTTAATGTGAGAAGTCCTACAATAACATGGGACTTATCCTCCTATCACACCAGCAAAACATCTTAATAAACACCTAATTCATGGGCATTATTTTGCCAAGTGAATTTTGCAGATCTCAGGAAGAAAGCGTATATGGTTGGATGTGTGGTCAATGGTGCACAAGGATAAATGGAGTTTCAAGCCTGAGATAGAGTTTCTTCTCTTCTTGGTGCCACAAGCACCAATGTTGATTCATTTCCCCCCCCCCCCCCTCTTTTTTTTTTTTTTCTTTTAAATTATTTCAGCATAATGTTCTTCAGAAGTTTCCTTTGACTGAATCACTCATACTCATTTGCTTGGATTACAAGACAGAAGAGCAACTTACCCTTGAGACTCCAATTCATTAAATTTGGAATCTGATAGAGACAGACATAGTGAGCTATTACAAAAACAATAAGAAAGAACAGATTCTGATTTCCTGCTAAATTGTACCTGCTGCTTTTATTCGCCAAGGGTCAAAGTGAATGCAAAGTGCTGCTGTCTTACAAAGACCTTAGCAGTACAGAGATAATGATTAGATGATATGATCTTTTTATACTAATATTTTCAGTCCAATTATATTCCAGTAACTGAAGAAATTAAAACTTGTATTTCCAGAATTCTTTTCTTCAGGGTGCAAGGCTCACACGTATAATGTGATCAGTGTTTACAAGAATGGTTCAGCA
>NW_009647211.1:3788520-3810707 GCF_000708025.1 Charadrius vociferus
AGATGTCTCTTACCACTTTGAGAAAGTTGCAAGTTGCAAAATTAATCAAGGAAGCTACAATAGGACATGGTGTAAACTTCAGCCCTGTAAAGTGGTATAGGTCACAAAAAAGTCTATTAAATTGTGCCAGACTACACCACTATAAAATCAGATCCTACCTTAATCACCTCCATGATAATGAAGAAAAAAAAAATCATTAAGTGGTCTGTATGAATAAGAATTTATTAACTTGTTTGGAAGTACTAAACGTTATGGAAGGCAAAATGTTGTATCTTTTGCTTCCTTCATGAACACATTTACAATTCACTTCAGTGGGAATGATGGACAGGTGGTATCTTGAAGACAATAATTGTCTCATTTATAATTTAAGGACTTTTTTTCTATAAGCACACTGATTTTCTGCCCTAACTCTGATGTTACATTTATAATCTCATATAGAATAACAATGTAATTACCTTACCTGGTTTTGGACAAGAACACAGGAATGACACATAGAAGAGGAAAAACTAATGAAGATCACCCTCAGCTTTTTTCCTTCTCATTCAAAACAATATCAACTAGGAGCAAAGTGGAAGTAGGACTCCAACAGTGGCATTCTCCAATTCCAGCTTGATAAAAGCATATCCAGGCATTGACCAGGCTAAGGTTAGGCAACAAAGTTGCCACTGTGATGGCAACAGTGACCGGTGCCTTAAACAGTATGTGTCTCTTGAGGACTTGTCAGATGAGATCACCAAAATGGATTTTTCTAGCTTTACTTATCTGTCTTCTGAAATCTTGTATGTATAAGTCTGCTAATGTTTCTATATCATGTAGTGAACAGGTAAGCCTTAAATCAATAATATTTTACAGGTTATAGGTCTACGTCCTCAGCTGTAGTAAATCACTGACGCTCCATTTAAACAACTTACAACTTGGATCCACTGCTTCCGTCTCATCCTTTTTGAGAAGATCACAGACCTTCTAATAATATTCCACAAAGCTGTTCTCAGACTTTCTTAAGGGGACAAAAAAAAATTACAAACCCACATTGATGATTATTGACGTATTGTAACTATATGGCACTCTTGTTACAGATTGCTGCTCCTTTGAGTGTATGAAAAACTTAGGAAGTTTTCCTAATCCTGGAACGCAGTTTCTCAATGAATCATTACCATAACCTCAGCATCTTGTAGCACAAAGCTTAATCAAAAATAATCTAATTTGACCAGCCATTTAAACTTTCAACATCACTTCTCTAATAGTGTTATCTGGGCAACATGCTCAAGCAGTCGTCCACAGTGGCAGTCAATTGATTTGTCCTCTGATTATGATTGAAACAGTTCATCAAAACCAGTGGTGCTTCAAAGGGATCACTGGAGAAGTCAGTGACAGCTGCAGCACTCACAAACACCTTGGGTTGAGCATGAAATTGGCATTAATATGAGGATGACTGGGAAATAAAAGGAGCAGAAATAGTTTATTTCTATTTTCATAGAATCATAGAACAGTTAGACTTGGAAGGGACCTTAAAGATCATCTAGTTCCACCCTTCCTGACATGGGCAGGACCCCTTCCAATAGACCAGGTTGCTCAAAGCCCCATCCAGCCTCGCCTTGAACACTTCCAGGGATGGGGCATCCACAACTTCTCTTGGCAACCTGAGGCCTTGTTCCCTCATTAATATCTGATTTTCACACAGACGGAATGAAATACATACTGAACTATGTAATGGATTCAGCTCTAGGAAGCATGAAAACGAGAGCATGTGCATGTATATATAGAGCACAGCAAAACATTCAGGCTTTGTAAAAGTAAGTACTGTATTTTTGTCATAAATAATAATCAATACTCTGAGAACTAGATTTAATGTCTTCTCTCAGCCAGCAGTCTCCTTAACTGGTCATTACAGAAAAGGGTTTATTTCCATCCAATTTAATTGGATGAGTTTGCTTCATTCTAGCCTTTAAATATAGCTGTACCATTCTTAGCTCCAGGTAGTCCAAATAATCAGCTTCCAATTCAAACACTGCATGGGAAGTGTATAGTAAACTTTATTATTATTGAGTAAAAATAGAGTCAATCTGACACATCCTTGCCATTTTCTAATTTGAGATTGGGATTAATAATGAATATTTTTTGCTTAGTTTTACATTGACCAGTTTGGTAGCTATCTCTTGTATCATCTATTGCAATGAATTTAGTTCATCAATTTTTCAATACTTGGAATGAATATATTGCATGAATGCATGGCATATTTTTGTTTTAAAAAGTAAGACAGAAATCTTAATCAAAGGTCACGTATTACTTACTTTTACCAAGATCTTACTACTCAAATAGTCCTGCTGTTAGAGTGCTTATTGAGATGCATGGTTAAAAAGATCACAGTGCTAGGTAGTACTAATTTCTTCTTCCAAAAATCTTACATTCTTTCAGAAAGAAAGTTACATCATCATAGCCCAATTTGCAGATGGAGTAGAATGAAGACAGGTCAAGGTACTAATGCAGCCAAGTGTTTGGAAATTGACATTAACCTTGATCTGTTAGTTCTAGTTTTGAATGTACTAAACAAAGGACGGCAGATCAACACTAGTACATTGTTTGTTCTGATTATGCAGTGAATTAGAAAGCAGTCAAAACTACAGATGCAGTACATAGTAGTTTTAAAAGGCACGGAACATTTCTCCAGTTCCAATATTTTTCTTTTCACTTTCAAGTGGCAATGAAATCACTTCTTTTACAGTTTAGAAATGCATTCATGTTTATTCTGTACAGGCAGACAAAAACAAAAACAAAAACAGCAAAACAAACCCCAAAGCCCAAAACTACCCAAAAAAATGACGACTTTTTTCTTGTGCCTCAGGAAATAATTCTTCAGTTATTTTGGTCCAATGAGATACTAAAATCCTGAAGGACTGGATTCCAGAGTACTAGTTGTGAAAGAAAATAATACACTAATGGAACGAGGGCAAGAACTATACGACAAAGATAATTATCTTCTTTGTCTTTCCAAAAATGAGGAAAGCTGCAAAAAAAGGGAACTGTCATTGCTGAAAGGAATTAGCTTCTCTGCTGTCACCCAAACTGCAATGCTTTTGGTGAGTCTTTCTGGGAAAACGCAAGTCACACCACAGTTACTACTTTTCCAATTAAAATTTCTGGCCACCTAGATTGTGTCCTCTGAAAAGGCTACATTCAGACGTCTTTCTCCATTCAGAGCTCACAAGCCACATATGGTGGTTTGGTTTCACATGGGGACTGCACAGAATAGGCCACCACTGCTCTCTGGAGAGAGCAAGGAGGGATAAAACTGAAGATGAATGAAAATACAGTTTGGATACATTCTTTGTCACTTATTGTGAGAGTTAAAAATCTGAATTATTTCATTACTATATTTCCCTATTTTTGCTGGGTCATAAAACTGCTGTCTCAGTCTGTATGAGCACTATCTCAGATCAAATTAAAACTTTATTCTTTCTAGTGCTGCATAAAAGAACTCCAAAACCATTTGTGCATTGAAAATATATTTTGGTTTGCAACTACTGAGGTTTTAAAAAATAAAAGACTTCTCTCTGAATTTAGCTTTTCCCCCTTAATTATACAATCCTCCAAAATGCTAAATATGTGTAAAGGGTATATACTTGCATCAGCAAGGATCTTATTGTTCTGTCAAAACCACAAGTGAGATCAATGTCCACATGAGAAAAATAACATACACCTCACTCAGGGTGGTTTTTCCAAGTATGCACTGGTAAGTCTGAAACTCACATGGGAACAGCAGCCTTGGAATGTTCCTGTAATTCAAATTTAGGGACATACTCTGCAGTATAAGAACAGCAGGATCAGCAAACATGGACATAGAGTCAACTGTAAAGATTAAAGAATGGTATAACAAAAGAAAAAGGGCATCTAGAGAAGGAAGAAGGCAAATGTAGAGTTGACAGTTGATAACTGGAGACACAAAGTTGGCTGAGTAAAGAAGTCAACTGAGTAAAGGATATAGGCAGTGAAAAGGGGAAACTAATAAAAAAAAAGCACAGAAGATACAATGAGCTGGAAAAGAAAAGTTGTAAGGGAGGAAGGAAACCAAAAGAAGGAAAAACATGGACTATAAATGCATGTGACTGTCTTCAAGAAAAAAAGTATTTTTTAATCTATTTTCCTGTTGCAGATGCTTCAAACATCTGTATTCCCCTCCTGAATCTTTCTGGAGCTACTCTTTGTCCTGCTATCAGGTTATCCAACATTTACTACTTAATCACTACAAATATCTGAGTCCTACACAACTATGAATTTGCCCTCCATCCAACTACATAAAGCAACATTATTGTTATTTTACAAAAGGGGAAATGAGACAAAGATTAAATTATTTCCCTGAGGGAATAGAAATAAGCAGAGAATTGTATTGTACTAAGCATTCCTAAACACTAATCCAGTACATAAGAATAAAGTTATCCAGCCTCCAACGGTGCAGTAGTGCCTGAAGGCAAGTGATTCACTACCCACCACGATCAATTTCCAGTGAGGCTTGCACTGTTGTTTCTTCCAGTTTTTTGAAATTCGTCCAACCCTGGGAATGCATAGAGAAAAAAGCCCAAATGTCAGCCTTCTCAACATGGTGGTTTTATGCACTTGTATTTCAAGCCTTCACAAATCAAAGGCATAATGTGTGCGACTGACAAGACAGTGTATATCTGGGACAGGAGAATTAGCCATCAGTTATATATCAAGTTCACTCAGAAGAGTCCTCATCCATTCCGTGCAGAAGAAGTTTAATGCTACAAAACCTCTTACAACTGTATAGGGAATGAACAGAGAACAATGTAACCTGCCTACGTCTTTAGTTTATACCTTTGAATTCTTGGGAAAGCTATGCTGCTGGCAAGTTTTAATTCAATATTTTGAAGGCTGAATAACTTGAAAGCCTAGTAAGGCTTTTTTGGGTTTTTTTTGGTGCTTTGTTTGGTTTCATTTTGTTTTATTTTATTTTTAGAAAAATTAAAATGAAAAACTCTCCTGGATGCTTTATGTGTTGCAAACTGCATATCACAATTGCAAGGTAGTTTCCTAGAAAAGAGGAAGAAGAGTATTGCATGAGCTTTTCAGAGTAAGAGCATCTCACAGATGCAACTGTTCACTGTTTGTAGATGGGATGAATGCTCTGTGAAAAAGACAAGAAAATACTAGCAGATTTTCTTCCAGGAAGAACCAAGCAAAAATAATTTTAGTTAATGTATTAATTCACATGTTAATGAGTAAAATGAAAGTGCTTTGCTTAAAACATTGTACCAGACATAAAGAAAAAAGTGCAATTTGTGCTTGAAATAAGTGAAATATTAACTATGATGTCTTACCCTGGAACTTCAGTAATTATAATAATTAAGAAGATTTTATTGTTCAATTATAAAATGTCATCCCATGCATCACTTAATCAGAATGTGCAGAATTCTTGCAAAGTGGCATCATGGAATTGATTGCAAAAGGGTGACACAAATTCTTCTGCTTCAATAAAATTTTTCTATACATCTGTGTGCTAAATATATACACTAAATGTTTTTCATGAGAATCACTTGATGTCATAACTCTAGATTCAATTCTGCAATTGTCTCTGGCATATTGGGATTTTAGGGCTAATGGCAAAGCAGTGATGTGAATGATGCCGTGAAATTAATCAATATCTTACTTTATATGCTAAACTAGAAAGCCTGGAGAAAGAAAAAACATTATTCTGACTGAATTTAATATCAGATTAATTTCTGCTTTTGCCTCTGACTTAAAAAAAAGGGAAAAAAAAGGAAGAAAGGGAAAATCCAAAGACATAGTTCAACCATTTCAATCTCTCTATGGCTCCCAATATCACAATATGTTAGTTTCTAAAAAAAAAAAAATAAAATATTAGAAACACATGTTCTACTCTACCTGAATACTAAATGCTATATAGATTAAGAACAAGGTACTGCTCAAAACTTCTCTTAGAAGATGTAAGTTCTCAGGACGGTAGTACAGTCATCTAATATTACTGTTAAAAATAAACATTGGTAAAGAAGAGAGTATTAACATGAAACGAAGCCTACCTCCTCTATTATTTTCTTTTTTTGCTTTAAGCAGAGGACAACAAAAATAGAGCAAAACATCAAAAAAAGATTGGTTTTACTTAAAAAATTTGCATCATTAGAGCATGTCTCCCACATGGTTGGTAAGAACTTGTGTTCAACTTCTCTCAGACGGTTTCTGAAATCCTTCCTGGATACTTTCATATCCCCAAAGAACACCTTAGATACTAGATTAGAGAATATGCTGGAAAAGGTTACTCTCAAAATCACACTTTTTGATACTTTCCTGGTTTGCTTTAATTAGGCTTTCCTTGGCAGAAACCTTAGTATTAGAAAATATAGTATATTGCCTACGACAAGATATTCTTCAGTCTACTGAACAACATCTTTCCTGAGAGTTCATGTTCACTGTCCGAAGAAATGAACTGAGTATGAGCTCCCAAAAGGCATAAGCAAGAGCCAATGTATGAGTTACTGGAAAATCTACTTGTGCACTGCCTCTGATTGGAAGTAACAGTTCTGAATATTTCCTGCCAGGTGAAAATAGACTGTTGTAACTTTAACCTAACATCAGTGAGTATATTTAGAATAACAACAAGGTTCACTTTCCCTGAAGAGTGCAATGTTGCAACCTGAAGACCATTACAGCAGCAGACGCAGTACCCGATTATGATACAAACTACTGCTTTTAAAGAAGAAAGTTAGCCCAGAATACATTCTGGGAATGCACATAGCCAGTTCTGAATGCAAAATATCACCCTTGTTCCACAAAAATATAGACCTGTATCTGCTTAGAAGAGAAACAAACTGAGCCACAACCCTTCACAAAAACCCTAAAACTTTTCAAAGGAAAATTTTTCTGGATTAATACTGTGGGTGTTTAACGGGCAAATCACTAATGGCCCTCCAGTTTTGTTTTTCTCTTAGGTAAATTAGAGCTTGTACAGGTCTGCTTTGGAAAGGTCACCTTGAACTCATGGTCTGATGAAAAAGCAAAAGCAAAATATTGGCACAGCTTCTTGTATGTTAGAGCTCATCTTGTCTGAAAAGTAAATTCCAGGGTTTTTAAAAACATTTGTGTTACTTTACTTTTCTCTTCATTTACTCTTCACTTCTTTCTGTCATGCCACCTATTATCGTGGTGTCTACACAGCAAGAAACAAATCGAAACTTCAAAGATGATCTGGTTGATTTTTCTTTTCCTTAGATCAAAATGTCTTTAATGGAAAATGTCCCACTGAGCAAAAGGGGATTTTATTTATTGACATTTTTCTTTTTGAGTATGTGAATACAGCTGTGTGAAGTGAGATTTATTTTTTTATTGCTAGTGCAGGAAAGTAGTACTGTTGGGGATCATGGGCTCCCCAGTGGAGAAGTTTGGGGGTGAAGCTGCTGGACATGTGCAGAAAAGGAGAGGAGAAAGACAAAATAAAACTTAAAGTGTGTTACAATTTTCCATAATATCAGGGTATAAATTAACAATGTTGATTGCATGCGAAATCTCACAGTAGTCTTTTGTGCATCAAATTTCTTTTCTCCATCAGCTTTCTTGTCAAATTACCTTCATCCAACTGCTTATTATGGGATGAGAAAGGAATGCAGTTAATGTCATGACAGTAACTGACATCAGCTGATAGTTGTTACGTTTCACAAAGGCGTCCTTCTGGACATGACCTAGGAGTTCCTATCCCAAAATTTGTTTATGACTAAACAATTTATTCAAGCCATGCTCATTACAAAAATGTTAAATGAGAGGTGGACTAATTCCAGGGGAAAAAAAAAAAAAAAAGATGTGAAGAAGACACACTATAGAGAGTTCTTCTGATTTTAAATAATCTGCAACTGTATGAGAAATCATTAATGTACCAACCATGCAGGAAACATAATTACACAGTTATGAAACATGCTTTTTGTAAGAAAAACCCCTTACAAAGAATGTGTAACACACTATGCTTCTCATGCCGTGGTCTAACAGAGATGAAGACGTACTAACAACAATTTTGCCAACAAGCCAAGCAAACTTAAGATAAAAAAAGTCATTTAAAAATATTTGATTCAAGATAATATACGAAATTGCTAGTAGCACTGATAGCTGCTGAGATATATTAGTAAATTATACGGTAACAATAGCTTGAGAATGAAAAAGACTATAGACACGCAATAACCACTCAAAGGCTAAATGATTAACAGCAGATGGTTTGGCTGGCAGTAAGCTTATGTTGTGGCAGTCTACATTGCATCATAAAATGTTGATCTGGTTTTGTGTGAAGAGGTTATAAAAAAGATCGAAACCCAGGAGATTCTAAGGGGACAATGTGTTACAGAAGTGGATACATATTTGTCTGAACATCGTCAGTCATATGCAGTGAGATCACAAGTCGGTATGCACCAGTTAAAATTCTAAATTATTATTTGCTTGACAACACAAACAAAGGTCACTGGTTGTAACACTCTGTTCAGCTAAGCCTTGGTGCCATGACCCTGGTGAGGCACCCAGTCAGCCTTTGCTGGCAGGGCAGGAGTGGTCAAAAGTTGTAGGAAATGTCCAGATCTCTGAAGTATGAAATAGTTCTCTATATCACCACCTCTTGTACAATGAATAACCTATTGTTGATGGTTTGGGAAGTCCTTTGAGGAGGTAAGTGATAGTTTCTCAGGTAGACCCTGCTTGAATTTCTAAATAAGCTCTTAGGAGAGAGCTGCAGTTTGCACTTTTACCAGATGAGACCCCACATAAGAAGTAGTCAGGCAACACAGGGACCAAAATACGTGCTAAACTGCTCGGCACAGGTGCGGGTATGCAGTCCCATACATGCCCACCACAACAGCTTGAGGCAGGCAGAGGGATGATACTGAAGAAAACTGTGAATTTTGTGGACTGAAATGTGCAGCATTTGCTGGGCCGTTCTGAGAATTTAAATTTTATATTTAGATGTGCAAATGTTTTTGCTCTATTGTGAATTTATCCTTGGGACACACGAATAAAGGGATCAGCAGAACAAACAATAAATTTTTAAGCATATTTTTCATAGAAAAATCCTTAGGATTTCTCTCTCCCACTCAATCCCATCACATTGCATGCAGTTACTGATGAAATGAAAAACCTGGGAACAAAAATTCTGAAAATAACTCCTTAAGTTTCCAATTCAGCAAGTTATAACTTCAGTAGCGGTTTAGTATAGAGAACTAGAAGACTGAAATCATTGAGAAGAACACGGGCTTAAAGCTAGGCATTTGACAGACGCATTAACTAACAGGGGCTGCAATGCCACAGAAAAGTTCAGAATGTTGGGAAAGACCAAAAAAAAAATTCAAATGCTGCAAACAATAAAAAGACATTATTATGACAAGCATTTATGAAGATCTGAAGCTATAAAGTAGGCTCACATATTAGCCTGCTGTTGAAGAAGAATCTGGGAAGACCCCCCACCAAGTCACAAGCTTCACACTGGACCCCCTTTGCTTTCTAAACTCCTCAGAGAGCAGTCTAGGTGTGTCTCGATACAATCCTAGCCTCTGACTGTAAAGAAAAGCTCACACCCTAGGTTCTGTCACAGGGTCAGTTTAATATGGCTCGAGCCAAGTGCTTCTGAAGAGGGACCGCCTCAGTTACTTTCCTATGCTTTTTGAAGCCTCAGATTCTATAACATAAGCTGTTCATTCACCTATTCACTTGACAAACGTGTGTCTTTTGCCCAAATTGTTCAACAGCTACATGTTCTCTTTGATGACTGGAGTTTTGGTGCAGGCGCCTTTACCTTCTTACACAATTTCTTTTTGTTCTATCTGCACCCGATATTCATCTGTCTTCTGCTGACTCCTGGTAGAATGGTCTCTTTGTTCACTTCCAAGAATTATACTTCCCTTTCCTTTGATCATAACTGTCACTTTAATTCATATTGCTAAACATATAATCTTCATTAACATTAGTTATACAATTTCATTATGTTAGTTACAATATATCAAAGTCATGCAAAACCACTAGCCATTCTTCTTGGACTAAAAAGGGGTTCAGCTTAAGTTCAATATGTTGCCAGGTTACAGCTAGCAGCCTAAGGCTTTATCCTGGTTTGAGTTAAAACAGGACTAACTTTGTGCTCAGTAATTTTACTTTTCAGTTAAGTCTCTTCTAACTGAGCTCTCTGAAATTAGCAGCCTATTTTTCAGACAGTAGTCAGCTTCCAGAGTGATAAGACCTGCTGTTTATAATTTATGCCAAGGAATGGTATGCAGAGAGGCTGTTGCCTATACTTATTGCTATAACATCCAAGGGCAGCTAACTTTGTTATTTGCCCTGTTGGAGAGTCAGAAGTGGAAAAGAGTAAATGGTCTCACCTACGGGGAGGAGCAGGCAGGATAGATGACCCAAAACTGACCAACAGGGTATTCACAGAATTCACAGAATTCACAGAATCACAGAATGGTCAGGGTTGGATGGGACCTCTGGAGATCATCCAGTCCAACCCCCCCGCCAGAGCAGGGTCACCTACAGCACGTTACACAGGACAGCGTCCAGGCGGGTTTTGAATGTCTCCAGAGTGGGAGACTCCACCACCTCTCTGGGCAGCCTGTGCCAGTGCTCCACTACCCTCAAAGTAAAGAAGTTCCTTCTCATGTTAAGATGGAACTTCCTATGTTCAAGTTTATGCCCATTACCCCTCGTCCTATCACTGGGCGCCACTGAAAAAAGACTGCTCCCATCCCCCTGGCATCCTCCCATTAAGTATTCCATCCTGTCTGCATCATCGTGAGCATGTATAAAAGCTGAGGGATCAAAGGGATCAGCCTCTTTCTTCAATGGCTGGTGACTGAGCAGGAATCTGTCTGTTCATCTGCCTTTGATCCGTGCATTCCTGAATCCAGATCTGGAATCCTATCCCGTCTATCACTGAGTCCAGTCTGGGACTTCCCCAGTGCCAGCCGGTGATGTGATCGTCATCCTGGGAGCTTGATACTGTTTCTGTTTATATCGGATATATTTCATTATTTTCTTTTTTTAATATTATTGTCTTTTCTTTTTATTATTTCATTATTAATATTTAATTGAAATAGTTTAGTTTCCTTTAAACTCATAAGTCTCTCTCTCATCCTTCTCTCCCTGAAAGGAGAGGCTGGGGAGACCATCTGTTGCTTGTTTCAGTGGCAAGCCCAGCCCAAACTGTGACGGGCTTCACCAATCTAGCTACTTATGTTGAGCTTATGCTAAGTTAGCTACTAATGCTAACAAAAGCATGTGATTCAAATAAACAAGTTTAAGATTACTTCAGTTCCCAATACCTACACAGAAAGAATTTTATGCAGAGGGTCCTAATGTAGACCTGAACTCAGGGTAAGAATTCTGAAACACAAAGAAAGCTGAGCTCACATTTTTGAGAAAATTGACCATAAAGGCCATATCACATTATAAGCCATGCAAAGGAGCTGTCTCCAAAACAAAAAGAAACGTAAGATTATAGCTGAGAGGTGTTTTTTCACTCGTACCAGATAGATTCCTGACAATCTGCTTCTTTAGAGGGAGGGCCTCTTTTCAAATCATAAGGCTGTGTGGTACAAAAGAGATGCCATTGCATGAATGGTGATATGACCACAAATGCTGCAGTATAAGATCAAACTTAAGGATCATGTCTTTGATAAAATCTGGCACCAGAAACCTGATATTTTCTGTATCTTTCTTTATGATTAAAAAACAAAAAGAAAAAAAAAAAACAATGGGCCTTAATATAGTACAATTAAAATATCAAATAAGCAATTTTTTTAATATTTCAAATATGAAACAAAACATTTTTTAGAGCTTAAAAATGCTTCTTCCTATTTTCTGACAGATTTTTTGCAGCCACGGAATCTTTGACTTCCCAGTTTCTTGCTAAGCAATAATTACTTATATATATTACTTATATATACATATCCAAACACATATCCCAACCCTCATGGTCATGCAGAGTTATGAAGACTCAGGTCTGAATAAATTTGTATTATATGGGAACTGACCATAGTGGGATAAATGGGATAAAAAGTCTTTTTCTGTTGTTATTGATGGAAAAAAAAGAACTAGAAAGTTCTATGAGGAGAGCAACTGTGGAATGATCCAAAAAGTGTCTGCAGTAAAAAAGGTCAACTGAACATTTCACCTCAAAGCCTTGTTACAATGAACATTGACAAAATAAAAATAAATCTGCATTCTTTTCTTAAAGCAAAGGATGTCATATTTACTAGGGAGGACGGCTGTGAGGATGGTTAGTCAGTCAGAGGAATTCACATTCTGTGAAGGTTTCTAGAAACACAGAGGTAACCAGCTGAAACAAATTTCTTGATATTTTGGTTTTGCACAAATGAAAAATAAGTCATGATGTTTAAAATCAGCAGAAAGATGAGAGAGACAGCATGGCAACCCCAGCCTCCTAAATTTAACTTGAGTGCATCACCTACTGGAGAAGTAGACTGTACATTTCATGAAGAATTGCCCTAACTGTAAAAGCTGCTGCCTATTCAAGAATGGCATTGTGAAGTGCCTACACTCTCTATAATCAATGTTTCAAAAAAAAGATTTTCTCACCTAGTTTAGTAGATTAATTCAGTAAACCACATAAGTCAGGCATATCAGATCAAGCAGGAATATAAAAAATCAGACTGTCTTCTTCCCTTATTAAAAATTTATTATCATTACCAAATTATTTTTGATTAAAAAAAAAGAAGAAATGTTCCCTTGGGAATTGCTCAGGCAATTAAACACTTAAAGACTAGGCAGATCAGTAGTACATAACTCGATTAGGAAGACAATGAATCCTGGAACTCTTATCAACTTAATGAAGTTGTTAATGAATCTATTTCTCCTGCCCAGGATAGTTCTAATGCTAAAAACTTAGACAAAATTTAAAATTATTTCCATTACAAAGAAAGAAAACATAGTCAACACACATATCAAAGAGAGAAACTTTGTACAAGTAGGAACAATTTATTAAAGGAGCAACTGACCTTTGGTTGTTCTTGAAATTCAACATCGTGATAAGCACATATTTCATGGGAGTCTGATCTTATACTTCCTGTCCTACACGCAACAAATAGTCATTTGCTGGATCCATTGCCACATACTCCAATTCCATCAAGAGGACTGTACATTACAGCAGATAACAATATAGTGACTTCCTACTTACCTATACTTACGCAGGATGAATCCAGTTTTGTAGTTTTTGGAAAGCTGGGTAGGAAAGTGTCATAAGGACCTGTTCTAAAAATAAACAGCTAAATAAAAATACAGCGAATCAGGAGACAAAGCATTTTCTCTTTTTCTTTTTTCTTTTGCTTTTGTTTCTCTCTTGTATCTTCAAACTTTAAAGTTTTATAAGTATTTGTTTCTTTTAAGAATGAGATTTCATAGTCATATGTTATTTTCCTGGAAGAAAACTGAATAATTCAAAAGAATAATTATTTTTAAAAAATAAATATGTTAATAATCAAAATAACTGAGAAGAAATCTTTGACCTGCCACTGCCCTGTAATTTTCAACCATTCCATTTAATTTCTTACATCTAGTGTACTGCACACTTAAATAAAAGTGACAGTATTAATATACTCGTTTCTTTTAAGAAGAAAATTCACTTAATACAGATAAAAAGAAATAAGAAAAAGAAGTGAACAGTGATATTTAGCTCCTGCTGGATGGAAAACTTACTGCTTTTTACTTATTCTGAAGTACCAAATGTATTTTAGAATCATTTTAATTCATGGTGATCTGCCAGGAGGCATAAAACAAATCATCTTAAGTAGCAAAAGAAGGATAATATTTGTTGTAAGAAAAACAAAGGTGATATTTAGTGTTCATGCTTTTTTTTTAATGTAAGGGAAAACATTTATTGAAAGGACAGTAACCCCAGATTTCTTTAAGGTTGCCATTCTCTCGTTGAAGTCATATACTTAGTAGCAGGCCCTAAATTCCATACAAACATTGAAAACAAAATGGAAAACTAAATGCCACTCCCCCAAAAGCTACCACCACCACCACAAAAAACCCCAAAAGACAAAGTAATATTCCAATATCACCAATCTGGGGAATGACTGAGGGAACTGGGGTTGTTTAGCCTGGAGAAGAGGAGGGTGAGGGGAGACCTTATCACCCTCTACAACTACCTGAAAGGAGGCTGTAGAGAGGTGGGGGCTGACCTCTTCTCCCTGGTGACAAGTGATAGGATGAGAGGAAACAGGTTCAAGTTATGTCAGGGGAGGTTTAGATTGGATATTAGGAAACATTTTTTCACTGAAAGGGTTATTAAACATTGGAATAGGCTGCCCAGGGAGGTGGTGGATTTGCCATCCCTGAAGGTGTTTAAATAAAGGGTACATGTGGTGCTTAGGGACATGGTTTAGAGGTGGTTTTGTCAGGGTAGGTTGATGGTTGGACTTGATGATCTTAAAGGTCCCTTCCAACCTTAGCGATCTATTAATATCTATCTAAATCAAAGATCTGAAGTTTTTTAATCTAAGGGAACAGTATTTATTTTTATATGTTCATATTTTTGTTTATGTCTGTGTGCCACTATATATTCTTCATAGTGAATCAAGCCAAATTGAATTTGTTTTTAATACTACATAGCATATTTTATTTTTAAGTGATTTAATCCTTTACAGTATACACCTCTCATTTTAACTTTGGATTTTGAGAATAACAATCTACTTTTACAACATTTTCTGCTTTTCAGGAATGAAAGCAATGTTACAGGCTTAATGAGATACTCAGTTTGGATGAAACCATTTAGTTTCAGCAAAACTGGAAAGGATAAGAATTCAATATTTTAACTCAGCTGAAGGTTTCAATGAAAAATTTAAACCAGCAGTGTATGCAAACTCCTTATTCACTTCACTCTTCAGGAAACAGTGGTTTCATATACACCAAGTCACTATGGAACAAAAATATCGCATATTGGCATTGTTAATCCTATACTCAGCCAAACTCCCTGGTGCAAAAAAACCCAAAGACTTCCATTTGAGCTAGATGATAATTCCAGGTGCTTACTCTTTAACTAACTTTGCTTAGAGAAAATGTGTGTATTGAAAAGACTGGATTGCAGCTACTTCTCGTTTATGTGTAAATAATTTCTCATTAGGTTAGTTTTGTTGACTGGCGGCACTTAATACCCACAACAGGTTCATGCAACCTGGGCTGGATGCTCTGTTGCTTTAATAATCAGTGAAGACAATACTGATAGAGAAAGTGTCTTTGCTATTCAAATGAAGAATACGGCAATGCCCACCTGTGCTGTTGTATAGACATACTTTGCATACGAGCATCTCTTAACACTTGCTATAGGGCATGCAGTCTATCTTTACTTTATTCTAAAAAAACAAACCTCACTGTCACAGACCACATCTTTAATAGTGGATATTTAAGAAACTCAACACCATTTATGATATGAGGGCTGTACCGAGACTAAAGAAACAGCTGTTACTAGGTGTGCCATGAGATGATCACCAGATCTTTGCATAAAACAGGTCATTCTTGACTTCTAAAAGTTTCATTATTTGTTTTGGGAGTAGTATTGGTTATGTTTCAAATATCTACGGAGTTAAATTCACTGAAGAAAACTCTTTCCACCTTGAAAACATCTGTTAACAAAGAGTAGTCCAAATCTTCTTTCATGGCTATTGTTTAGTTTAATTTTACATTAAACAGAGATTAAATTGAATAATATCAATAATGTAGTAATAAAAACATCTGGCAAAGAGAATTTTTGGTTAAAACTGGCAGCTATATCCTTCACTAATTTTCAGACTAATGAATGCAATAATATATGAGTAGAATAATTTACACTTGGCAAATTCCTAATTATAATTTCACATAAAGTTTAGATATTCAGAATGAGTAAACCATAGAATATTATCTCCTCCCAGGTTATTAGGAATTTAAAGCCTTGCCAGATGTCATTTGAAAGGTAATTTTCAATAAAGCCTCGGATTTAACCTAAAAATGTGTAGAAATACCTTAATTTCCTTTTCTGCATAGAGGCAAAATGGGAGCAAATGAACATGAGAAAGTGAAAGCACAGGAATGGAGAATTTTCCCTAAGTTACATCTATAAAAGCTGGAAGTATTTCTGCCTAGACCACTGTAAATAAGATAACACTGGCAAGCGGGACTTGAAACAGTTTTTCTACCATATAATTATTTCACACATACACTGATTTACTATTACAGAAACAACATAATTTAAAATAATTGAATATAACTCTTTCACACCTGAGTTTTAGTGTTAACTACAACTTTATAAACTCTATATGTTTAAGGGAATGCCATTTTTCTCGGACTACTTTGGCAACAGAGACTTACATTTCGGGTTACGCTACTGTTTTGTTTAAAGTTATTCCAACATTTATTTCAGTTAGTATGTGCAGTCTTATTATTATCTGGCTTTTGTTTTTGCTGTAACAGAGGAAGGACAACATGGGCCATAAAGCTGAGACAGTGACTTTACTGCTTCTCCTGAGTATGATGTTTCCTCAGTTTGATTATTCCTGGATTTATCTAGGACATATATGCACTTCAAACATCTCCATATAAGGGTTGCCACTACTGTCTTTCTAAGAGAACACAAAATGGTGTTGTGGGGTGAACACAAAGAAATGAATTGATTTTGCAGCATTTAGTCTTGTAGTTTAAAAGCCACCTGACTCATCTGGAGATAGGTTTGAGAAATTCGAAAAATTCCTGTCTTCAGTTCTCAACCCCAGACAACTTAGAACCAGAATTTGGTAAAAGTGTTGTTCTAAAATGTTGCCAAATATTTTAGAAATGCCTTTACAACAACAACAACAGTAGTAGTAGTAATAATAGTAAAACCAACCGGCAGTAAGATCAAATACTGGTGCAAAATGTGAGCAATGATTATATATAAAAATCAGGTTTAGAGACAATTAAAGCTGGTATTTGACCTTGTGGACCTCTTTCTATTTTCAAGAAGTAGCATAATTAGTAATATCTAGTGATTTCCACTGGCGTAGCAATACATTTTGCTAACTACTAAATGCAAATCACAACTGTTCCACAGTACAGATAATAAAAGTAAAATTAATACTAGTGGTTAAAAGCAAGAGATACCTGTATCCTTGATTTTTACTTTGTGATAAAGCATCTGCAGTTGAATTGAAAGATTAGATCTGCAGCTGTTCATAGACATCTGGAGAAGTCTTGTCTTTTGGTTTAGGTAGAACTGACATATAGCTGACTGATATGAAGAGACAAGAAACTCCCAGGAAATAAGAAGCTTGACTCCTAGTCCTATCAAAAGTGCCACCTAAAATGGGCAGTCTCTAAAGGAGCTTTAACTGCTAGTATTTCCCACGATCTCCCTCAGTGTCTATCACAGTTCAAGCTGTAACCGTCACCTGCTACTTATCAGAATTTCATGATTAAGAGAAAATAACCTATTTGGATAACAGTTATAAGATTAGAGAATTTTTTGGGAGTCCTTGGGGAGACACATGTTGAATCTTCTGCATACATAACTAATTTATCCCTAAGTGTTATGAAGTGTCAGTGATAAGTGTTAACAGAGCTTATACACTCAACTGTTTTCTTGGTAGAACAATAAAATTAAAATTTGCAAACAAACAGAGGTAGAAAATGTTAAGACACACACAAAAACACCTGTACTTCAAAGAACAACTTCCTACAAAATTAAATTAATTTTTCATAGAGCATTTAATCCCTTCATTGGTATTTTATGCTAGAAGTAGAAAGGATTTATATATTCATAGATTCAGCCAACAAAGTTAAGAGGAGAAAATATGCTTGTTGTGATGAGAGGAAAGCCAGCTAAACCATAGGTTTAACCTATGGTTTAGAAGTAAAGCTTCTTTCCTGGTAATTCTGTACTTTTGAACTTACATATTATTGGAAAGACAGCTTGTGTGAAATACAGCTATTCTAGCACCATCAGTAAATAAAGAATTTCTTAAAAGTAAATCTGATCAATAGATTTTAGAAATTAGTAAACTGATACCTCTAAACAAAAAATTCTTCGTTTTGATTTTTTTTTTTTTTTACAAATTACTTATAACTGAATTTAGAAATTAGTAATGAACATATTTATAAAATCTCATAGAATCATAGGACCATAGAATACCATGGTGGAAGAGACCTCAAGGATCATCTGGTCCAACAGCACAATCTAGACAAGGTGGCCCAGCACCCTGTCCAGCTGAATCTTATAAGTGTCCAACATTAGGGAATCCACCACTTCCCTGGGGATATTATTGCAATAAATAATTGTTCTCATTCTGAAAAATTTTCCTCTTGTGTCTAATCGGAATGTCCCCTGCAGTAACTTTTACCCATTAGCCCTCGTCTTTTCCATGTGGCTCCTTGTAAAAAGGGAGTCTCCACCTTCTTTGTAACCACCCTTTAAATACTGGAACATGGCGATAAGGTCTCCCTTAAGCCTTCTTTTCTCAAGGCTCAACAAACCCAATTCTCTCAGCCTTTCCTTATGTGGCAGGCTTCCCAGTTCTTTGATCATCTTTGTGGCCTTTCTCTGGACCCTCTCACACCTGTCCACATCTTTTTTTGCGTAGTAGAGACCAAAACTGAACACAGTATTCCAAGCGTGGCCTGACAAGCACTGAGTAGATTGAGACAATGATTTCTTTATTGTCTCTGTTGTTGATGCCCTTGTTGATTTGACCCACCATCCTGTTGGCTTGCTTTGCTGCTGGAGCACACTGTTTGCTCTTATTGAGCTTGCTGTCCAGCAGGACTCACAGGTCCCTTTCCAATGAGCTTCTCCACAGCCGGGTAGATCTCTGTGCTGCACTCCTGGATTGTTTTCCCAGGTGCAAGACCTTACACTTGTCCTTGTTGAACTTCATAAGGTTCTTGTTAACCTTCTGTTTCTGATTGTTGTTTATGTACCTGAAGAACCATTCCTTGCTGTTTTTGACTAAATCCCTTGTTTTTCTACTAACCATCAGCATGCTCAGCAGGATCCCAAACACCACAATATTGTGATCACTCCAGCCAAGACTATCACTAACCAAGATATTAAAAAGCAGGTTTTCTTGGTTTGCGAGTAGCAAGTCCAGCAGTGCCTCATTCCTGGTTGACACATGTAGCATTTGTATGAGGAAGCAGCCCTCTACGCATTCCAGGAACTTGATGGATGACATATGAGCTGCTGTATTGTTCTTCCAACAAATATCTGGATGGTTGAAGTCACCCATAAGAACCAAGTTCTGTTGACGTGAAGCTAGCTTAAGTGACCAAAATAATGCTTTGTTGGGCTTTTCATCTTGGCTGGGAGGTCAGTAGCAGATGACTACTGTAAGATTCCCCTTGGAGGTGACCCCAAGGTGATCTTGATCCAGGAGCACTCAACACTCAATAGGGCCTTCAAAGTCACCGTGGTTGACTTCTATAAATTCAAGGTTCACCTTAATGTAGAATATGACTCCGACTCCTCCTCTTCTTCCCTGCCTATTTTTACAAAACAGCCTATAACGATCTGTTGTTATTTTCCAGTCATGTGAGTTATCCCACCATGTTTCAGTTATTCCTATGTGTCCTGGTTTGAGGTAAAACAGAACTAATTTTGTTCAGTAACTTCTCTTCTTAGCTGGGCCTCTTTAACTACTGAAATTAACAGCATATTGTGCAGACAATGTTCACTCTCTCAGAGTGATAAGACCTATGTTTATAGCTGATGCCCAGGCATGGTATGCAGAGAGGTTTCTGCTTACACTTATTGCTGTAACAACCAAGGCCAACCAACTTTGTTATTTGCCCTGTTGGAGGGTCAGAAACGGAAAAGCATAGTGGGGTCCCACCTGCAGGGAGGAGCGGACAGGACAGGTGACCCAAAACTGACCAACAAGGTATTCCATCCCATCTGCCTCATGCTCAGTATAAAAGCTGAGGGATCAAAAGGTCAGCTCGGTCTTCCTTCAATCGTCAACATCTGAGGAGGACTCTGTTCGTCTGCTTTTGATCCTGATCCTGAATGCAGATCTGGAATCCAGTTCCCATCTGTCACTGAGTCCCGCCTGGGACTGCCCCAGTGCCTGCCGGTGTTGTGATTGTTATCTCAGGAGCTTGATACAGTTTTGTATATTTCATTGTTTCTTTTTATTTTATTATTAATATTCCATTAAAGTAGTTTAGTTCCTTCTAAACTCATAACTCTCTTTTTCATCCCCTGCCTCTCTTTTTGAAGCGGGGTAGAGGGGAGCATCTGTCAATCCCATCTGGGGTCCCTCAGGTCCCCAGTAGCCAATTTGGCCTAAACCACAACACTATGATCTCACAACTTTCTGACTGGGCATGGAGCTCTATTTCCTCCTGTTTGTTCCCCAGGCTGTGTGCACTGGTATGCATACAGTTGAGGTGGTTGGTCTTCTGGTTCTCATCTTGAGAGACAGCTAAGGGACACTTCTCACTGCTGTGATTGTCCTGGCTTATTCCTGAGTTGGTTGCAGTGGTGTGAGCATTGCCATTTTGGACCCTGTCCCCTAGGTCCTTCAGTTTAAAGCCCAGCTCAGCAAGTTGGCCAGCCTGTTGCCAAAGATTCCTTTGCCTCTTCTGGACAGTTGGATTCCATCCCTCCCTAGCATGCTATAGTCATCTAAGAATGTCCCATTGTCATAAAAACCAAAATCTTCATGATGGCACCAGCCAAAAAGCCAGAGGTTGATTTGCATTATACATCTATTTCTGACTGCGCCCTTTTTTCTAACTGGTGAAATGGAAGAAAAGATAACTCAGGCACCAGTACTTTTCACTTGCACCCCCAAGGCTTTGCAGCCTTTCTTGATTCTGCCCAGGTTCTGGCTTGCAGTGTCATTCATGCCCACATGAAGGAGTAGCAATAGATAGTAGTCTGTGCTCTTGACAAGTTGTGGCACCCTTTCAACGACATCTCAGACCTTAGCTCTTGGAAGGCAGCATGCCTCTCATGACTGCCTGTCAGGCCAGTAGATGGGTGCCTCAGTTCTCTTTAACAGAGTCACCCACTACGAGCACTCCTTTCTTTCTGTGATATCCACTGTGTGCTGCTGGTGCAGGTCCACCTGGCAGACCTTGCTTGTGGGTGTCTGCAGTTGTTAAAGCTTTGTATCTGTTTATGGTTGTAATGCTGGAGGGCGGGGACTGAGACAGAGGCCTGCTTTTGTGAGTCACCAAGGTCCAAGGTGCCTCAGTCTCTGTGGTGTCTGCAACAGGACCATGGTTCTCAAACCACTTATCTATTGCTATCTCAGTCCCTATAATACTTGCAGCCTTTTAACTGTTTCCTGCAGCTCAGCCACGTGATGAAACATATCATCAACCGGTGCACAGCTTTTGCAACTACTTTCTTTTTCTCTGCGAGAAGGGTCTGGGCACTCATTACAACCTACCATCTGTACTGAAGTCTCCTTTCTTACCTGTTTCTTCCAGGTAGAATCATAGAATCATAGAATGGTTTAGGTTGGAAAGGATCTCGAAGATCATTGAGTTCCACCCCCCCTGCCATAGACAGGGACACCTCCCACTAGACCAAGTTGCACAAGGCCACGTCCAGCCTGGCCTTGAACACCTCCAGGGATGGGGCCTCAACAACCTCTCTGGGCAACCTGATCCAGTGCCTTACCACCCTCAAAGTAAAGAATTTCTTCGTAATGTTTAATCTAAACCAGTTTATAGCCATTCCCCCTCATCCTATCACTACATGACCTAGTAAAAAGTCCTTCCCCAGCTCTCCTGTGGGCCCCCTTTAGGTACTGGAAGGCGGCAGTGAGGTCTCCCCAGAGCCTTCTCTTCTCCAGGCTGAACAGCCCCAACTCTCTCAGCCTCTCCTCATAGGGGAGGTGCTCCAGCCCTTGGATCATTCTCACGGTCCTCCTCTGGACACACTCCAGCAGGTCCATGTCCTTCTTATGTTGGGGACTCCAGAGCTGGATGCAGTACTGCAGATGCGGTCTCACGAGAGTGGAGTAGAGGGGCAGAATCACCTCCTTTGACCTGCTGGCCACAATTCTTTTAATGCAGCCCAGGTTTGGTTTGCCTTCTGGGCTGCAATCGCACATTGCTGACTCATGTTGAGCTTCTGGTCAATAACCTAGGTGCTTCTCCGCATGGCTGCTTTCCAGCCATACCCCACCGAGCCTGTATTTGTGCTTGGGATTGCCCCGACCCCG
>NW_009647211.1:3810772-3843030 GCF_000708025.1 Charadrius vociferus
ATCATCAGCAAACTTGCTGAGGATGCACTAGATCCCACTGTCCATGTCTGCGACAAAAATGTTGAACAATACAGGTCCCAATATCGACCCCTGAGGAATGCCACTCGTCACTGGTCTCCACTTGGACATCAAGCCATTGACTGCAACTCTTTGAGTGCGACCATCCAGCCAGTTCTTTATCCACCAAGTGGCCATTTGTCAAATCCATGTGTCTCCAATTTAGGGACCAGGATATCATGTGGGACAGTGTCAAAAGCTTTGCACAAGTCCAAGTAGATGACATCAGTTGCTCTTCCCTTGTCCACTGCCACTGTAATCCCTTCGTAGAAGGCCACCAAATTTGTCAGGCATGACTTGCCCTTGGTGAAGCCATGCTGGCTGTCACCAATCACCTCCTTTGTTTTCTATGTGCCTCAACAGAGTTTGCAGGAGGATCTGCTCCATGATAGAAGCATTAAGACATCTCAGGGGCCTTCTCTAGAAACACTGGTTTTAGCTCACAGTGCCCACCATCCTGGAAGAGGTCTCTTAAGCTGGTAGGGTGACTATGCCCTTCCTGCATGCCCTTCCTCGTTCCCTGCCTTGCAAAGTACCACGCAAACTGCCATGTCAACTGCTGTGCAAACTGCCGCACCACACCTTGGCTGACATGCCGTTCTCTTCTCACCGCGCTCCTGGTCGTTCATGCTCCACAGGATGCTCTTTATAGGCGGGGTGTGGTCATGGTCACTCTGGCAATGCCCAGGCCTCCTCAGCATGTCCTGTGAGATCTGCTGGCTCCTGGTTGGTCTCTTCACCACCTGGTTGGAGCGCAAGGGCTTTTTACATGTGCACCTGATGCTGCATCACACTCTTCATCAGACAGTCCTCCTGGAGTCTGACAGGACAATGTGTGCATTGTGTACTTCTCCTTGGAGGTCTTTCTGGTGATAGAGGTTTGCTATTATTTCTTTCTGATTACACAGGAGAACATTATAGGTCACGTCTGAAGGCAACATATTCCACTCTGTGGAGCCCATTTTTTCTGTGATACAGTTTTTCTTGAAAATTTTCAGTTTTCTGTGAAGTCTAGATGACATCAGAGGGAGGAAAGGTGAAAAGAAGTCTCTCAAATAGCTTATTTTGCAGGCTTAGTATTGAATTGCCTAAGATGGCTGACTGAGATAGCTTTAATTGCTGCTTGTGACAAACACTGTTCGGATGATTTGAAAATGGCGAGGTGAAGTCAGCAAAAGAAAAATAAGCAAATCATAACAAAACAACCCTTTCCTCACCAGCCCCCTTCCCTAAAAAAAATAAAAATAAAAAAAAAAAATAAAAATTGCTATATCCTAACACGAAATAACAAACAACAACTTCAGCTGTAAGTTTTGAGCTACTAAACTTCTTAGTTTGTAAGCGTGTAAATACCGACTAAAATCTTCAGTGATCAGAACTGCCTCCATGGTTCCTCTCTTCTTCTGTTTCCATGCAGTTTATGTTCTTGTTTCTTACCAATATTTTTCACATTTATGTATCTAGTGAGCTGGAGTATAAAAAGGAAAAACTGTTCAGTTATTATAAAAACATCATTAAGCACTGTTCAGTTCTCTGTTTTTCATATACTTCTGCATGACTTTAGGCATATCACTTTGTCTCAACTGTTCCCTAACAACAGTATTACACTGCAATTGTGAGAAAAAGAAATATTAAAATTGAATAATGAGGCTTACATAGTGCCTAAAGTAGATAGTCCCATAACAGACTTCACATGAAGAACAGAAATACATTTCTTTCTATGTCACGCATATATTGAGGGACACTAAGTAACAAATTGGTCTTTAGATGCATAAGTACTAGTGTACCATGCACAAGTTTGACCTGTTGCAACTCCTTTGACAATAAGAGGATCAAACCTAAGTTCACTTTCCAACTACAATGTTACTGATTCCTCATTTCTTCTCTTATGTTTGCTGGACTGGATAACAGCAGTCACGCAGTCTGCATGCAGGTGATATTCTGATGTCCATCAGGGAAGTGATGCAATTATTATCTATCACCAATGTACATTATCACTCTCTCGTCAAACCATGAAGTACTCCAAATTGGAGAACCACATCATGGTTCTAGACTCTTATTCCCTCTTGGCATGCTCCTGATTATGGTTCACAAAACCTTCCAGAAAATTTCCTATCTCTCTACTATCGCTATCACTACTATTACTATCATGTGAGTAACAAGTATCTCTAACCTATATGAACAGAGAAAAACGCAACATGAAGAAACTATATGGGTGCAGTTTGCCCTTCCTGTGATCTGGATTGCCATAGCAGTAGATGGGGATACTCATCATGTATAATGCTATATGATTATAATTATGCAAAGAAATCCTCGCATCTTGATTTACAGTTGAGATAATGACTAAAGTATACCTCAACTCTGTTTTCAGTCTTGGGATATACAAGAATCTCAATTTCCCTTAATCTTTTTCTTGTTCACACACCTTGATAGTAACAATTTGCCTTCTGCTTTGAGGAAACAAAACCCTCCTATGTCGTCTCCCACAGCAATATTTGCTGTAGTTGTAACTGTGTGTAGCTTTCATTTTCGTTCTGTGAGAAATTTGCTAGAAAATCAGGTACTGTCTTTGAAAGCAGATAAGGAGGGTGGAAGTTTGGGCAGAGGGATACACTGCACTGGTTCACATGGGAATGGCTTACTTCTGAAACTGCTGCTTGTTACTGCAGGCAAATCCACCCCAGGGGGCTCAGTCTCTTCATAATTTCTTCATTTACAATACTCCGCCTCCCCAACACAAACGGTCAATACTATACACAGGTTTTTGCACTCCGTCACCTCTGAGTACATATCAGGTCACACAGGACCTGTTGTCAGTTATTTAAAACCCCTTATATCACTCAGCGTAACCTGGAAACATCAACAGAGAGAGTTAGGTGTGGCAATATAAAAAATAATAGCATTAAGGCAGTTAAGGTTCAGGAAGTTACCCAGCTTTTTCCCAATGACCACAATTGTAGCAAAGCCCAATTTGTCGCCAAGTGAGGTATTAACATAAATTAACAGAGACATCCAGACCATAAAATATTAAAACTATGGGAGCTGCTCATGTTTTCTGCCTTTTTTCTTTGTGTCATACAGAGTCAAGTCAGTTCCTCCAAAATGAGCAGATTTTAACTGTTTTATTTTTTTAATTTATTTGGAAAAAAATCTTCTTCTATAGCATATTATCAAGTATGAAAATAGTACTTTTACATGTTTTTATTCTATTACCTCAGTGTTTTAAGTCACCTAGACTTTGCTTTGACCTTGAGTATATGTGAATAAACAAACAAAATAATTGAAACCTGTATTTATGATTGAGTAAAGCCATCCTAGTTATTCACAAACTAGGTATACTAAGTGATCTGGAACATCTTTTTAAGCAGTAATAAACAAACATCTGGATTAACTTATTTAAATGAGTCTCTATTTATAAATCTAATTGTCTACATAATTTCTATTAATAGCTTTAAAAGAGATATTTTAATTGCAAAATCAAATTAATTAATAATTTTGTATGGCATATCACAACTTACTAAAGCACTTATTGAACATAACTGTGACTATGTGATGTTTCACGTCATGAAATAATGTTACTGACTCCTTTTTGTCCCCCCTTGGAACAATGCATCTCCAATATTCCTTTTGCACTATGGCAATCCAGATACAATTTTTGGATATACACAAAGAACAGCAGGATACCTTTAGTTCTACTTCCATTCAAAATAAAGGCCATGATCACAGAAATAGTCAAAATCGGATGGCAGCTGTGCTCACATGAAGTTCATTGACATGCATAGTGTCTATGTGTTGACTACACGAAGGTTACTCTGTCAGTTGGTATTTGAATTACTAAGTGACTTATCATGCATGATTATCATCATCTTTCAAGGGACTGAAAAACGTCATTCTGACTTTTCTCCAGGCTCTCAAATGTGTAGGTATTGTTTTTCTACAGAGCTGTTTCACATCTAGATACATCTACAAGCACCTGAGGATTCTGACACATAAATTTCAGAGTGATTTGGTATATCTGTTAAGCTTGTATGAACTGCAGAGTTGCATCCTCAGTCTTGACTTCAGGAGTGGCCACCCATTTACGCTACTTATGTCATTATCATGTCTGAAATGTCGTTTTCAAATGAAACTGTTACACAACACACAATATCCATAACTGAGGACAGTATTTTAAAAAGAGTAAACAACAGTGCAAAAATGCATGGTCTTTTCAAACACAGATCTAGCACAGTGTCAAAAATGCTATGCAGATTAATAGAGTAGAAGTTCTGACTCAAGATTTACTTCAGGCTAAGCTAATAAACCTGCAAATGCCTCTTGACATATGTAGTCAAAGTAAAGTCCTATAAGTGAAATAGTGTAAGCAGTTAAATGGGACACCGGACAATTTGTTTGCTTCAGTCATTCATTCTGCCAATAATCTCTCCCATGACCTTAAGAAAATTTACTAAATTTCCTGTGAAAATAGCTTGTTTGGCAAAATGCTCTGAAATCTGTCAATGAAAAATATTATGTATTTAGTATTACTTATTTTTACATTTTAAATAATGCTAGCAGTATTTCTGTGATATATACACACTTGTTCAGTGTAAAATCATACTTTAAATAATTTTCAGTCACTGAATAAAAACATTTCTACTGGAAGACCTGCCTCGGGAAAACTCATTGTACTTCTAAAAGTAAGAAAAAAAAATCTGTATAAGTTATCTTCTCACCTATAATATCTTTGTTTATCTTGCTTTCAGACTGTCATGTCAGCAGCAGGAAAGAGCGTGTTAAGACATAGAGAGGTAGACTATTGGAAGTACAGCACAAGAAGTTACTCATTGCCATATTTAAGGATGAAGCTGGACTGCTGTTCTTTGGAAAACTAAAATTTCCATCCACCTATTCGTTTAGCAAAAAGGACCAGACTATGGACTCCTGATTCAAGAAAAGACACTACAGAAACTGTTTTAGTTGTGTGGAGAACCAATATCAGATGCGATTTTGTCTTGACGTTGCTACTGTGCCGCCATGTCCTGGGAGGACCATCTTCTTCACTGTTTTGGAAGCGGACAACCTCATGTGCCTGCGCAGGGACCAAGGGCACAAAAAGAGCAGGAATAGGCTTGCAGGAGAGCAGCGCTTCCAGTCGATCTGCGTATGACCGAGATCCCTATATAAAGGGAGCACGCGCCTTTTGGCGCCCCTTCCTTTTTCTTCTTCCCTTTTGTTATTTGTTCCTCCTGGCCTCCCTGCTGCATGCCCCCACCCCCACCGTGGTAGTAGTGAGCTTTCTCCCTCTTTCCTTATTTTCTTCCTTTACCCCCTTTTCCCCCTTTGCCTTCCCCTCACCTTTCCTCTGCACTTTATTCTTTGCTAAAAGTATTAAGTAAAAGGTTGTACGACATTTGACCAACTTTAGCGTCTTAATCTCATCCTTGCAATTATTTTTAACGAAACCTTCCCGATACTGGATCAGGACAAGTTGTGAAGAGATCACCATTTGAACCAGAGTCACAGAATCACAGCATCACAGAATGGTAGGGGGTTGGAAGGGACCTGGAGAGATCATCTAGTCTAACCTCCTGCTAAAGCAGGTTCACCTAGAGCAGGTTGCACAGGATGACGTCCAGGCAGGTTTTGAATATCTCCAGAGATGGGCACTCCACCACCTCTCTGGGCAGCCTGTTCCAGTGCTTTGTCACCCTCAAAGTAGTTTTTAATCATGTTGAGATGGAATTTCCTGTGTTCTAGTTTGTGCCCATTGTTCTTTGTCCAGTTGCTGGGCACTACTGGAAAGAGTCTGGACCCATCCTCTTGATACCTGCCTTTTAGATATTTATAAGTATTGATGAGATCCTCTCTCAATCTTCCTTCTCCAGGCTAAACAGACCCAGGTGTCTCAACCTTTCACAGATTCACAGAATCACAGAATGGTATGGGTTAGAAGGGATCTTCAGAGATCATCTAGTCCAAGCCCCTTGCCAAAACAGATTTGCCTAGAGCAGGTTGCACAGGAACGCATCCAGATGGGTTTTTTATTATCTCCAGAGGACAGTCCACAGGCTCTCTGGGCAACCTGTGCCAGTGCTGTGTCACACCCAAAGGAAAGAAGATTTCCTGATGTTCAGGAACATGTTTCCTCACAAGAGAGATGCTCCAGTCCCCTGATCATCTTCGTAGCCCTCCACTAGACTCTATCCCGTAGTTCTTTGTCTTTCTTGAACCAGAGAGCCCAGAACTGGACACAGGACTCCAGATGTGGCCTCACCAGGGCAGAGTAGAGGGGAAGGATAATCTCCCTCAACCTGCTGGCCATTTAGACAGAAGGAAGGGAAACATAAAACAAGATCTCTCTCCATAAATATATCTGAGTACTACCCTAACACATGTTTATGTGGTGGGCAAAATTAGCAAAAAACTGTGCTTCAGACTTCTCCATCTGGCATGTAATC
The DNA here is from genome assembly GCF_000708025.1 of Charadrius vociferus. Lineage (NCBI taxonomy): Eukaryota > Metazoa > Chordata > Aves > Charadriiformes > Charadriidae > Charadrius > Charadrius vociferus. The sequence continues at coordinate 3,817,270 of NW_009647211.1, forward strand.
TAGCTCAGTCTGACAACGGAAGTGAGAAGGGTCAGAGGTGCTGTTCATGCAGGTATGTACACGTCACGGAAGGAGGATGAAGAATACAGAGGTTTGTGCTTGATGATCCTGGAAAGTTCATGTTCCTACTTTTCAACTGAGATCCTCAAAGAGAAGAAAATACTGTTGTTCCTTAGGTCACGGTAAGGGCTGTTTTTCTGCTGCACACCTCTGAAGAGTTCTGTACCAGTATAAATTATATTAAATGCAATGTCTGAACTATCTGGACTAACACATTGTTAGAACTTATTTAAATAAACTTCTCCTATTCCCTTAAAATAAGTAAATTATCAAGCATGTCACATAAGCTTGTGCTTTGTTAAACTTCTCTTCCATAATCCCTTTGAAAGCACATAAATGTCTGTAACAGGTATATGGTGGATTTGCCATCCAGGAAGGTGTTTAAAAAAAGGGTAAACATGGTACTTGGGGACATGGTTTAGAAGTGGTTTTGTCAGGTCAGGCTAATGGTTGGACTTGATGATCTTAAAGGTCCCTTCCAAGCTCTACAGTTCTATGATTCTATGATTCTATGATATGCTGGCATAGAGACAGGTTGACATACACATATATATGACAACACCAATTTTCCGAGTCCCAAATTAATGAAGTGCAGCATTCAAAAATTGTTGCAATGAAATAAATTTTCCCAGCCCATCCATCTTCCATCCGATTCCATTAGATTATCTATTCATAGTGATTCAGCAGTAACAGCGAAACATTTTTCAGAAAACATGGACAACTTCAATTTAAGGAAGGTTTCTTGTTACAGGTGGCTATTTATGTTAAAAAATCAGACACTCGAGAATTCAGGACACTTATGTGTCTGTGTCAAGGGTCTGATTAAAGCTATCTCTATAGATAAACAGAATAAGTTAAATATATTTTCAGTCTTAAAAAAAAACCAAAACCACCATTTGCCTTTTTTTCCATTTGGTGTTCTATGAAAAAAACATATATTGCATGCAATATCTCTGTCCATAATGAAATGCTTGGTGTCATCACTCTGAACATTTTTCAGTGACCAAGGCTTGTGCTTTATCTTAAAAATAACATAGAATCATAGAATCATGATGCACGTAAATAATTTACGTGCAAATCAAGTACTCTAAGGTAGTGGGAAGGTAAGGGAAGGCAAAACTGAGTTACTAGCAGAGGTCGTTCATCGTTTCTTGGCGTGCACAGAATTTAGGTTAAGTCAGAACATTATGTTTGAGCCATAATTTGTATCCTATGCAAATGGCTACAATTCAAATCCAGGTTAAAATGCAAACCTTAGTTTCCCATAACTCCAGCTCTCAAATTCTTTGGGATAACTGAAACTTGTAGAAATAGATTGCTTTCTCTTCAAGGTGAGGCTTCTTAGTATTTTTCTGTTCCCTCTGTGTCACTGAGACCTTGGTTAGCAAAATCCAGTGACTGGTGACCAGGAGCCTTGCTTTTGAGAATGAACAGAAGGGGGGACAATACACCTTAGTCTGGACTTCTTTTCCTCCTGTTTCCTCCTCAGTTTCTCGCTGTAAGGTTATGTCACTGAATCAACAGCCAGGAACCGTGGGTTTTCTTTTCTGAGAATGGAGAGGAAGTGGTGAATTCTGTGGACACAAAAGGTGCCTCACCAGAAGAAAGTAAAAGGTCCACATTTGGACATAATTTATGATGGAGAGAGTCTACAAGATAATTAATGCCATGAGGTTTATTTGGAAGATAATTGCTTGTTTTAATTTGAAAAAGCAAATTTTAATATGGAGTTGGTGATCTGCTACATAGCTGTTTGGCCTCAGAAGGACTAACAGGTGTAAAGTAAAGCACCTATAACTATATGATGCAGGTTGTAATTAATCCTGCAAGATATCAGCCCTATATTTATTTCTCAAAAAAAAAAAAAAAAACCCACAGGAAAAAAAAAGGTATAGAAGTGGGGAAGAGGAAAATATTAATATGTGGTTGGATGAGATACAAAGTTATAATGACTACTTTCAACAGGGGAAGTAATTCATTATATGGCATAATGATATGAGTGAGCATTTCTGTAATGGGTAAATCTGGTCATGAATATTTAACAGGCACAAAAACAGCCAAGTGCAAAGCAGATTTTCTTTTGGGTTACAACCAGGGCACAAGTGCTTTCTGATTTTCCATTCACAGTACAATTTTGTCGCTTAAGTACAAAGCAGATTTGATCATCTAGCAGTCAGCTTCAGTGGCAAAATTAGTTTATCAGTCATCACTTACTTTCTTACTTGGGGAGTACATGCAAAAATTTAGTTTTTAGTTTCTTAACTGAAGATACAGCTTTAAAACTGCCTGAAAACACCCAAATGCTCCTATTGGTTTAGTATATTAACTCTTTCCAGAAAGACTGACAATAGTGTTCTTACATGCTGAAGGAGTATAGAAAGCTAAAGTTAAATATTTCCTCTTTGTTTTCTCTAAATGATAAAATGTAAACGTTTATACATGATAGGAAGTGTTAACAACCTCATTACTATAGCCAGTACATTACTTATTCTAAGATCCTGCCTTTATTTACTTTTAAACTTTGGTGCATTCTAAAATGTAACATTCTAAACAGAAATTAATTCTTACATTTTGTCATGGCTGGAAATTTTGGCCTAAGAGAAGATACAGACATTACTGAAAATGAAACATCTTACTGGGGAAAACGGTGTTTTACTCAAGTTGAGACGTTATCACAACCTTTTAAGTGGTTGCAGAACATCTGTAAATAATAGGCATGCATAAATATGATATGTTGGGAAAGAATCAACAGGATTTTTATGGAAGGAAGTCATATCCCACAAATATGTTTGAGTAACTTGGAGGACTTAGGTCAGAGATCGCAGGGATCTGTCTGATAGAATATACCTGGATTTTTAGAAAGCTTTATTGAGGAGACACCTTGAAAACTCTATGAAAAAAAAAAGTTTGTATGGGGTTAATCTCACATAGGTCACAGAAAGATAGGTTACTGTTATTACCGTTATTATTATTATTACTGCTCTGTAGTACGACCATGTATCACAACCAGGAGGTGGGGTATTTGTCCCATTCCCCCTCTCCCCCCCTCCCCCCAGTACAATGCCAAATTCTTCTAAAAGTCCTGAAAAGGACACAAACTGTAACGTGACAAAGCTTGTAAATAAAATAACATCTTCAAGACAGGTAAAATGAAAGTTGACTGTGAAAACTTGCTGAAGATTCGCTCTATGCTGAGGGTCTTCGCAGAAATGACAGATGAAACTCAGTTCCCTTATGTGCAAAGTAAAGCAGAAAGGAGAGAAAAAATAAGCCAACTGTAAATATAATTTGATGGGCTATTGTCACCCTAGGAAAAGATCCTAGTGTCCTTACGGATAGTTTAGTGGAAATACCACCTGAGCAGCAGCAGAAAAGAAAATCAAATGTCAGGAATTATTAGAAAGGAATAAAATTTGAGAACTTTGTTATGGTTCTGTTTAAAGCCATGTGGCACTGAAAAATAGAAGAGCACGTGAAGTCCTTGCACCTTTTTCCAATCATCTTTCCCTTTGAAAAATGACATGGAAGAACAAGAAAAGATTCAGCGACTCTAAAACAGAGTGAAAAAAAAGCTGAAAATGGCTTCTGTTGAGGAAGATGGATAATTTAGCCACTAATACTACTGGTGAGGTAGATGATAGCATGGTTTGGAGCAGGGATGTGATTTTGAAGTGAGCTTGCAAGTTGTCCCCAGTAACCCAACATCCCCACATAGATTCAGTTTACAGGATGGATTTAGTTTTGTGCAAACTAGACTCTTTTCACAGGAAACTGTACTCTAGAATCCTCTACAGATATGGACTATCTGTTCCAAACCCTGTTAAAGGCAAAAGGATCGGAACCAAGGCAAAGTCTTTCAGATAGCCTCAATCTACCTGTGCGGTGGACAGAGGAAGATGTCAAATAATATGACTGCTGGCAGCAATATTTTTACTTTTTATTTTTTGAAACTACCCAAAGACATAAAGAAGTTACCTCCCACATTAGACAACATTTAAACTGGTTATGTTTTTAGTCATAGGATATTGTGCATGCGAATGGAGACTTACAGGCAAATTAATGCTTAAGTCCATAAAGTAGTGGTAAACAGAAAGATGTAGTTACGACTTTTTGGCTCAAAGTGCATCAGTATGCCACATTTCTCACAGCTAAGACAGTGTCACATAGATTTGCCTTTTACTTACACTTTTCCTAAGGCTTTGCAATTGACTGTCATCAGAAACAGAATGGTGGAGTAGAGAAACTACTGTCTTGCTGTGTGTGATCGTTCATATGTTCAAAACATTAAAGGTTTTTTGCAACTTGTATTTTGCAATAAAGAACCAAAATCCAACAAAGCACTTGATTTTTGTTTTTAAAAAAATATAAAAATCTGTCATAATACAGTAAAGCTCCAGTCTTTTGTGATAGTTACAAGGCAGAGAAAGGAGCAATGTTTACTGAAAAGGTGTGTTCCAGAGAACACCATGCACCAGGAGTAGGAAGATAAAACCCAAGTGTCTTTGGCTATTAATGACTTTCCTTAACAACTGAAACCTATGCATCTGGGAGAAGAACCAGCTGCTGTAAAAGAAAGAAATATAATAGGAAATGCACTGGAAAGTTGATGGAACTGAAGGGTCACTCTCAAATCACATCTAAGGAAGCCCACCTGTTCAGCACAAGCGCCTACAAGAATATTAAAACCAGAAAAGAAACCCCAAACCAGAAATGTTGCATTCAGTTCTGGTTTGCTGTCAAAGTGTTCCTTTTTACACAGCCTGTAAATTCCATCTCAGAACTGCTGTTTGAAGGCACAAACATTTCTCATAGTCTCTGTTTTGTACACAAAATCACTGGATAGTGTGGGTTTGAGTGTGATCTCAAGTGTGATCTCCTGCTCCAAGCAGGGCCAAAACAGAACTCAGGTGGGGACACACAGGGTTTTGTCCTAGGGGATCATGAAAATCCCCACACATGAGAAGTCCACAGCCATTCTGGGCAACCTACTCAACCTCTTAGTTATCCTCAGGGTGACATGTTGATTAAAATATGCGTAGTCTGAACCTCTCCTGTTCCAGCTGCAGTCTCACCCCCTTGTCGATCCCTGTCCCCTCGATTCCCTTCCTGTAGACACCAGGGTGCTGCTAGGTGCCCTGAAGCTGTCTGCTCCCGACTGAACTAGCCCTGCAGCCTTGATTTCACCTGAAAAGCTGACAGAATGCATTTGGTCACCTTCCCAAGTCTCCAATGAAGACACTAAACAGGACAGGCCCCAGGACAGATCCCTGAGGTCCTCATTTTCTGAGCATCAAAAATTACTGTATTTGTGCTTGGAGGATATTACCATACAGGAATTAAAAAAAGTATTTCACGTATCTGTAGGTAAGGGCTACAGATATGCAAACATAGGCAAACTGATGGCCTGATCCTAGAATGGAAGGCTAAATTCCATGCAGGAGTCTGAAAGGTATTATGTGATCTTGTACTTCAAAATATCTTTAAAACTGTGCAGAGTGCAACCCTGGTTCATGTCTTGCCATTTTTTATATTTTTCTGTCCTGTCAGTCCCATTCCATACACATAATGCCACCTAGGAGCTAGGGTCCAAACCTAATCAGTTCCTTATTTTTGCAGTCAGCTACTGCTGTGTACGAATTCAGGAAAAAAATACAGATACAGAAATGCTTACCTGGGAAAATCTCTTCAGCAGAGACGGTCTTCAAGCCTTTTGTTTGATGAAACATGGCTTTTCTGAATCTGTTTAGTTTTGGATGTTTTCTTTGCTATGATAAAAAGGAAGAGAATAGAAGGTCAAAATAAGCAAACTGAAGTACTTCATTAAAGAAAGCTATTTTTATATATGGAGCACATGCATAAAAATCTGACCACATATTTAGGATCTTGCATATTTAGATGTAGGATCTCATTCTTTGAACAGTTGAGTCAACAGTTTTTACGAGGACATGTTAGACAAAACTGGCATAGTGCTATTTGCCCATACTAGGTGGCTTTTGCATTCACATCCACAGCAATCCAGAAGCTTATTCTGAGCCATAATAGTGAGCTACATGAGGCCACTAAGAACTGCTAGAATAATACTAACCCAAATTCTTGTATTCTAATCAAGGCCACAGCAGATAGATAGTTTTCTCTTGCGAACAAATACCTGTGAAACTTTGTGTTATGACCTCAGATAAATCCTATTTTAGTATCTAATGCTGTCTGTGTATGTATATAGCATTTTTTCTTGGTTTGATTTTGTTCAGTCTCTTCTCCAGCTAAGGATTATGTTCTTCTAACAGAACTAAGCACTGAAAAGATGATGTCAGCCAAAGTTAGTTAATCAAAACTGTGCTCCTTAATTCATAATCAAATTCTGACTACAGTTTGTTTGGGTGTGTTACTATTGATTAAACTCCCAAATTTAAGGGAGTCATTTAAAAAAAATCATAGTCTTAACCTTTTTGAGATTACAGATGCATGTATTATCACAATAATGTGATGCTGTAGAATAATAAAACTGTCATGATTTTATATACAACTTATAAGTGTTCAACTATTTTTGTGTATGTGTGTGTTTATACAGTGACAGAAAATTTCATACTATCCACAGGGTTGGGCTTGTTATGTTGTAAATGCGCATTTCATTCTCTGGTGATGGCCTAAAATTATTGTGCTAAATTTTCAGTGACTTGACATTTAGCTAAATATGCAAACTATTTGATTAATTTTTTTCCATTAATTTTATTGCCATGTTGTCTTCTTTTTATTTCTACATTTTTCATCCCTTATCTGCTCTTCAGCACTCTAGAGAGAAAAAACAGGCAATTATTCAGTTTCTGTGTTAAAGTTTGCCCTTAAAAAAAATGCAAAGCATCTGCATAGATTTGTCATATCAGAAAGACTAAGCAGTTCAACCACTTTTTTCAAAGATTAATAGGACATTTTTTGTTACCCCGTGACTCCATATTCCTCTAAGATGCATCTATATTACTTTGGAAAAAATGAAATCAGTTCTCACCTTGACTTCTGTGATTACCGCCACCTTCGAAACAGAAGTCATTAACCTCCCATTGTTTCTTTCTCTCTGACGGTTATGTCAGGCTTAAAATATCCTTTCCCATGCTAAAACACTTTACATCTGAAAACAGCACAATGGAAAAATATTTGCTTCAGTAAACAAGAGAAAAAGTACCTTGCTAAATTCTTTTAGAAAAAAAAGGGTCAGGGAAAATATCAAGAGAATAAGAGAAAAAAAATCTTACAATGTGAATATGTCACGCATCCCTAGGCATCATATAGCTGCCTCTACCTAGTTAATATGCTTAACTTTCCAGAAAATTCATCAAATGATACCATAGACATTCACATCTTTGCAGCTGTGGTTATATCAAAGAATTTAAGAGTGCACCTATGAGTTTTTAAGTACTTCTTTCTTTGTAATATTAAAAAGAAAGTCTGTGGCATGTGGCAGTAACAACTGATATATATTAGTTCAGTATAACATTAATAGTAAAAGTGAAAAAATATGTTAAGAAAATGTATATGAGGAGAGATATCAGTAAATGCAAGTTTGCTAAACTCTTTCTTGGAAACCTATCAGGTTGAGTTTGGCCACTCACCTGATATGTGGAAGATCATTTTCTATCTTGAATTAATTTTCACTTTCTCTCCCTGTTATGTAATGTAGTTATTTAGATGAATTTGGTAGAACAAAAAAAAAAAAAAAAAAAGAGAGAGAATTGGCTTTAACTCTGTGATTAAGCTCTTTCTAATCAGAGAAGACAATGTTGTCAGAGCTTCCCGCAAAGCAGAACAGTTTCTAACCATTGCACAGATGGCTGTTCCAGAGTGGATTCTGTTCTCTCCTGCATCCTTCCTCTCTCAAAAATGGGCAATGAAAAGACTTGCCAAAACATCAGCATTTCACAAAATGGAAGTCATACCACCAGGGAAGTACCCAGACAGGAAGACTGCCGGTACTAAAATCCATTTAGGTGTCTATTAACTTTTGGTGGTACAGTTTTCTGTTTGAACAGCGTTTTAACCTAAGTCCTTCATAAAAATGTAATTCCTAACTTTTTTAGTCTGTTTTTTTTTCTCTTTTGGGTAAATTAATGGCCTTCCTATTGACCTTCCACCTGAAATGGTTTTACCTTTAGAGTTGCACAGCAGTCCCCTGTCACTGGCATTCAGTGGGTGCTCATACTCCTCTGCTGAAATGAGCTATGTGTCCATCTTCTTCCCTCATGCCGTGCAAAATCAAACCATCACTCAGCTGTATGTGGTATCATACAGGCTAGCAAGGAAATTCTTTAGAAACATCTATTTTTGGTGGGACTTTAGTTAACAGAATGGACATGCTTACAACTTGACATTGAAATCCTACTTGAATCTCTCTGTCACCCCTGTGATTTCTGTTAGTTTCAGTGAACAAATAAATGATTATTTATATGTCATGAAGTGACTCACACGTTATGTAGGTTCTTCTGGTTTATCAACATCCATAAGACCAAATGCTACATGAATGCAATATTTAAAAACACATTCCAAAAGACTGCAGAAGCTCCTTTTTCCGAGGCACAGAAGGAGAGGAAAAGAGAAATAAGATATAACTGATACATAAAAATCAACCTTATACTTTTGTTGTATAAAAACCCAAGATTACATTATATTCCTTCAGGAACAGAGCATTAAACTCTGTTTTATATTTGGGATATTTTTACTTACACCTTCACTGAAGGGTCAAAATGAAGTAACCATATCTTTCTTTTCCAGTCTTTTTCCATGCATGCATCTCAGAGAGTACACAAAGATCTACTGGGAATAATTAGTTCCTAATTATCACCATTTACATTTCCACTTGTTCTGCTTGTAAAGCTCTGAAAATTCTTTCTTGCTCAATTAGCAAGGGCTGATTTTCCCTTCTTTCCCATTTCCACTGGGTCACTGAGTGACAGAGCACTACCTCCATGGAGAAATTAATTCTCAAGCTAATAACTTTGTAGGTGGGGTTGGACCTGTTCTTTGAGAAACTCAGTTACTGAGTACCTATTTGTTCCAACAAGTGCTAGGATATACCTATTATCCTGTCTACTTAGACAGTGTTGTCATAAGCCCAGCTACATCGATTTTCTTGAAGTCTTATGTATACAGCACATGTTTACACTTAAGAAGTTCAGGCAAAGCTGCATTTTCAATATCTTCAGTGAAACATACTGAAGAAATCTTTAGAAGTTAGTTAAGGAACTACAGAGTGGCTAGGGGTCTGCATAAGTGGAGAGAGCATAAAATTAATACTGAAAAGTGCAGTGAGAAGAGTGAAGCCGAGTCACTAAAGCAAAATCCTCAGGACCTGCTTTGGAACCAGCCTTGCTTAATTTCATAAGTAACGTTTCAGTAAAAGAGGCACACAGTGATTAATTTTTCTGATGGCACAAAAGGATCCTCAATACAGAAGTGAATCGGGGTGATACTAAAATACAGACACAGAAATAACTGAATTGCCTTGAGGATGGGTCTGGGAATAAGACAGTAGTATGTTCTACAAAATACAGAAGATACTCTGAGGAATTTGTAAGACAACTTACTTTAATAAACTGTGAGTTTAACAATCAGGAATACTGTAAAAGGCCTTTGGTTTCATAACAGATCACAAAATGTCAATAACATGACATACTTAAAAAATAGGCAAATGTAGAATTTATTAGTTAATTCTCACAGAAAGGGGGTGTTATTGAATACTGCTGTCCAAAATCTTGCTAAGTCCTCACGTTGAATACTATTTGCAGTCGTAAACAACCAATTTTTGAAAAAGCTGATCTGGAATGTGAACACGTGGGGGAAAAAAAAACTAATTAGAAATTACGCAGAAGTTAATTGGAAAGAAAACTACGAAAGCGATTCATGCTTTCCCAGACAGCAGAAACAGGTCTGTGTTAAGGATGTCACTTCTACAAATAAAAGGTGGGGAGTGATGAGGGAGAAGTCTAAAGTACAGAGGGAAAAAAGCTGTTTAAAAATAAACACTCATGCCAGCATGGAAAGAGATAAATGGGCAAAGAATACATATAGGCTGGAAGCAAAAAAAAAATCCCAGCTGTTACATAACAAGGCTGTTAACCATCAGCATGAAGTCACGGAAGCATAGAATCACAGCATCACAGAACAGTTGAGGTTGGAAGGGATCTGTGGAGGTCATCTGGTCCAACCTCCCAGTTCATGCATAACTGCCGGGAGCTGGTAGCCCAGGACTTTGTCCAGACAGCTTTTGAATATCTCCAAAGATAGACACTTCTCTGGATAACCTGTACCAATACTTGATCACCCTCGTGTGTTACAGTCTATGGTCATTGCCTCTTGTCCTGTCACTGGGCACCACTGGAAACAATCTGGCTGCTTCTTCTTTGAAGCCTTCCTTCAGGTATTCGTATACGTTAATAAGATTATCTCCAAGCCTGTTCTTCTCCAGGCTGAATCCTGGAGCTCTCTCAGCCTTTCCTCATAGGAGAAATGCTCTATCCCCATCATAATCCTCCTGGCCCTTCACTGGACTCTCTCTAGTACATCGATGCCTCTTTTGTACTGGGGAGCTTAGAGCTGGACAAAGTACTTCGGGGGTGGCCTCAACTCCCTTGACCTGCTGTCAGCAACCCTCCTAACACAGCCCAGGATACCATTATCTTTCTTTGCAGCAAGGGCACATTTCCGACTCATGTTCAACTTGGGGTTCACCAGGACCCCCAGGTCCTTTTCCGCAAAGCTGCTTTCCACCTGGACAACTCCCAGTATATGCTGGTGCCTGTGGTTGTTCCTCCCTGGGTGCAGGCTTTGCACTTCCCCTTGAGAAAACTTGTTAAGGAACAGAATACGTTAATTTCCAAATAAAGTCATTTAAATGAAAACATTTCTGACTAGTTATTACAATAAGGGTTTTATTGTTAGGTAAAATTTTTGTATAAGCTGTACATTACAGAATCAGACTTTAGTGAGCTTCCGTGTTTCTATTTGTCAGCATTTCAGACAAATTTTATGCAAAAACACTGTAAGTATTATTCTTGAAAGAAGGCTTTGCTTACAGCTGTGGTACTGGCCATCTACATCAGACGGTTCAGGACTGATTTTTGTCATATAACTCCCAATGCAAACTATAACAGACCAATTATCTTTTTACACTCTCTTTGCTTTACGGGCGGTAGCACCTCTTTGTTGAGATATTTTAAAAATGCTACTGACAGTACAGTGAAGTATAGGAAATGGACAGCAAGTGACTGATATTAATTGCCACAAGGTATAATAGAATGTTTTCATTAAACATTCAAACTTGCATAAACACATAAACTATGGATATAGTAGTGTGTAGTAGTGTAGCCACAGTATAGTTAGTGTAGTAGTTTACAGAAAATGCAGATTGAAAAAAAAAAGATTTCTAGTTTACCATCCAATTTTAAAGTTACTTTTTTAATCACTTCATTTCATAGAATTGTTCTCTGAATTGCTTCAGATAACTTAGATACTTAGAGGAATCAAAAGAAACCTTGAGATGTATAGAAAGAGTTTCAGTATTTGGACTTCATATCTTAAGTGATCTCCCAGATTGTATCTTTGAAATGTAAATATATCCACAATGCATATGCCAAGCCCTACAGTCACATACAAATGGGATATACATATGTGTGTATAAGAAAATAAATACAATCCAAGAGGAGTAACTGTGAGCATAGGTTGATTTACACTGACAGTGCCTATATAATAGATACACAAATGCTTCCTGATTATATTATCATATTTTGTCCTTGGTAATGTCATGTTAATGTACAAAGTGAGTGGGAAGAAGATATCTGAGTCATGGGATTAAAAAAATCAATTCCCAATGGTTTCATAGTATAGAACAAGGATGATATTAATAGTACTATCGTGAAAAGCCAATTCACCAAAATCCCGATCCCGCAAAACTGCTTAGTCCCTGAAATGAGTTGACTCCTTGAGATTACTGTTTATGCATAGCTAAGCATAGCTATTTCATTTCTTAAAGGAATACTTTTAAACTGATGCTGAGTTAAGAATCAGAGAGAAACTAACTCATTTATCTAAAATTCAGTATAAAATGTGTGACAACATTGGTGCCTTTGGTTCCCAAATGCTTTCCATACACATCTAAAATTTCTTCAAGAGCTCCCTAAATTCTAGACTGATTTTTGCTTCTCTTTAGCCATTAACATTTAAAAGCCTTAAAATTAGTCTCTTAAACCCCAGTGCACAAAGTAATCAAAATAATTCACTCTAAGAAGCAGTACTGCTATACCTACTGGGAACTCTTCCCAAGAGCTGGTTTTGCTCCTCATCAAATTAGGTCTTTTTTGCCAAGACATGACATCAGTTCTGTTAAAATCGGTATGAAAAGATTTTCTGGCTGGTAAGGAAGCTAGAAGAGTGTGTGTTCTAGTGACTGGGAAGTAGGAATGCTTGTGCTGCCCGGATTGAGTTAAAAACTCAAATCCAGTTCGGTGCAGTAATGACCAAGATATCACTGGGGACAGAATAAATTTCTCGCTCATTACTTTTCCATTAGAAATTAAAAACATACCTTGGTCTTATTCTCTCATGAAAAAAAAAAAAAAAAACCACCAGAATAATAAGGTCTCAAAAACTTCAAAATTAAGTATTGTAAAACCTGCTACACCCCCAGTTTTTCCTGTTGTTAAGAAGATAAGTCAATAAGGCTAACTAAAAGCTTTACTAAAGAGTAAGTTCATGAAACTAGCTTTTATGCATGTTAATTCCATGTATTTTCTTTTGAGGTAATATTAAAAATGGAAGAAACTCTTTTGTTTTTTATTCTACCTGTGATGAGGCATTCAAACACCAGATGTGAGGTTGTCTTCAAGTATGTCTGCCACAGTATGACTAAAGTTGAGCACAGGAAATTAAGTTTTTGATATAACCTGATTAGAAACCAGAAAGCTGAAAGCATGAATCAAATATAACTTATTATGCAAACATTACAAAAATACATGAAACAAAGATCCTGTGAAAAGACTTTTGGTTATACCCAAAAACTAGGATGTTTTAGCAATAGCACCATGTGCTTGTCAGAGGCATAAAGTTTGATTTATACAGAAATATATTTGCTGTATAATAATGCATAGGAGGAATAAGACCCAAAGCTCAAAAACAACAGTATGCGCTCTAAAACTATTGACTACATCTGAGAATTGAATTGACTTCGTATAGAAACCTTGATTGACCAAAACCTGGAACACCAGGTTCCCAACTCTGGAAAATCTTACATGGCCAGTCTTACAGGAAAGTTGCCAAGGCACATCAGTCAAAGCCTGCCAGGGGTTCTGCTCTGTCATTAATGCCTATTGCGAGGGCAGTGGACCAGACAAACAGCTGCATTTTGAGCTGCATGATATACCTGCTTTATCTTAAAATGGTAAATTTATTCTTTTACCAAATACATTTTCACTGAAAAAAAAGTGAAAAACAGACAAATACACAAATCTCACAATAGAATTTATATTTTTGCACAGAAGGAAACAATTACAGTATTAATAGACACACTGTGGCAGAGAAAAAGCAGAACGCAAAAATTGTTCCATGTCTGTTTAAAGAAACTATAATGACATTACTGTCATATGAAAGGTAAAGTCAAATGACATTCTGTCTGACCTTTTGAAAGAGAAGACATGCAATAGATTTCTCTTCGTTGCCGAAAAAAAAGTTGCTGTATATACAGACAAGGTGCTCAAGCATATCCTGCAATGACTATGGCATAGGGTGAGATCTATCATTATAACCTCTTCCATGATATTTTGCATCTCTTACCACAGATTGACTCCGGTGCTGAATTCACACAGGAGGAAAGCTAACTTGTGGCAAAACACTTTCTGAAAAAGAACAGTACTTTCTTTTCTTTGTCAAACTTTGTGAACACATTTGCATACAGACAGACATGCACTAAAATAAAAGATCTTGGACAGGTTTATATCACTATAATTAGCTTATTAAAGGAACTAAGAATACTAGTACAAACACATATGTCTGTGAAGGTGAAGGGAACATTAAGAAAAGCTGAATATAGTGAGAAAAAGTATCACAACTATGTGATAAAAATGTGAACACAGACATAAACACACATAAGCAAAATTTCAAACCACAAATGCTTCAACGTGGCAGTTGATTCCCCTCTGAATTTAAAAAAAAAAAAAAAAAGAGAATCATTAATCATATCAACAAGCTTCTTAAGTGGTTAGTAAAAAAGGCTTCTTAATTCTTTCTTTCATAACAATAACATTTGAAACATACCATAGGCTTTAAGGGTTGGCATTTTTTTTAGGTGTTACCCTCAGGCAGAAAAGGAGAATGGGAAACATATTAAAACATAAATACAAAAAATATGAAGTATTTATTTTGCATGTAAAAATCATGGTGTATTTCAACTGAACTGCTCACACCAACCGTAGGACTTCTGTACATACCTATATGGCAATACAGTTTATTTACCTTTGCTCTACATGTGCAGTTTGTTGCTTCCCTTTATATTTAGTATTTTTTAAATTTAGATCTCAGTTGTCAGCATTTCTTATTTGATAATAGTAGTGGTCAACCACCAACTACATGATATTCAGCAGTTGAAGTTCCATGATTTCCTTTTAACGTGCCTGTTTTGAAGAAATGACAGGGAGATTAAAAAAGGGGCCAGTCTTGATCTCTTGGCTATCAATAAGTAAATAATACATTTTGTATTATAATCTCTCATACAGATACTTGCCAAACTGATTTGTCTCTTTTTGCACTTACTCTGCATTTCCCTAACACCAGTTTATTTGGTGTATGAACATGGTCTAGGAATGAAAAGGAAAATGTAATAATATACAGGCAGAGATGCATAGATATCTATAGATATAGATACAAATGTAGACATAGCTGCTATATATATATTTATATATACATGAATTTATTGATGAGACAGAGATAGAGATTATAGTCATATGTATACATATGCATGCATATATATAAGAGATAGACATAGAGATTATGTACATCATATAGATATAGATAGATGCAGATAGATACAAAATTGATAGAGATAGAGGTGGGATAGAGACAGACATAGAGGGAGAGGCAGAGGCAGAGACAGAGCTAGAGCTCGAGCTAGAGCTAGAGCGAGAGATAGAGAGATAGAGACAGATTAGATATAAATAGAGACAAGCTTAAATGAGGGGAGAGAGAGAGACAGGGATATAGATACAGATGCAGATACAGAAATTCTGTGCCTTCCTTAGAACAAAGATAATTAAAATATTCTTAGAAAACCTTATAGGGAATTGTGATGTTAAATGGTATCTTTGAGTTTGCCTGAGGTTGGGGGAGGTCGGTAACAACACTGTGAGGAAGCAGCAATGATCACAGCCTGTAATTTTTCATCATGTCGTGCAGCAGTGGAGGTGTCACTGCTGATACTTTTCTATGATGGATTTACTTGAAGCCAAGTCCCTTGAGGCAAAATGTCTGAAAAAAAAAGACATGAAAGGAGCATATTATGAGCTTTCACAATTCTAAGAGAATATTGGGTGTATTTAGTCAAATGCAGTAAAAGATTCTCATTCCTCTGTACTGGTTGAGTAAATACACCGATAATATTATTTCTCTGTTTTAGGGACACTGCTGTTGATTTTAAAAGTGCATCCTTCATTTGAATGTAATGCTTTCCCCGTTTGCTTCGCCTCAGGTTGCAATAATATTTTGCCCTGAGAAAATGTATTTCTTCTCCAGCTAAGTGTTTGTCTTCCTGCTCTACCAGCAAAAAATGTACATGGAGTGTAAAGAAACAAAGCAGTATGTTAGAGCCACACAATTGCAAAGGAGCTCTCTTCCTTCAGGCAAGACGTCTAGTGATGTAGTGATGCATACTTGTCTTGTGAGCCAAAAGAAGAGAATAAACATTTCATCACATATTATCTGCTTCATTTAATCCGCAGTGGCTTTAATAGATAATATTCTGAACACAGTGTGCTTGAATGAGCGTGGCATTTATTGTCCTAGAGCACTTACTTGGACAGGCTGGAAGGTATATGAAGGCAATTAACATTTATCATAAATCAAACAAGACTTTATGGCAACCAGAAGAGCACTGCTGGAAGTGCCATTTTTCAGACCATCACAAAGAAATGAGGAAGTGGAAAAAGCTTTTTTTTTTTTTTTTTTTTTTTTTAATTAGGAAACCTCTCAGGCAGATAACTGAAAATCAATTGATTACTTCCAAAGCCTTTGACAATTCAGTGACACAACATCACACACATGTAGACTAATAACCACCACAAAAATTTAACCCAGACCAAAATTGCTTGATTCCATACAGAATACTGCAGGGAAGGTGCTGCCTACGTGCTTATTAATAAATGTTCTTTAAGGTACATGCTACACATCAACAGTGATTTATGCAACTTGTAGCACACACAGTAATCTGCTAAGATCGTAGATTTGAAGTATTTGACATGTATATATATTGTCATTTTGGGCAATAACCAGCTTGAGAAAATGGAAGATAAATGTGGCAGAGAGCACTGGGGAAAGGAGTGAGGTTGAATCTGGGGTTCAAAACCAATCTGAGAAATTCCAGCAACAAAATTTTGTTTGAATATCAAAGAGTTCAGAAGTTCGCATTGTCCAGCTAGACTGAACATCCCAGACCAAGTAACCTGTCACACAGGAATATTTTGATGCAGCTAATAACCATATTGAAAACTACTTCCTGAAATTTATTTCAGGATCTTAAGCATGATGCTTTTCATCTAAGTCTTTCATCATATAAGCATATTTGCACAGATTGTGTGTGCGCATGTACACACTCACATGCACACACATCATCTACAATTTATCACGTCTAGCGGGCATCACCTGGAACCCAAATTTACTGAAGAAAAAGCAAAGCAGAAATAAGGTTTAGAAGTTAATTTGACACAAAATTAGGCATGGAGGTGGATACTGCCATGATATGAAAAATAATACTGGTCTGTATTGCCAATTACAAGCTTCTGCATAAGGGCATGTGTTGGTTTATGCCACTGGTAGAACTAGGCCAACGCTAGATGCCTTTGCTCTGTAACAGCTCCATGATAAAATCAGATATGCTACCTGACACATCACTATAACTTACACAACTGGAAGAAGAGTCTGGGTTCACAGAAATTTGGAAAATCAGCTGGATGTCAAAAATCCACAGGCAAGCACCTAAGAAATTAATTCTGGGGCATCATTTGCTTTCTTGTCACAGGACTGACAATTTCTTCTCCATTTTTTGACCCTTTGTCATGTGAAGCTGTGCTATCATAATATCTGATCTTTACTAAACCTTCAGAAAAGTGATTATTTTTTTCTCCAGTGCAAAATTTTCTCTTGGATAGTTTCTTTCTTTACTCAGCTAGCATTGTCAACCTAATGGCTAACATGCAGCCTAAGTTATTTCTCTTTCAGAATATGTCTTTCAGATTTCTTCTGTACTACCTGTAACTTCAGTGAATAGAGAAGACTTATCTCAATGTCAGCATATTTAGGAATGGAAAACTTACTTGCTTCAAATGTAACTATGATATATATCTGTATTAAAATGATATTCAACTATAGAAAAGATATGAACTGTTTAAAAAAAAAAAAAAAAAACAAACCCAAAAGCTATGAAATAGGATTTTGTTAACCTCAGCAACAGTCTGATTTCAAAATTAGAAAGGAAAAGGTGAAGGAATCTGAAGAACACACCCTGTTAATAAATATTAATTAATATGCAATATCTACCCTAAAACACTTCAAATACATCTAAGACTGAATGATAACTAACTTGCTGGATTTCAACAGAAAAATAAAAAGGATACTTTTAGCTTTATTCTTTAAGAATTTAAGTAATTTTCAACCTGCTGACAAGACAACTAGAATGCAAATGAATCAAAGAAAGCTCTGTGGAGAATCAGTGATGTCACAAGATATATCCTATGAGTTTTGTTGATTGCATTGCCTATCAATGTAATTTGCTAATTACATATTCATTTGAAATTATGTGGTGTTTGTATATTTTTGCAACATCATAGATTTCGAGTTTATGTCAAGTATTTTTAAGCATCATTTTCCAAAGTATGAACTTTTCTATTTCTAAACTTTTTTTGATATTTGATCAACAAATGAAAAAAATTAAAAATTACATCCTGAAAGTAGGTCATCCTATTAACACATCATCATTTTACAATTTACTTACCTTTCTACATTAATTCTATATAGTATCTCTGTATATATAAATAAAATTCAGAAAGTTACCAAACAAATGGTGAAAGCTAGGAAAGTTAAAAGTGGCTAAAAACAAGCTTATTCAGGGAATTCAAGAATTCACTGTACTCCTTCAGATCCCATCTTAAAAATCATGTATTGAGTATTAGCTACAAAAAGGGATTCATTCAGAAAAGAAAAGAAAAAACCAAACAAACACAAACCCAACAGAAAACAGAACAAAAAAGAAACAACACCACACCACCACAAAAAAAATATTTGCAAATAAGAAACAATGCTACAAGGCTGACATTAATTTTCTGATGGATTCATAAAACTTGAGTCTCTGAAGTTCTTTTCTGCTAAGAATATGTTAAAATATGGTATAACTGTCAGGAGAGATGGAAAATGTCTCCTTAATGCCTTCATAGAAGCAGTATATCAGCTGTTCCCTGCTGACAATGAAATCCTAACCTGTGACGATCTAAATATCTGCTGAATTTGGATGAGTAAATTTATTGCTTTTTCTAAGAAGGTAGAATAGCAACAGATTATGGCATTGGTAGAATTGCAAACAACAGTAGAAGCATATTTTATTAAGCAGGTAGCAGCTACTCTCCTTCCTGGAAAAAGGTCCTGCTAATCAATGTAGTAGTCCCCCCGGAAACACATTACATTGACCCAAAATGCTGGACAATTTCAGTTGCATGTCATCACCAGTTTGTTGGCATCAGGTGTCCCCTTGCAATGCTCACATCGCACTCAGACCAAAATTACAGAACTACCTTAATCTTCATGATCTTAAAAGTTTTGCTCCTTCAGCATGCAAACCATTTTTGATTTAGGGTTTACTTCCCCACTGTGATTAACATGAGAAGTAAGCATTACACTTAACATCCTGGAAGATCTCATTGCTTTAAACAATGGGTCATTTGGAATATTAATTTACACTCTTTTGTTTGCACTTATTAGACTTCTAAGCCACCAATTACTGTGGTCCTAGGATTTACCTATCTTTAATTTCTATATTTAAAATTTTTCCAGGACAAGTTTCAAGATCAATTGAGTATACAGAACACTTTGGTCCTGCCTAAAACAAAAAGCAGGATCATTAAGTTCACACAGCTTTATGTTTGCCTCATTCATATCACCCTCAACAAGACACAACAAAGTATTAACTTGAATGAATAGACTCCACATTTGAAGAAGCTGTTACATTTCAAACTTGAAGTCTTAAAACTGTTACTCTAAGAAAATCTAACACCCTCACACAAAGATCTTTACAGTCACTGGTAAGACCAGAGCAGAACCTTGAGGAACATCTCAGTATTGGAGGACAATTTTCTAGGCTGAAAGTTTTCCTCACTCCTAACTGACAGCGTTGCCATCTAAGATCACCAAGTATTGCTCTCAGGAAATTTCTCAAGTTCTTTTCTGCAATCATGAGGGAAATGTTTCAGAAACACTTGATGGGTGAGGACATTACCGAGAACTTGCAGATGGGAAGACCAATGTGGGTCTCAGTAACAATGCAAAGGACAAGCCATTTGGATCTTGTGGAGCAAGCTGGCATACCCTTTCATTGTGCTGGCGGAGACACCTTTGCACTGTGCTCTGTAAAGTGCCCTTTAGCAACTTTCTGCTTGCCCCCTCTTCCATGGGTGCAACCAGGAAACACGCCATAGAGAGCCAAGGGTCTGGCTTGAGTCTCAAGGTACTGAATGTACAGGGGGAATCTTTAAGTCTGAGCTCGGTGTGGCTGCTCCATTGACCTTCTGGTCTTGATTTCACACTGACTGATACAGTTGAGTGAATCTAGCCAAAAGGCCCCTAAGTAGAGTAAAAACTGACATTTTTCCTTCACATGACTTCTTTGAGAGAGAAAATTACATTTTATTTTTGCTATGCTATCTGTCTAAAAGAAAAAAACCTCTGTCTTTGCTATGACAAGTTCATATTATTGGGATTGAGCCTCTCTCTACAGGATTTCCCCTTCAGAGAATGAACAAAAGGGACATTGATATTGAACATTTTTTCAGCTTTTAGAAAACTGTTGCAGGACTAAGTTTTGCTTTTATTTTATTTTTCTATGCTGCATCCTGCTCCTGCAAGTATGACTTTTTTGCGGCAGCATCCCTGTTTCGGGATTCAGACTTATCCTATGGTAACATTGAGGTCAACTCTCATATGATGGGATAATAAGTTGGCCAGAGATTTATGGGGTCATTGGTTACGCTTTCTCTTCATAGCAAGATCCCCAAAAATTAACTATATTCCCTCTCTCACACATACAAAATAAATTTTATTTAATTTGAAGTGTAGTTAATCAACTGTTGAATTATAGTAAATATAACGCTTCATACGTTCCCTTCCCCTTCATCCATGGCATCCCTGCATTGAGACCTGGATTTAGTCATCTAAGTTACTGTCTTCATTGAATCAAAGAGACAAAACACATGCCTCTCTAGTCCATCTTTTTACTATCACCTTTCACACACACACTGCAATGAAATCCTCTCTCCAGCTGTTTAGGAAGTATGTAAGGAGAGTGCAAGAAGAACTTCCACAAAGACAGTACAGACTAAAGTTGCGCCATATTGACTCTGGAATTTTTTAGGCTTTCTTGATTTTCCCCTTATTTACATTTTTCTCAAAAAAATGTTAACGTTTCTACGACGGATCAGCAGAGTATCAGAAAAAGATAAAGGCAAGTGTTTTGTAAAGCATGTGCCTACAATGTGCAAAGAATGAAAAGGAGAGCATAAATGTGAAAGTATAAATATTCAACTCTGTCTAAAATGTTCATGTAGCATAGGAGTTTGGGTGAAATTATAAAGGGACTTTCTGCAGAAAAATGCTTCTGTTTATTATAGACATTTGTCTTCAAGAATAGGGAACTGATTTCAGAGAGATGTTTATTGAAATACAACTTCCATAGCAGAGACAGCTTTAGAGTTTTATGTTTAATAACAGTTAGATTATCAGTCTTCATCTGTACTATACTAATGAACATTTCCTCCCAAACAAGCTTTCTTCGGTTTATTTGAAGTGCCATGGCAAAAAAAAAAAATAAAAAAAAATAGAAAAACCACAATGAAAGCCTGTGTCATCACCTCTTATGCTTTAACTAGTAAAGAGAGAATTTCATTTCACAGAACTGTCAGTCTACCTGCACTCACATTAAAGGGAGATTTGTACTTCTAGTCAACCAAGAATTCAACTTTTGGCATGCATTTTAGATATGCTTTTTTATTTGTGTGTGTGTGTTCATCAGGTAAATGTTCATACTTTTTGCATTTTTGCATTACGTGGGCAAACGGCAGTGAATGCCGGGTTGCAATTGGAAATTTTGAAATAGCACTGTCACCACAGCCCTCAGTTCTGGCTGATGATCTCGTTTTAAATGGGAGCTTTTTCTTACCTTTAAGATTGTAAAGACAGGCTATGTTGATTTAGAGACTAAACCCTTCCAACTGAATATTTTATGGGCTAGCAGGAGCTGCACATATTTACTTATCCTGATAGACATTTGCCAGGAGGCAGGACACAGGAAATAATGTAAGTCTTGTCATTTTCTGGTGTGTCGCCTCCTTCCTTTCATGGTCCATTAATCCCCTCAGCTCCACAGAGCCAGAGGCAAAGGAAGGCTAAAAATGATCAAATGTGTAGCCTGATCTCTCTTGTGTTAGGAGGAAACTACACACACTCTTGGTGTCATTCACTAATTGCACTGAAAATGAAACTGACTCTCTCTGTATGAGATAATTACTGGTTCACTAGACCTGGGTTCAGCTTCACAAAAATTACAAGAAATCTTTTAGAAAATAATGGGGGTGGGGGTGGGGGGGATAGGCATGGATAGCAAACAGAGGAACTGTTACTTAACAGAATTCTTTCTCAGGACTGAAGACACTGTCTTTTTAAAGGTAAAATATTCATTTTAGCAAATCACTTCAAAAGGAAAGTTAGTAATTACTTAGCTGCTCTTCATGCTTGGCCACTTAAAAGATGAAATTACTGCTTCACTCCAAACAGCAGCTGTTCTAGCCACTAAAGAGTGAACCCTGATCTAAGGTAGATTCACAGTCACCCTGTGTGGTTCTATGATTAATTTGGTGTCCAGGATCTCATTCAAAGAATACTGAAGTCAATAGCATTGTTATATTAACTTTGGTAGAGTCTGGAGCAAACATTAAATGAGCATTGATTTATTCCTGCAACACAAGAACGGAGCAAATGGATGTATTCCAGAATATCATGACTCCAGACATCCCTGCATACTTGCTGCCTTCCAATTAAGTGATCGATCCAATACGCATGATAGTGGGAAACTTTCCATCTATTTCCTGAAGTGCTAGGCCATGTCCTCAAACAATATTGAGGGCCAAATTTAAAAAAAAAAAATACAGTGAAGCAAAGTTACTGTCTTTTTTCAGGATATGAAATTAACAGCTGGATCCTGCTTTTTTATATTATTTCCTGTCATCTTCTATCCAGATTTCAGGCTGTCAATGCCAGGCAGAAAATGGAGGGCTTTAGTATACACAAAAAGACAGAGTCATAAAATCATAGAATGGTTTAGGTTGGAAGGGACCTTGAAGATCACCTAGTTCTAACCCCCCTGCCATGGGCAGGGACACCTCCCACTAGACCAGGTTGCCCAAGGCCACATCCAGCCTGGCCTTGAACACTTCCAAGGATGGGGCACCCACAACTTACCTGGGCAAACTGATCCA
Source organism: Charadrius vociferus (assembly GCF_000708025.1). NCBI lineage: Eukaryota > Metazoa > Chordata > Aves > Charadriiformes > Charadriidae > Charadrius > Charadrius vociferus. The sequence continues at coordinate 3,840,309 of NW_009647211.1, forward strand.
GTGCCTCACCACCCTCACAGTGAAAAATTTCTTCCTAATACCTATTCTAAATCTATGCTCTTCCAGTTTAAAGCCATTCCCCTTCACCCTATCGCTACCCTTGTAGATATACCCTTGTAAAAAGTCCTTCTCCATCTTTTCGGTAGGCCCTCTCTTAAGTACTGGAAGGCTGCAATAAGATCTCCCCAGAGCCTTCTCTTCTCCGAGCTGAACAGCCCCAACTCTCTCAGCCTCTCCTCATAGGAGAGGTGCTCCAGCTCTCAGATCATCTTCATGGCCCTCCTCTGGACATGTTCCAGCAGGTCCATGTCCTTCTTATGTTGGGGGTTCCAGAGCCGGACTCAGTACTCCAGGTGGGGTCTCACCAGGGCAGAGTAGAGGGGAAGAATCACCTCCTTTGACCTGCTGACCATGCTTCTTTTGATGCAGCCCAGGATATGGTTGGCTTTCTGGTCTGTTATCATGCATTGCCACCTCATGTTCAGCTTCTCATCAATCAGCACACCCAGGTGCTTCTCCTCAAGGCTGCTCTTGATCCATTCTCCACCAAGCCCATATTTGTCTGTGGGATTTCCCCAACTGAAGTGTAGGCCCTTGCACTTGGCCTTGTTGAACTTCATGACGTCAGCATGGGCCCACCTCTCCAGCCTGTCCAGGTCCCTCTGGACAGCATCCCTTCCCTCCAGCTTGTCTACCTCGCCACATAGCTTGGTGTCCTTGGCAAACTTGCTGAGGCTGCACTCAATCACACTGTCCATGTCACCAACAACGATGTTAAACAGCACGGGTCCCAGTACCAATCCCCGAGGAACACCACTCATCACTGCTCTCTACTTGGACATCGAGCCGTTGATCGCAACTCTTTGAGTGCAACCATCCAGCCAGTTCTTTATCTACTGAGTGGTACGTTTGTCAAATCCATGTCTCTTCAATTTAGAGACCAGGATATTGTGTGGGACAGTGTCAAACACTTTGCACACGTCCCAGTAGGTGACATCAGTTGATCTTCCCTTCTTCACTACCGCTGTACCCCTCTCACCACCAAATTTACCAGGCCACCAAATTTGTCAGGCATGACTTTCCCTTGGTGAAGCCATGTTGGCTGCTACCAGTCACCTCTTATTTTTCTATGTGCCTTAGCAGAGTCTCCAGGATTACCTACTCCACGATCTTGCCAGGCACAGAGGTGAGATAGACTGGTCTGTAGTTCCCTGGGTCTTCCTTTTTTTCCCTTTTTGAAAATAGACATTATGTTTCCCCTTTCCCAGTCAGTAGGATCCTCACTGGACTGCCACGACTTTTCAAATACTATGGATAGTGGCTTGCCAGTTCTCTCAGGACCCATGGATGTATCTCATCAGGTCCCATGGATTTGTGCACCTTCAGGTTCCTCAGGTGGTCTCGTACTTGATCTTCACCTACAGTGGGCGGTTCTTCATTTTCTCAGTCCTTGCCTTTGCCTTCTGCATCATGGGTAGTGTGGCTGCAGTCTTTGCCAGTGAAGACTGAAGAAAAAAGTCATTTACTACTTTCGCATCGTGTCTATCCTGGGTGACCAGGTTTTCCGTTTCCTTCCAGAGAGGGCCTGCATCTTTCCTAGTCTTTCTTTTTTCATTGACATACTTATAGAAGGATTTTTTGTTTGTCTTGGTGTCCCTGGACAGGTTTAATTCAATCTGGGCTTTAGCTTGCCTAACCTGATCCCTGACTGCTTGAACGATTTCTCTATATTCCTCCCAGGCTACCTGACGCTGTTCCCACTCCCTATAGGCCACCTTTTTACCATAGAACCTAACTTTTGCCATAAAGTTTTGAATTTGGCCAGCTCAACTAGCAAAACAAATTTACAACATAAAATAATCTAGTTCGAATTTTATAGACACAAACATGGAATCTGTCATACTTGCTGACAATACAAACTGACAAGGTACAATATGTAAAAAGCTGTTTGTTACACTGCTCTATCACAGAACCTTTTGAAAAATATTTCCATATAATCCAGTTTCAACATGAAAGACATCCAATAATTCTGAACCCTAGTTCTACAAAACTACTCTAAACATTTGCATCAAACATGAGGACATAGTTATATAAGGTCCCCCTTCCTCTTTTTTTCTTAACCTGAACAAATAGGCAGCATGTTCAGTGAAATAATAGCACAATAGAAACAGAGTTTTTAAAATGTTTCTAAAAAAAATTAGCATTGTCAGTTTCAAGCACATAAAAATTTCAATGAAACGACCCAGTACCATACATCTGGCTTTAAATTCATCAGTGTATTAAAGAACCATGCTGCTTTTTCTGTATTTCAAAATTACCTTCCCACTGGAACCTCCCAGTTTATGCTTTTCAGTATTTTCTTTCTTTATTACCAGCCTCTGAAGGCTTTTTTTTTTTTTTTTCAAAATATATACCCCTAAGTAATTTCTTCATGTAAGTTTAGATCTGACTTTCTGAGAAAAATGAGAAATGAGACATGAAATAAAGCTCCATGTGGGAGCATTAGTGATCACCATAACAAAGACAGAAATGCATTTACAAATTCAAAGTTTAAATAAAAAGCATTTCTGATGCTCTCAATTTTTTCTCGATAATATGTTTGAGAAAAACACTCTCATGTGCAATATGTAATTTAATTTCAGAGCCAACAAGCTCTAAAAGATTTTAAGCTGAACACTATGTTCTTCTCCACTGACAAGGTCATATTGTTTTCTTCAGAAAG
>NW_009647211.1:3843044-3890567 GCF_000708025.1 Charadrius vociferus
GAAAATGAATATAAGCAAATCAGTCGCAATATAGCAAATACTTGAGAGAAAAATAATTGTACATCTAAATTTTAGAATACAAACACTTGTCCACTCTTTGTACAACAGATTTAATAACACAACACTGAAAAATTCTATCACTTTATTCTTGCAAAATAATTAAATAACAATAGACCCCATGAAATGTATGGTAATGAGAGGAATTTGTGTTTCTGTCCAAATACATTAATGTTTCATTCCCTGTTACACTCAAAGGACTTCAGTGTGTTAGACAGTTTAGTCCCTGTTAAATTATATACAAAACTTCCATAAAGTGTCTATCAATATAGAGCTCATATTCAAAGCTCTGTTGTTAGACCTTTTAAAGGCTAATCATGTAAGCTAAAACAATACAACTGGCTTAGCAAACTACATTGTTTGATGGAGAGCACTTTACTTGGCATCTGTTGGTTGGACTGGAAACACCTTATACATTCTAGAAAACAAATAAATGTCAAGGGTCAGACACATGGCTTTAAAAATGGTTCATTACTCTGAACAGTTCTAGCTAAGAACTGCGAGCCCTCAGAATGACAGAAAAAAAATGGCTTCCAAAAGCCGATTTACATATTTTATGTGTTTTCACATGTTAATCCATATACTAGTTTCTGATCTCTTGATAAAACAGACTTCAGTAAGAAAGAATCTTAAAGATGGTCCGCTGGTGTGAAAAATTGTTCCTAGCATGCTTCTTTACTTTAGCTTTGTTACAAGGTGATTAAGTTTGGGATAGATAACTGGACAGGGAGGTGGCTTGGAAACTGGGTGAACTGCTGGGCTCAAAGGGTAGTGATCAATAGCACAAAGCCCAGCTTTAAGCTAGTCATTAGGGGTGTACCCCAGGGGAGGATACTGGGTCCAATACTGCCTAACCTCTTCATGACTCATGCAGAAGATCGGTCAGAGGGTACCCTATAGCAAGTTCACTGGTGATACAAATTGATCAGATGGGTGTGCTGTTATTCAGATGGACCTCAACAGGCTGAAGAAATGGGCTGGCAGGGACATCTTGAAGTTAGACAAAGGGAAAGGCAAAATTCTGCACCTGGGGAGGAAAAACTCCAGGTACCAGATCAGGCTAGGGCAGACCAGCTGGAAAGTAGCTTTGCAGAAGAGGATTGGGGGTCCTGGCAGGTACCAAACTGAACATGACAGAGCAATGTGCCCTTGCAGCAAAGGTGGCTAACAGTACCCTGGGCTGCATTAGGAGGAGTGTTGCCTGAAGGCTGAAGGAGGTGATCCTTCTGTCTACTCCAGCGCATGGTCATGAGGATGATGATGGAGCTGGAGCATCTCTCATATGAGGAAAAGCTGAGAGATTTCGGACTCTTCAGCCTGCAGAAGAGAAGACTTGAGGGGGATCTTGTCTGTACATACACACATCTCATGAATAGGAGCAAAGAAGGCAGAGGCATTGTCTGTTCCACTGGTGTCCAGCAACAGGACAAGAGGGAATAGGCACAAAACCCAGGAAGGTTCTCTCTGAATATCAGGACACATTTTGTGACTGTGAGAGTGACTGAGCACTGGCACAGGTTGCCCAGAGACATGGTAGATTCTCCATCCTTGAAGATATTCAAAAGCTGTCTAGACATGACCTTGGACTACCTGATCACAGTGACCCTGCTTCAGCAGGGTAGGACTGCACGATGTCCAGAGTTGTCTGCAACCTCAGCCATTCTGTGATTACGCAATTCTGTTTTAATGCTCTGAGCATTCTCATACAATATTTGCATTTCAGGTCCCTACTTTGTATTTGGTGAAGGTCAAACACAGATTATTACCATCTAGGCATGTTTTTATTAATTCAGATCTGTAGTGACATAGCATTTTATGAAAGATGCTGTTTTTTAGTCTTCCTATGTTTGTTCTAAGCTGCAAAGGCACATCTCAGATTTAGACTCCACGAAGGTTTACTTGTGTAGGTATTCTTTTTTGACAGAAATAGGTCTACAGGTGGGCTGAACTCAGAGGGCTCCTGACTATGTCTAGAAGGGGATCACCCTAACTCAGTAATCACCTTGAAACAGCGAAGCTTTTCTGAAGTAGACAGAATTCTGGGTGACAGTCCTGTTTTTCTTATTGTTCTGTGGGATATTGTCTTTGTGAATGACAGCAGCACTAGATTTGTAACCCTCTGCAAATCAGACAGGTAAATTTTGTAGAAAGCCAAATGTGACAAGAGCATAGTGAGCATATTGAGGCCCTGCTTGCTTAAGAAATCATGGTGGGATAACGTAATGGCAAAGTATTTGCAGATCCTTAAAAACAGAGAAGTAATGCAGATATTATATATGAAGCATGAATCTGGTGTAAATAGGCACAGTTTCAAAACCTTTTTGGAGTTCAGCATGTTTGTGTCAAAGTAGGATTTGACTTTGCTTGAATTTTGTGTTACCCGCAGGTGTTTTAATTTCACTTCATTGTTAGCAGCATCATTTTTTAGAAACATACAGCAAAATAACTTTAAAACTCAGCAAGAATTAAATAGTTATTTGCTCTTGGGTCTTATGGAAAGATTTCAAGCCTTCACTAGCAGAGTCAGTCCTCCAAGGCAGATCTTCAACTAAAATAAACCTTCCATTTCTGCAATTCCTCTCGGTGAGTTAAACACAATATTTTATGCTAAGAGCTATTCTTACCTCTGTTTATGAATTTAACAGCTTTGCTAATATTTCTACATTGACATCTGGCATTTTCATACATTCCTTTGGAGCCTAATTAGTGCTGCTTTAGTAGAAGCTTGTACCAGATTCCATTACGCGCAGAAATGGAAAATGAAGAATCTTTTGAAAGTGAAGATATTGTCCATTTTTCAGAGATACATTTAGTACTTGCAATTTGAGAACACTCCCCTGCCTCCCGAAACACCCACAAAACTACTCAGCAGAGCAGCCAATCTGTTGTTCTTTTAAATGGTACAGAGTGGTGAGTATTTGAATATCTCAGCTTTTATTTTTATTAAAATGAGCATTAGAGCTTTGTAAGATGGGCCTCTACAAACAGTTTCAAAGCTTTGCTTGGCAGTAAGCAAGTAAAAGAGCTAGAAATTATTAAGTCAGGATCTCATATCTCCAGGGGAAAAAAAAAAAAAAAGAAAAAAAAGATTTGGTGATAAATCTCTATTTTGCTTTAACCTACTGAGTCACAAATATCTGGGAAGGTATCATGGTTTAGGCTGGGCTTGCCACCAAACAAACGACAGATGCTCTCTTTTAAACTCTTACCCAAAAGAGAAAGGAGAATGACTAATAGAGAGAGACTTGTGGGTTGAAAAGAAACTAAACTACTTTAATGAAATAATAATAATAAATATAAAATATAATATTAATAAGAAATTAATGAAATGTATACTATGCATACAAAACAGTATCAAGCTCCCAGGATGATGATCATGTCACGATGAGGCATTGAAGAAAGTCCCAGACTGGACTCATCGACAGATGGGAACTGGATTCCAGATCTGGGTTCAGGAACGCATGGGTGGAGATCAAAGGCAAACAAGCATACAGAGTCCACCCTGGACACCAGGTGTTGAAGAAAGATGTCGACCCCTTTGATCCCTCCGCTTTTATACATGCTTATGACACAGATGGGATTGGAATACCCTGTTGGTCAATTCTGGTATACCTGTCCTCTACATTCCTCCCCATAGGTGTGACCCATCTACACTTTTCCACTTCCAACCTTCCAACGTGATACATAACAAAGTTACCTGACTTTGGTTATTATCGCAATAAGCATAAACAAGACCCTCTCTGCACACCGTTCCTTGGTATTCACTATAAACTTCAGACATTATCACTCTGGGAACAGACACTGTCTGAAAAATATGCCATTAACTTCAGAGAGCTCAGTTAGTTAGAAGAGCCTTAAATGAAAAGTAAAATTACTGAAAAGAAAATTGGTTCTGTTCTATCTCAAACTAGGACAGAAGGAAAGCCAGTACCACAGTCTGCTAAATAAGCAATTGTACAATGATATGAAAGCCTATGAAGACTGTACCAAATCAGCAATGTAAGTAAATGTGCTACATGTATGGTTTTGAAATTAGTTTCCTTCAAAAGGAAATCTGTATCTATGTCCACGTAACATTCCCCATGTGAAAGGAATTTATTTTCAACAAGTGGCATTTGTTATATAGTTCATGACTAAACATGACAGTTAAATATGTCAGAAACAATGGATCTGAAAGATATGACTGTGAAATAATAGCTGAAAAATATAGAAGACTAGAGACAAGCAAGGCTTGCTTTCCATATCAGAGAAACTTTTCGTATTGAGGCAACTTCTATACAAAGGAAAATATTTTAGCTAGTGGAAGTTGGTGGCCAGCAGGTCAAAGGAGGTGATTCTGCCCCTCTACTCCACTCTCGTGAGATCGCATCTGCAGTACTGCATCCAGCTCTGGAGTCCTCAACATAAGAAGGACATGGACCTGCTGGAGCGTGTCCAGAGGAGAGCCACAAGGATGATCCGAGAGCTGGAGCACCTCTCCTATGAGGAGAGGCTGAGAGAGTTGGGGCTGTTCAGCCTGGAGAAGAGAAGGCTCTGGGGAGATCTTATTGTGGCCTTCCAGTACCTAAAGGGGGCCTACAGGAGAGCTGGGGAAGGGCTTTTTACTAGGGCATGTAGTGCTAGGACAAGGAGGAATGGCTTTAAACTGGAAGAGGGCAGGTTTAGATTAAACATTAGGAAGAAGTTTTTCACTTTGAGGGTGGTGAGGCACTGGAACAGGTTGCCCAGAGAGGTTGTTGAGGCCCCATCCCTGGAGGTGTTCAAGGCCAGGCTGGACGTGGCCTTGGGCAACCTGGTCTAGTGGGAGGTGTCCCTGCCCATGGCAGGGCAGTTGGAACTCGATGATCTTCAAGGTCCTTTCCAACCTAAACCATTCTAGGATTCTATGATTCTATGAAGTTAAGCAGATGTTCACAATGTGCTGTCTCTAACATTTGAAGAGTGAAAATCTGGCTTTGTGCTTCCAGACCAAAACTATGCGTTCTCCAAAGACAGTAGTTCAGATACTGTTTGGTTTGAACAGAATAAAGTCATTATTTTGTTTGTCTGTTCATCTTTTCGTGCCTGTTTGAAACCCTTCTCCTCGAGAAGTTAGTGTTCAAAACACAGTGTGTTGATTTAGTGCTACAACAGAGTAAGACAAAAAGAATGCTCAAGTCCAGTGCCTCCACCAAGGGAAGCAAATGAAACCAAGATGATCTGAGTTCGTCAGCTGCAAGGACAAGGCTGATCTACAATTGCTACAATTTTGTAGCTAAGCAATAGATATTGGCAAGACAGCAAGAGACAGCAAAATAATTTTCCACTGGTCTGCTTCACAAGTTGTCTTGTAATCTGTAACAATTTTCTATGTCAGTAAAAGTGACTTCGCAAAGCTTTAAGTCGTGATATACCAGATCTATAAGAAAGCAGTATTTAAAAAGACTAAAGGTATTTTCAGATGAAAGGCACAAACAGAAATAAAGGCCTGCGGGAACCAAGCACTTAGAAATGGAAGAATCACTTGCTTTGGGACCAGAGTTTGGCATTCAAATAAAGCAGCAGGCTCTTCTCAGAAATGTTCCCAAAACTACACTGAATTAGTCTATACCAAGGCCTGTGGAAAGAGACAAACTAAACTGTTTGGCTGCAGGACATACAGACAGCAAACAAAACCAGCTTAGTAACTATTCATGTCCCAGTCAGGGAATAAAGAAACATATAGGACAGGAAGAAAAACTGTCATGGCAACTTTCCATGAAGGAGTCGATAAAACAACAGCATAAATCCGTGTCTGTCAGCAGTACTAAGGGACACAGTTGGTCAGTAAAAAGAAAAGCCAAAAGGATGCAGGGGCTTGGCATTCATGTGCTGGGTGGTAACTATGTTATTCCAAAGGCTCTCTGTGGCTGCTGTATTTCCACGTTTTCTTATGCCTTGTACCAGAAAAGAAAAACATCATCATCCTGATGAGCACTGCAAATCAAATCTGAAAATGACCAAGATATTAGATACTGTCGGTTTTCTTTTGGTTATCAGTTTTGTGCACATGGTGGGAAGTTATGTAGCCAACACCTGGGTGCCCTGTGTCGCTTTCTCAGGTATATTCTGCTTAACAGACAATGTGGATGAATGCTAATGACCTGTGCCTTGTCTACTCTATATAAGGTATAAGAGGTATTTAAGAACAGATAGAGACAAAATATATTAATGGGAACACAGACTATTTGTGCCATAGCCATATTCAACCAAGTATATGTGAAAGAAGTTGCATAAAAGGCAGTACCTATCAGGGAGCCTAAAATCTATAGACACAAAAGAATGGGAGACAGGAATTACTGCCTCTGGATGTCAAAAAAGGAACAATAGCAGAAAGAGATTATTAAAATAGTATAGGCAAAAATCCATTAGTCTATTCTTATTTTGTTTACTAAGCTTCCAGAGTCCCATATAAATGCCCAAAATCAAGCTCATGTCTACTCATGTAGCTTTTCATGAGACAAAATTTTAAAAATTTCAGGCACACATTTTAAGACTCTCAGCACTTAATGCACAATGGAGAAGTGAAATAAAATAATCACCATATACACATAAGTAGACACAAACAAGATCATCTCTCTTGTTGGTAATTGTCACTGGTACCAATCTACAGCTCAAATAAGCCAGTAGCACGCTGCCATAACAGTTAATTCTGTAGCCTTTGGAAATCTGCAAATACTCTAAGGTGGCTTGGTTTTGTAATATTCTTTCATGTGACACTTCTTTTCTATATCACTTATCCATGTAATTTTTGTCATTAATAGAAGACTTCTAAAACCAATTTCTTTCCACTTCCAGAATAAGACTTTTTTTTTACACAAGAGCTTTTCATGTTTATCTTACTTTCTCTTAACAAATTATGTTTGTTTAACATAACCTTTAGTCATGCATGCTCCAGATTGCAAAGAAAGCCTTTGGTTCTCAGAAGTGTGCAATATTAATAGCTTTGTATTTTCAAAATAAGGCATGTGTATGACTAAGCAGGTTACAAAAAAACACTGCATTGAAATTGGAAGGACAGAAACTACAACTGCAGTCAAACAGAATAACAAAGATGGAGGAGAGAAATAGATGTCCCAAAGACCAAGCAGTCATTTACCAAAAATTTGTTATTGTATTTGTTCCCTTTCTGTTCACTGCCCTTAAATGGTAAGGCAAGATAAATGCTATAACTACTTTTTTGTTGTTGTTGTTGAATGATAAGGAATCGTATTTAAAGTCATTGTGACTGTGTCGAGGGGGAAAGCAATATTTTATCAAATCCATTCTGGTATCCTTTATCAGACTTTTTTCATCACATTCTGTAACAAAATATTTGAAGACCAAATTTTTCACTGTTGTGCTTTTGTTTGCATTCATACATGGACCCTTTTTCTCAGAACAATTGCAGTAACCTTACCTTTGTTTTCTCCACTGGTAGCAGTTATTCATCAGTAAGATTACCTGGGATAGAGTTCTAAGAGTACATAACACAGATTCCTGTTTCAAAGCAAAATGCTCTTTGAGGTTTAGGCTATATAAATGAATCAGGAAAAAAACACCTCTGCCTTTTACTCCAAGCTCTATGACAGCAATGCTGTGTTTTGGCAGGTAGAAGGTACACATCTATGAATACTTAAATTGTTATCTTGTCAGAAGAGGAAGTTTGAATACATGCCAGGAGACCAGTCAGTGGAGAATCTGAGCTACCATTTAACATAATCTACAAAATTGGAAGTGAATAAAATCATTCACATTGCCTTTTTCTTCACTTATAAGGATGGGCAACACATGCAACATCCTGACTGCACATAATTAAACCTAAGAAAAGATAGAACAGTAATTGTTTTAATGCAAATTATTAATCTAGCAGCAATAAAAGAAGAATGAATGTGAGTGGGTAGGGTTTGGTTTAGTTGCTCATTTTTTTGTGGTTTTCTTTATTAACTTTAAAAAAAAAATATTTGGTTTTATCATCCTGGTTTTGAAGGGAAATATTCTGGAATTGTGATGAATTATGTATTCTGTTTACCCTCGGTCTGATTGTCATCAAATGGATTCAGGCACAAAAGTGCTTTGAGAGGCCACCAGTGGAAAATATTTCTTCAAAACAGAAAAGCAGAACATATCACACAGGCAAAAGAAGAGGAAGATAATAACAGCAAACTTAGAGCCCCCACCTAAGTACCTAAACACAGAATTTAAACTGAAGAAGGACTATTCAGTTGAAATTAGAATTACACTCAGGTTTGCAGGACTAATACTCAAAACCATAGCAAGAAGAAATAAAACGAACCAAAAAATCAGAAAAGTCATCTGATACATATGGAGCCAAGAAAGAGCGCAGCAAGCAAGAACTGAGCCATGAAAACAAAGTTACACCACATGGGCAGACAGTATATGGGGTAGAAAATACAACAAAAGCTTTCTGAGAGGAAAAGGTAATAATGATGCGGAAAAATACTGGTAAATTCAGCTGTGAAAAGTGCTTTACATGAGGGAACAGTCTAGCTTTTCACTTGGTCACAGAACAAATCCCATTTCCGGTGAGTCTCTGAAGCTTACTCTGCTGTTGTCTCTAGTTCTCCTTGGTAGAAACTCCTTATTCCATGTGACAAAAAAGCAGGAAAGTCCTGAAGAGGCAACATGTGAGCCACTGAAAAACTATACTGATATACCTGCCTATTTCTGTGTTTCTTCAGATCCTTGAGGGACTATGGTCCAGGGCCTTTCATTCGTACTGTTCCATTTACTTTTTCAGTCAACATGCTGTCTTACTTAAGAAGGATTTGAAACAGCTGCTCTTTAACACTCTTGCATCTCTAGCCCAAGTGTTTGTCTCCCAGTCTGAGCAAAAAGTAGCTGTCTGTGACCTGAATAGATCTGTATCTATTGGCTTGTAAAATCCATTTAACATTTGTAGGCTCTGTCTATAAACATTTACTCAAGCATCTGTGCCTACTGTAAGCCTGGAAATCAGCTCTATCAGTCTAAGCTGGGATGCTTCTAAAGTTCAACTGAACTTCACACTCCCACAATTATTTTTTTTACCATCCACATAGTCAGCAATGACAACCTGACACTATAAAATATCAGATCAAATCAAATAAGTTTTCCTAAAGACATTAACCCAAAAAAAAGTTTTCCTAAAAACATTGCCTATTTATCATTCTGACAATTAGTATTGCATTTCCTAGTAGTCGCCAGTTTTCTTGTAAATCTGAGGGTACTTTATTTTCTTTCATGGATTTCTAGTATGTACAGCAATAACAATGACCCTAGAAGAAGAAAGGAAAATGAGTGACGTAGGTGAGTAATCCAGAAAATCAGTGTGATAATGGGCACCAACTCTACATTTGTGGAATATTTCAAGACATGAATTTAGAATTCTCAAATTGAAAGAAAGAAGGGATAAGAAATGATGTAAACGTTGTAGACTTGCAGTTTAATGGTCAGTTTTCTGAAGTAGACATGAATAGTCATTCATCATTCTTTCTACAGTGAGGAACAGTCAAAGAATTTCCTCTGGGCTGTGTGCTTCTTTCCCCTATCCTGAATTGCTTTTTACCTTCTTGTAAATATATTTTCTTTATAGTTATAAATATGCACCAATTACTCCTGTCTGTGTGACTCTAATCAGCTTTAGAATTAAATTATTCACTTCATTCAGTTTTGGGTTGTTGGGGTTTTTTTTTTCCCAAAAATGTACTCAAACACCCAGTCACTCATTTTCACAAATTTCAGTTTTGTGTCTAAATCAAGTCTCTCCCATATAGTATTTATACTTTTACGGATCAGTGTTTGTTGTGGGTAAACCGCGGTACGCAGCTAAGTGTCACACAGCCTCTCACTCATGACTCCCTCCATCCCCAGTAGAACAAGAAAGAGGAAAAGAAGAATAAAAGCAAGTCAAGATAAAACAAAGAAACAAACAAACATACAAACAAGATTGTTTAGTAAGTGAAGGAAAATGGAAGAAGAGAGAAGAAAACAAAATAGAACAAATGATGCAAAAGCAACGACTCACTGCCTCCCATGGGCAGACCGATGCCCAGCCAGTGCCTAAGCAAAAGATGTCTAATCTCCCTAAAGCCCCCTCTTTTCCCTTTTATTGCTGAGCATGACATTAACTTACGGACTATCTCTTTGGTTAGTTTGGGTCATCTGCCCAACTGTTTCCCTGCCCAGTCTATTGCAGCCCCCCTAATCTCTTCACTGGTGGGGCAGAGTGAGAAACAGAGAAGGCCTTTATGCAAGCGATGTCAGCAAAAGCTAAAACATTAGTGTGTTATTGGTGTTGTTTTGATCAAAAACCTAAAACATGGCACCATACGAGCTCTTATGAAGAAAATTAATTCTATCCTAGCCAGGCCCAGTACATTGTTATAACTAAAGACTGAGATATTTATTCCTCTACCTAACCTTAGATGTTGGAGAAAATATTTTTTTTTGGAGTAGAACAGATGCTAATACCGTGTAAAACTTTAGACACTTAAAGAAAACACAACTGACTCAATAAAAAATGATATATTGTACAAAAGAAAGCTATTTAATAAAATGTACATTCTGTTTCTTTCTGATAAGCTTAACATACACTTCATGACACGATATAGCGTGAAGTATCCCTTTGGTCAGCTGGGGTCAGCTGTCCTGGCTGTGTACCCTTCCAACCTCTTGTTTCCCCCAGGCCTGCTCACTGTGACTACAGAGCACAGAAAAAGAAAATCTTGACACTGTGTATGCACTGTTCAGCAATAGCCAAAACTTCAGTGTGTTATCAACACTGTTTCAGTCACAACTCCAAAACACAGGATCATACAGGATCCTGTGAAGAAAATTAACTCTATCCCAGTCAGATCCAGTACAGTGCTGAAGGAAAAATTAAAAGCTTAGAATGAAAACTCAAGATGATTTTTTGATACTGTAATGTACTTGAGACCCTGCAACCATATCAAAGTGCCCTTGACATTTAAAGACATTCCTCTGAAATAAGGTTTAATTTTACTAGTTCTGCTATAAACATTACTGCAATAAGTTTCTCCTAGCAACCATATGTCTTGTAGGCCTTCATCTCAACAGTGCAGTACAAAGAAAGAAAAATCAGTACTACAAAGTCACAGCTGCATGAAGAGGGAAGACAGTCACTAAACTGAAGTTACACCCTTGCAATGAATTTCTTTTTACAATACTGTTTGTGTGCTGCCATTCCTTTCAATCTTACAACAAATACAAATACTGACACCAAAAAAACTTCAGTTTTAAATATTTTTTCATTAAAAATGGAAGAAAAGCATATTAATTGAAAAATGATGATGTAGTTCTCATCGTTTCATCTCCTTCCTTCAACCCCAGCTAGAATACATCTCGCGTCTTACGCAAATTTCTCTCTTCCTGTTGAAAAAAACGTCAGTCCTTTCAGTAGGTACTATTCAAATTAGGATAACTGTTTTGTGGCATCAGGTCTAAGATGGAATTAAAAATAACAGGTGCTACAGTAATAAGTCTTTTCCTTTATTTTTTTCATAGTTAATGCAAAGTTCACTATCACAAAGACCTTCAATAACTTTGCAAAGCTAATCTTCTACCAAGTTGTTCTTGATAGACCCAACCAGAAAAAATTTCTGTAGAAAAGAAAATCAAAACAATCAGGGTATCAGACATAGCTCTATTTCCAGGTACTCTGGTTTAACTTGGGCTTGTATTGTCAGCCTTGCAGGACAATGCTTGGAGCTGGGTGAACATAACAAATTGCTTCAATCAACGATTTAATCAATAATGGTGAAGACATAGGTACATGATTATTCTCACACAGACAATTAATTTCAGGCTGAAAAGTCCATTCAGAAACTAACTTGGGCATGCACAAACATAGGTCTACTTCTCAGCATTTATTTCAAAATTATTGCGTAATTGCATACAACAGAGATATTCTAGAATATTAAGTAGCCTTTCACAGAATTTCAGACCAGAGGGGTCACAACCTTGATCCAAGTAAATCCAGGGATGTTTTCATGGGTAAGAAGCTATAATTTGCGTAACTTTTAAACCAGCAGCTCAACTGTGAACAGAGCTGTGTCAAGGAGCTCACATATGAAAAGCTCGTTTTGAACAGCGTAACACCTTTGCAAACCTGCATAATGTAAAAATCAAAGTAATTTTTAGTACTTTAGATGTACAGTATGATTAAATAATACACAGACCTGAGTATTAACCATACATGAGAAATCTTAGAGCTGTGTTTTTCTTCTTTGAAGTATGTTCACATGCACTGTCCCTACAGTACCTATGAAGTACTTCAGTTCCTCAGTGGCTAACACATTCTTTTACTTTTAATATCTGAAAAAGAGACATTTCAGGTGTTGGATTTTGAGCGTTTTTATCTTTTCCTCTTTATATTGGCATTTGTGCTCATGAAAAGTAACTATGTTGTCTGCTGTTTGAAAATACAGATAAAGTCCAATGATAGCTGGCAGCTGCAACTCTCCAGAATAGTTCTGTTTATTGATATATACTGTCAATAAAGCTTGGAACGTGGTACAAGTTGGTCTCTAGCCACAAGTTAGAAACAACTTTTCAGACACCCTGTTTACAAATCCCACTCAACAAAACAAAACAAAACAGAAAAACAACAAGAAATAACTTGAATGCAGAAAACTAATGGAACAAATCCCAGTACACGTACATAAACTTTCCACATGACATCAACCCACAAGTAAGTCATTTTAACAATCCAAAGACAGAAGAGTGCTGATTGTTGTATGATTGATGTGAACAAGAAAAAGGCAACTTTAATTTGATAGACTGCAGAGGTGGAAAAGTTAGACCTCTTATCATTGACAAGATCTTGGAGTAAGGTACTTGTGCTGTAGTAACACCATTACATCACCATTTGTTATAACAGTACAGCATCTTTGACCATTTTTGCCTTTGAGTCGATTCTTTGTTTAAAAAATGTGGGTTGCTGAATAAGAAAGAAATAGCTGAATAATATATCCTGCAATTAAAAATATCCCATAACTTATCAAAACTGCCATACCAGGTCCTGTTTTGATTCCCATTACAATCCCATTATTTCTGTAGACTTTTCCTAAACATGTTGAGCTCTTTCCTTCCAAGGGAACATCAGTGTTTTTAAAGTATACCTTATCTGTTCAGAAGATTAGTCTTAAAAAATCAGAAACAAATTCTAAAAGCTGAAATTGTGGGCTATCAGCAGAGAAGAGAGAGTTTTTTCAAACATGACTCCAGTAAGGAAGCTGAAATTCCATTTATACATAGATCTATGCATTATCTACTTCCCAATCAACAGGTACTTTGTCTGTAAGCATAATATCCCCATTTGCATCCAAATATATATCACACTGAAAAAAAAAATCCAAACCTTAGTTTTCAGATATGTTCTGTTAGTTCACTACAGCTGAAGTGTCAGTAATACAAGGTAGGCAACTAATTACATGAGATACGGATGGATGCTATGGTGACCAGTTGCTACAGAAGAAATTATCATAGTGGTTTCAACCAGGGTAGTCTGAGGCAATCCCTCGGGAAGTCATGCACACCAGCGCTACATGGCCATAGATAAAAGACCATCATCCTCTCCTGATGGCACACAAAGACAAATATTGGCTTCTTTCAGTTTTTTAATCACCTTTTTTTTTTTTCATTTTTTACTGAGGTCATCAAATGGCAAACATTGTTGTGCATAATACACTACTTACAGTCAGACAACAACTGAAATGCATCCTAAAGGTACCAGAAGAACTTGATTCTGTTTCTAGGACCGATACAGATAATAGTTTTCTATCTACTTCCCATAACGCTGAGAAAGGATCTCTTCAATAAATAACAAAGTTCATTAATATTTGATAGAACATCTATCTCTGGAAAATCCTTTTTTTTTTTTTTTTTTTTTTAATGGTTTTTCAGCAAAAGCCCAGACTGTTTTCATTCTGGGGACTAGTGACCCATATGTACTTCATACCCAATTCCCCACTCCAAATACACATGAAAAGGAACAATTGTGAGGATTATATTTTTTTTGCCAGGATTGAAGTACACCATCACTCATTGCAGATATTAACTGGCATATCGATTTATTTGCTTAGCATTATAAATGTTGCTTAAAAAGTAAAGGTCTCGGGTATAATGATTAAAGTACAGACATCTTCTCTTTTTATATCACATTTTCATGTTGCATTCCTTTCAATACTGAATTTTCTCCTTATACACACACACACATACATATTAATACACCACACAGCATGTATTCTCCCTCATATTCTGAATTATGGTCAGAGTAGAAATATTGGCATGAAATTTTGCTGAGTGCAGCAACCAAGCAAAAGATGTTTAGACTCAAGTTTGGCTAAAAAACGTTGCATAATTGTGTGCAGAGAGGATGACTTTTTTTTTTTTTTCTTTTAACGTCACATGGAATATAAATTCCTTGATCAAAGAGACAAGAGAAACAAGGTATCTGAATAACTTAAATTGTTACCAGGAGAGAAGCAGATGACTAAAAAAACTGACAATGGAAAAATCCTTTTGCTGACAGGTCACCACCCCACAAAATTCAAGGTCAGTAAAAGCCATTACTAACTGGGCTTATCTCCATGGCCATCCAGGAGTCAGCAACCTGGTAGAAGATGCAATTGTGAGTAGCGTGAGTGTCTGTGTCTGCAGTGATGAGGAAGGATGGCTGTGTGAACTCCAGCCTGCACCTCTGTAAAGACAAGCAGAAGGGCACAATTAATGGGCTGGTGCTGGCTAAGCTGTGCACACCTTGCTATGTGGAGCTCCCGGCCAGGCTTGTCCCCTGACCGGCAGTAAAACAAGGGCTTAATCTGAAATGCCTACCTGCAAAACCATGAACCAGACAAAAGTGTATCTAATCAGTGTTACTAACCTTCAATATTAAAAATATTGCTTACCAGTGCCATGGAGGCTAGCAAGAAATTAAATTAGGCAGGTGATAAACCCAAAATAAACCTTATTCTAACCAAAACTGTTTAAGACTCTGACAAATGTTAATAATCAACAGGGTCAAGATACTAAAGGGAATAAATACGACACAGCCGACAAGAACTCTTAAGCTTTAGATACTATGATCTAAAATACAGAATCACTCACCAAATAAGATGAGGGGTATCAAACCTGCAGGAGTTACCATGGGTGGCATCCCAACCCATGGGGAGAGTCCCTGACTGCAGACCTGCTGCTCCAAGAAGGACCAACTCAATTTGCCCCTTGGTGTGGGTCCATTTATACCCTAGTCAAATCTGATCTGTGGTCATATATAGTCATGTTTGTCTTCATTTGCTGAGGGTCTTTACTTCCTTGTCTTTAATACCATGTGGATTGGGTGGACTAAACACGAAACTGCAACTTCTGTGTTTTTGAGAAGTTTTGGTGCTGTTCAGGGGGAGTCTTCAGAAAAAAAATAATTTTGGAGCAGCTGGGATCTTTTGTTTATTCTGCTTTTATTTTTTTAATAGATGGGTAATTTTATGCCAGCTTTTTTTCTTTCTACCATATATTTCTGACGTAGTCAGTCTTCAGTAAAACTCTGAAAAGCACTAAAGCAAGTCCAGAAGGTGGAGTTGAAAGCCTAAAACCACAGAAACAAACTATTCTTGTCATGAGTGGAAAAAAACCTATTCTTCCCTTATGACAAAAATGTAATTTATGCTTTACCCTCTAAGCTTTACCAAGCTTCAGACTTGAATCTGTATTTATTTTCTTCAGTGATTAGACATCATTTCAGGTTCCCATCTGCACCTAAAATATCTTTGTATGTGTTAAATTAGGAGTGTAAATGCTGTGAGAGGTATGCTAAGTACTTTTTGACTCAAATCTAACAAATCAATAAGCTGAGAGAATTTATTTTTTTTAATTTTCCAATATTATTTTTGAAATTAACTGGAGAGTCCTGAGTCACATCAGTGCCTTTGAAACAGCTTGACTCTGTCTTTAGCTTTGACTGTAGGTAAGACATCATCAAGTCTTTGTCCTTCATACTTCCTGTAACTTATAGGAAAGATTAGTAATTGCCACATAAAAAAAAAGACTATTTTAAAGTAAGAAAAAGGTTGTTTAAATTAAGAGCTGGGTTTTTTTTTTCTTTTTTTTTTTTTGTTTGTTTCCTGAAGAATGATTAAAGTGGCACCCACTGTTCTTACCTCAGTAGAGCAGAATCAAGTTGATGGAAGCATCCCAGTTGCAGATTCACAAGTGAAAGGAAAAAACAAATTGCCTGTCTTTGAGATTTGCAGATTTTGTTGAGAGAGACGACACATTCTCTGTTTTATTGATCTTCTTTGTCCACCTTCCATGCTCTTTTCTTGGCTGTCAAATAATATTCCCGCTTTTCATCCCTGAAAAGAAGTGATTTACTGCTCTGCTTAGTCACAAAAAGAAAAAAAAAAACCTCCTATTGAAACAGTTTCACTGGTGCAGCAAAGAAAAGTGGTTTCTTGCAGGGAAAAAATGCCAACATGAGTATGACTCAGTGATTTGGAAAGGAAGAGTCCTATGTTCTGGTCCCCACTGACCCATTTGTTCATATTTCTTTCATTAAACAATCATCACATGAAACAATAGAACTGGAAAAAAAAAGTTTTGCTGCCTGAGTCTAGAAGCTTAAGCAAAGAGGATTTTAACTACAGCATGAACTTTAAAAAGGAGATTATCAAGAAGTACACTATTTCCTGCTGTTAATGGACCCTACCATAACATGTAGGGGACTGACCAATGATTTTGGGAAAATGGATGCTGCAACAGGTGGCTTACTTAACAATGCTATGGTTATTTTCATGACAGTTAGTATGCACCTCAAAAAAACTAATGCCAGATGATTCTTAAAAGATTTCTTCTGTCAGATTAAAAAGGAGAAAAACAAACAAAAACAAACAACCCCCCAAAAAAAAACAACCAAACAAACAAAAAAAAAGCAAAAAAAACCCCAAACCACCAACCTGAAACTAGGGGAAAAGTTACGATGAATTAGACGACCAAGCCAAACGGTTTTCCTTTGTAACCAGATAACAAAAGCTAAATAGTTCTGGAACAAATTATTTTAAAATCTTTTTAACAATTGGGCTAGCAGTGTTCAGCTATCAATGTAAACTTTAGGTTCTGAGGAGCTGAAGAAAATTTTAAATTTCTTTAATACAATATCAAAACAGAGATGTTCACAAAAGCCTTAATTAAAGATAATTAGTGTGTGCCTTTCTATTATGATAAACACCTGTTATATCTTTCATAGATCTGTGCTATATGAGGAACAAAATTTGATGTGTAATAAACAGAGGGTATTGAAGATATCACTTATGAAAAGAGCAAGAACTTTCCTAAATGAAGGTCTCAATAGTCTGTTTCATGAAGAACGTTTCACAGTTCAGGAAGATGTATTACAGTACAAACAAGCTCCCCCACAATTACTAGCACCCAATTTTGAAGGGGGGCATCTCAAGCAATTACATGTTTCACAGAAAATAAATGGAAAAAAGTAGCCAAATACACACAAAAAAAAAATTATGAGACTCACTATCAACATATCTATCAATTAATATGGAGATTGATCCCAACCTCAGTCTGTCACGTGGACAGCCTATCAGATGGTAGGCAATTTTTGGAAATATTTCTATGCAGTCTGATATAGACAGAGGTTCCTGAATAGGAATTATTCATGTGGTGCTATTGTTCTTCATCAAGCTTGCATCCTGTTCAGAGCCCTTAGTCCCAACTGGGCATTCAGACTACACAAAAGGAGTGCTAGGGCACTGACAGAGCTCATAATCACAGACTTATTTCTCTCAAAAGAAAAGCTGGTTTGCAGTTCCCAATGGTAGTGGGTTTCCAGAGTTACTGTATTGTTTTGAAATGTTTAAACGACTATCTACGGATAAACATTAAATAAAAGTTTTCCTCTATCCTGATGTTTAATCTCTGACTTGGTTTTTGAGAAACCTGAAATTGTCTCAAGATGCATAAGCGTGTCTTTATGCCTACCAACTCCAGTTAGACTATGTGCAAGACTTAACCAATGCTTCATACTATACTGTTCCTCTGCAGCAGGAACCAGATTTACCCAGAGGGAATGACAGCTCTACTAGACTCTAGTAACTATATTCAAGGCTTCCATCAGATGAAAGAGCAGAACTCCATTAACTTCCTCCTGTCCTCCAGAGTCACAAGATGGTAAATTAATCTTTATCTCTGATCTTAACATAATTCAATAACATTATGATGCCATCATAAATCGCAGGGACCTGACCAAATCCTAGTGGAAGTGGACTGTGGAACACACACTTATTGTGAAAACCTGTATCTACAAGCCTGTGTCTGCACTGATTTCTGAAAGCCAAAAGTTTTTCCTTTTAAGGCAACAAGAATTTTTTAGAATTAACTCCTAACTCTGATGCACATTTCTTTCATGTTGTGTTTAAGGGCATTCTGATTCATTTCAATGTATCATCCTGAGAGAATAAAATTTTCCTCTGGTCTCCTGTCAGGTTTAAAGCAAGTCATTCCATGACAGATTACTCAACCTTTGTGTAGCACCCAGTTATAAAATATATGGAGATGAAGCAAATTCTTTCCTCTTTGTATGGAACTGAAGTCTGCCATTACCTACTAGCCATCTCTACTCACAAGGAGGAAACCTGGACATCTGGCTGATCTATCTTTACCACGTACTTCTTAAGAAGGTAGGCTACAGTAGAGGTCTAAGTGGTATTGGGAATACAAAGAGTTACAAAGGCAGAGGTAACAGTTATTTCTAATTCAATTTCTTTTATTTCACATAAGGAGAAGATGGCAGATTTCTGCGCCTATACTCAGAATAAGCTGACCACAGGAAAAAAAAAATAACAAAAATATAGAACCAGATGAGTTATATTGCCTTTTAGAAAGTTCAGTTATGGATCCACAAATTCTACAAGTAAAGATTTTGTATCCTAATTCAGTTCCAAATCTGGAAATCTGGGTTTGGATTTTTCATGGAAATGAAGCTTGCTTATGACCAAATTTTGGTTGAAATAACAGTCATAAAGTAATTATGACAATTATATGAACAAAAAAAAATAGCATAAGGAGAACTGAAAAAAAAAAAGCAAAATAACATTGTCTTCGAATTATTAATATAAAACAGATCTTTGTACAAAAACAGTATGCAAGTTAGAAATTACAAATATGGGGGTATGCTTGTGACTGTTCCTAAGAAAGCTTGGAAGATAAACTGAAGTCAAATGAATATATGATCAATCAAAGATTCACGTAGATTGGAGAGGATCCCTGCAGTTCATGTAGTCCAAATCCCTGGTCCAGTCAGGGACATTTAATAGATTGTTTATTGCTTTGTCCTGTCAAGTTTCCAGTACCTTCACGGATAGAGATCCAGGTGTCTCTCTGAGCAGTCAGATCTTGACCACCCTCTTGGTAAATATTTTTTTTAAGTTGAATCTGTTGAGAATTTCTTTGTCCTGTGGTCATGCACCTCCGAGAAGAGTCTGTCTCCCTCTTTGTAGCCTTTCACCAGACAGTTGCAGAGGGTAGAGTGATCTCCCTTTCCCCTGCTCTTCCCCAGACTGAACCAGCCCAGCAGCCACTGTATCCCCCTGTGCACCCTGACCATAGCAGGGAGCCTGCACTGGACTCATTGCCATACAGCAGGGTCTGTCCCAGGCTTTGCACTTACTGTCATAGTCCCAACGTTCATTTTCATGGTGCAAATCTTGTCAAACATTACAAGAAATAAAGTAAGTCAACCTGAATTTATTGTAGGTCCAAGGTTAAGTTGATGCTGCAGAACAAGATCGTTACCTCTTAAATACACCTTATCCCAACATCACCTCATAGTCTCAAAGTGACCTGTGGTAACTTGCTATCCTCCAAACTGCAGGATGAGGAAACAGATGTAATAACAAAGTTGCTTACAAAAATGGAATCAATACTGATATATTTGTACACGCTTACTTTGTGATTTCATATGTTGTATTATAAAATTGGACTGCATCAAGAAGAGAGAGAACACATGCAGAAACACACACTTAGAAAAGGCAATTAAAACATATTAGTTTGTTAGTTACCAGGGAGCTTAAAAATGTAATATTTATTGGAAAACAGGGGTCTTGCTACAAACACCACAATAAAATAAAGTCACTTCAGTGGCCATTATAATGTAGTTAGCCTGATTTTACAAAGTATTAGGACAACTTGCAACCATAGAGAAAATCAAATGCTATTAATCCAGCTTCACAAAATTGATCCTAAAGTCCTCAGCAGAGCCAGATAATCTAGGAGGCTACATTTAAATGCATGACTTTTCTAATGGTTACTGTCAAAATACAGGCAGTAGAGGAAAGAAATATTGTTCCATATTCATAAAGAATGGTACGTGGGATCTCTCTAGTATGAAAATACTCTTTAAAAAAATTTATCTTGATCTAGTCCTTAAAGTAGAATGGTAAATATACATTGAAAAATAACTCTGACACAAGGAGAAAACTCAAGGAAAATGTGATATTTGAGACATAACTCGTACATCCATAACACATGTATGTATATGCAGAAAGAAACACACACATTTATGTATAAAAGCATGTTTTTATATAAAACCATAGTCAAGTAGCCAAGTTTCTGGTACAGTCACAGATATCTTTTTCCTGTTTTTCACATTTTCCTATTATTAATTCACCCACAACATTTCTTGTGCTCTGTGGGAATTCTGATCCTACAGGGAACAGAAGGCCAGTTAGTTGCTTTACAGATTTGGTACAAGCATTAAACACAAGCAGAATGCACTTGGTCCCATCTCATGACTCTGATCACTGGAGCTGAGAGCATTCTGCAAGTACCCATCTCGCAAAGCTTTTCTTCTGGTTTTCCTGCTACAAGAATTTCTGCTGTGTCATCTCACATCACTGTCATATACCTCTGTCTAGTGGGTCTTAACCGCCGGTAGTTCCACAGTGTACAGACAATACCTGGCAATGATCTAGAGGGGATATTTGAGAAGAGAAGATGTTTTAATTCTTTAAAGGGCTCAATAACTTAGCAATTGCTTAACTCAGCCTAAGTTACCAGCTATTCTGGAAGCCAGAAGACTGTTTTATCAATGCCTAGAAGTGAGATTTCCTATTGCCCATTTTATTGTCAGGTATGAATTAACCAAAGAAATTGCAAATCTTGTGTCCTGATTGTTCCTCTCTCTCTATTAAGATTGCCTGATAAGGGTACACTCACTTTTCAGGAGACATTAATGTGCTCCCCAGTCTGTGAGTCCCTGAAATGTAGTATGTGTTAAATAATTTAAATTATGTGTGTCAGAGGTGACATTTTCAAAATCATTAATTTAGTGATCAAGGCTTCAGCTGGTGCATCCACACTGCGGTACAGGTTTATTGTGCCCTTGAGGTCTATTTCCAATATAGATACCATGGCCACATGTTGGTTGTACAGCTGGGTGACACACCCTTGTGCACCTACCGTGCTTTCCTTGGAGGGAAACTTAAACGCACAAGCACAAAGTCAGCCAAAATGTCCACTGTTTTAGACAGTGCAAAGGCCAGGATTGCCAGGATTGAAGATGCAAACCAGAACTCATGTTGCACATAGAACAGGTGTAATCAACAGTTTTCAACAGAAGATATTATCCGATGGACCAGATCTACTTCTTAAATACCATTAAAATAATCGGATTTAGCCACTTTTATTGACTGAAGAACTGGACCTAAATATCTAGGCTGGTTTTGAATGCAGAGTTAACACACATTGGTACACAGTCTTTCCAGTGGACAATTACATCAATAACCCAACCAAATTCGATATTTGGATTCATACCCTCATAAAAATTTAATGACTAGAGATGAACTCTCTAAAACAACACTGTCCAGTCTTTCAGTAGTCACCCAACAGGCCTCATGAATCAGTTAATTACCGTCCCAAAAAGTTCATGAACAAACTAGTAAGAAAAGTAAAAAGAAGAAAAAATAAATACACATGGAAAGTTGACTATACAACAGTTTCTGAAGGTGGATATATGGTCACTTTGCTTATTTTTTTAAATCATCAGGAGGCTTAACTACATCATCCTTAATCTTAACATCACATTACATTTTTGTACAAAACAGAATTTTATAATACCTAAATGGTAAATAATCTATTAATTACCTTCCCTTACAGCTACTAAACAATACTGGGGAAAAGATCTGTGGGCTGTTTTTCAAAGGTGAAGTGGTCCTTCAGTAACAAAAGGTTGAGTAACCCTGCTCTAGAAAAACAATTCTTAACCAGGTGGACTTTTGAGAGGACAGAAATGTCGACAAATGTTGTATTTTTCCCCAGTGTCCTCTGTCCTAGGTATATAATTCGGTGAAAGAATTAATACTTTTCTTGAAAATGAAGGACATACAGAATTACCTATTCAATTCCATTTAACCAGTATGATTAATGTATTTATTAAATTAGTCTGAATTTTAAATACTGCAGTGCAAGAGTATATTAATTAAATTTAATTAGAGTAATCTTATCTGTTAAAACCCTTCTCCCTTTATGTTTGCTTATCGAAAAGCCTCTGTTGTAAGATAATAAAGAGTTAATAAGTGATGGATTACATTTCCCCCCCCCCCCCCGCCGATTTTCCTGATGTAACCCTGTTGATTTAATTGTAACAGAGGTATCTGTCTGTGCGTGGGAGGAGAATGTGATCCAACAGCAGTGGGACCTATCAGTGAAATGTTAAAGGCAGCTTTCAAAAAGAATGTCTTGCCTGACCTTGAGCCCAGAATCCAGCCAGCTTATGGACCAGGACTAGTTTGGCCACATCCCTTGGTAAATATCTCCCATGAGAGCCTCCATGTGCATATGCAAACCCTTCCATCTCACACTACTTCTGAGAACCCAGCAGAGTGACAGACATAGTGTTCTTAGCCAACTCATCCCATATGCTGTTTCAAAAGGGATCAAATATAGCTACTTCTTATAATAGGAAAGTTATCCAAAACCAAAATCAGGGTATGAATAAGTGCTGGTTTATGTCCGATACTGATTTTAAATGCTTCCTGTAACAAAACTGTTGGTGGCACTAACAGCAGGCATTTGATCTCTCTTGTGTAAAACATTAGCCTCTCATCTGGACACGGTTAAACTTTTACAGAGTACTTTTGTTTTCGTAAGCAACACAAAGGTTACCATCCAGTGAAGGGGCACACAGTCTCTTTCACAGCATAGACAGCAGGATGCTGCTGCAAAGAACTGCCTTTCCCTCTCCCCTCCCTCCAGATTTCTTCAGTGATGCTGACCAAGTTATTTCAACCAGTTGTTCACAACAACCACTGCATCTGCCTTCCCAGTTTTCTAATGCACAGTATGAATTAGCAGGGTCTCATTTTGAGGTCGAGCTAATTACTCACCTTTGAAATGAAGTTAAATAGAGATGAAGATGCTGAACCATGTGAAAGTTCTGTGAAAACGGGAAAAAAAATGGGTCTATGCTTTCAGGTGAAGACCCTGAAATGGCTGTAACACCATCTCACCTCCCAAGAGCACTGTGAAGATAAATGGACTGCTTATCACTTAAGCACTCGGGTACAAGAATGAGTTGAATAAATCTGTTGTCAGGGGACTATCTGAACAACATGTGGAAAACAAGACTTGGACCACATTCTGACAGATGAGGAAAAGAACAAAATGCAGCATAACAACCCAGGCTTTTTCACTGTCATTTTTTCTGAAGCAGTGAACAACTGGGTGGGGATAACACAATGCTTTAGTTTGCATCACATGCATAAGCCAATGAAGCCACAATAAAGTTCTTCAGGCAGACTTAATTCAGAATTTTCATAGTTTTTGAAGGTTTGATTTTGCTTCCAGATTACCATTTTAGTGTGTGTACATGATGAGGTTGTCATTGCTTTTTTAAGTGTACTATATACTAAAGGCTACTTCCTGCCAATTTTCAGGCTCTGAAACACTGTTTACTTCTTTAACAACCTTGGTTGTCCCAGATCTGGAGGCAATACAGAATCATCTTAGCCCTATCAGTCTTAATGGAGCTGCACCAATTTACATCTGTGAAGGATGTGACCCTAAAAACTAAGAGCTGGTTGGACTCTGATGACAATACATCAATTTGCAGGAAAAAAGAATCTGTCAGGTTTCAACAGAATTATCCCAAATCACTCTTTACTTCTCAGATAGCTCTACTGATCCTCTAATTCAGTCACTTTGAATAAATCAAACCAATTGGCCATGAATGGTTTATTTTTCAGATCAACAATTTTCAGGGGTGTGGACTTGAAGCAGTAATATTTTAAGCAAAAAATAACTTGAAATATGAAGTTTTAAGAAAAGAAGGGAAGCAGATTCAAAATAATATGTAGACAAAAGCAACTTTATTGTTCTATATTAATAATATACTTTACATAATTCACTAATTCTCAGGATCTCAATTCTGTACTATGAGATTCATCTCTTCCATTTGGAGACAAACAGGTTACAAATTCTGGTAGGAAATATATGATTTTATAAGTGCTTGTGCTGACCTTGGATAATTGACTATCCAATTACTTTAGTTTTTCCATCTGTTCAGTACATTCAACAATCCTTTGCGTATTGCACATCTGAAATCCACAGTTAAAATTTTTTTGTATTACAGCAAAGTTGTGCTACTGCTGACAAACTTTGTTGTGTAAGTGGAAAGTTTGGTGTAGGGGAGATACTACCAAGGTTTTTCTTTTGTTCAGTCAGCATTACAGAAGCAGATATCTAAAACACCATTATTGTATAATCTGGGTCTGTACAGGAACTTTTGACATAGCCTCTTCAGTGAGTAGCATAAAATTCATTTGTATCATCCAGTGTGGAGTCCTTTCTGCCTTCTTCATAATAAAAAGAAATGTGTTTTAACAAAACTTATGAAGTCTGTATTTATGACATCAGGAGAAGAAATGTAGACAAAATTTCCCCAAAAGCTGCACAGACAACCATATTCTACAGTTACCACCCTTTGTGGAGCAGTTTTATATGAGTTCTTTTAAATACCTTTCTTTCAATATCTTTGTTTAGTACATTTTAAGCAACAAACTGCATGCTGACTCAGTAGTTTGTTTCAAATGCGAATATACATATTGTAAATGTTTTGTTTTAAATAATAGTTGGTAAATCACATTTGATGGTTTTCTAGAATTAAACAAAATAAGGTATTGTAGACATACTGGTGATGGACTACTTAACAGACAAGTGTGCCTGAAGGCTTGTTTATTTTCCAGCTCTGTCAGGTAGGCTAACAAAACTTACTACCTTCCCCTACAAACTGTGACACATTGCAAAATGTCAGTTTCATGTTGAAGAGAGAATGACAAACTGCACAAACAGAATATCAACCAAACTAAAGGCCTACTTCTTTTGTTTTATTCTTCCAACATTGTGGCAGTTAATTAAGGCTTCAGACGAACAAACAAACCATTAATGCCATTACAAGCATGTTCACACAGGCACACTCACTCACACCCTTCTAAATCCAGCTTACTTGCCACTCGAACAATTACTGTCCAGCCACAGCTTGCCTCTCATTCATCATGTCTGGTTTTTTCTTTTTACTATGTTCTTCTGTGAGATATTGATATTGTCTCTTTTTGCTTTGCTCCATTTTCAAACATCTTTGCTTTCTATCTCTGCACAAACTAATATTTCCTTTATAGACTGCACCCTAAATGTCACCAGCAGCACCTTTCTCCTAGGAGTAGAGTGGTGTTAACATTCCCAAGTAATGTATACATCCCTGCTTTACTCTCTGTAGTAAAGCTCTAAAGAGCAGAAGTCCTATGATAATCCTACATTTTTTAAGTAACAGAAATAACAAGGGAACAAACAAAACCAGATTTTCTCAAGGTTCCAGGTTGTGTATAACAAAATCTGCTCTCTTACTTCAACCAAGCAATACTTTACTTTGAGCAGTCCCATTCATACCTAAAGGAGTTCTGTGCAAAGTAAGATATGCCTCTCAGCATAGGGGCAAAATCTATTTCCTGATGGAAAACACTGTTATATAACCCCTGACATGATTCCTCCCATATTCTTTAAGTTTGTAAATCTGAGGCTACATCTTTCTTGTACCTAGAATCTGCCAGATCAGCTCTTCTACCTTTCCTAGCTATGCCCTGGGGTGTTTGGCTGTGCTGTGGGGAAATCCTCATTGCTTGAAACAGAATTCCTTTCATGCCTCTACACGTTGTGCTTTAAAAAAAAAATAAAAATAGCCAATGTAAATAATAACCTTGAGCAGCTTCCATACTAGTCAGGCTTCTAAGATTTACATTATTCAGTGCTAATCAGTGATGGGGAAAACGTGGCTCATAGGATTTTCTGCCATACCAGTCATCCCATTAAGTCTTCTTGTTCCAAACTACTAACAAGATGAAGCAATTAAAAAAAAATAAATAAAAAGAGAGAGAAAATGGTCTTTATTCTCATCTCTCACAGATCTTCTTGGGTTGCGTTAAAAATAGAAGATGGTATTTGTGAACTTGCTGTTGCCTGTAACGAATAATAGTGCTTCTTCAAATATTCAGAGGCACAGAAAACAAACTTGTAATCATTCTATCAAGCAGAGATGGCCAAAATTCCCCAAACTGTTAAAGACATGCAGAATCTATATAAAGTCACAAATATTAACTAAAAATTAACTTACTTCTGAAAGAAGTTCTATAGTCCCCAAATTCATGTCAAATACATAAATTAAAAGTTTTGTTTACACTAGGATTTGTGGACTACAAACAGGTAACCAACCAAGGTTAGCATGAGCTCTTTTGTGGTATCCCAGAATGCATTATTTATTGCTGCTGAAGGAAAGCACATAAATGTGTAAGTCAGAGGAGGGTAAATACTGATGCAAAAATAATCTTGCATATCATTAACTTACTCATCCCCACTCCTACTTCTCATTTCAGCAAGAGAAAAATTTGTCCTGCTTTTGTGCAGTATTACACAGGTTTTCTCTACTTCAGGGGTTGAGAAAATATGCATGACTATATTCCAAGCCATGTCTAACATGTCAGCTTCAGAAATTGGAGAGAAGACACAGCACTCCAGTGGGAACAGTGTTGCTCATCTGTACCACAACAGAGAGACAGAAAGTAACGCCTAGTTGGCAGCAGAGCAAGAACTTTGAGGGCTGAGCACCCTGAAAGTCCACATTTCACTGAATGATCTATCAAAACCCTTTTTCTGAAGTCGAGTTACGTTGCCACTATTGGAGTTGATATTTTGCTACCATCTATGGCTGCTAACTGATATGTAAATTTTCATGTTTTCTACACGTAGACACCAGTGTATATCATTTTCTTCTTTGTTTCAATTGTCTTGTGTTTCAGTGAATCTGGTGTTTCAGCATCTCTTGCATTTCATATCAAGTAACAGCTGAAACTGTCATTTGTCTACTTCTAGAAGTTTAAAAGCAGTCAATTTTGCACAAAATTCTGCAGTAAAAACAAATTTTCTGTATTCCATTCAAAACCTACTGGACCCCCTGTTGCGTTAAAGGGCAAAGTAATTTGGCAGAAAATATTTATTTTTATAAATAAAAATAAACAGGTGTTCTAGCCTGTATATAGGGGCAGGGCACGGCTAGGCTTAGATTCTGAGTGGTGCCCAATTCAGTGTTAGAAGTCCAGTCGCGTTCAATATGTATATTGAACTGTCATGATTACAGATACACTAATAACATCATGCACAGTTCGATCTAGTGGCATTCCATGAACTAGCACAGCCACACTTAAGGATTTGGGTCATGTTCACTGTGAGCTCTCTGCTACTGAAGCAACAGATGCACAAGTTCTTTTGGATTGCCGGTGATAGTGACTATCTGCAAAGCACGTGCAAATACTAAGGATGTCAGTAATACAGCCTGGCTACAAACACATGAAATTATAAAACAACTCTATAGAGATTTCTAAGTTTCCTGGGGAAGCACTTGGTATAGCCAAGTGTTCGAATCTTACCCACAAGCGTCCTTATGGGGGGAAGAGAGGCTCAGCCCGTCGACTGATACCAGGAGTCAGGGGTGCTCAGCGATGGTATTTCCCTAATCGCATTGGTATATCTTCCCTGACATCCCTCCTCTCTTAAGCTATTTTTATACTATTTTTTACCTTTCAGGTGGAGCTTGAGTGACACTAGTCATACATACTTTTGTTATGATTGGAGTAAAATTCTCTCGCTTAGCTTTTAGAGGTATAGACTATGAAAAATTCAGAGCACAGACTCCGTGAGGAGTGGTTGCACTTTGGAGGCGGGTAGCTTTTGGGATGGAGGTGTGTTTTGATATTATAATGACATTATTATGGGCAAAGTTCACCCAAATGGTAACATTTTATCAAAAAATGACAGATCATTGGCTGAGGGTAACAAGTAGGCATCTTATCAGTTCCGTAAGACCTTCAAGGGTTCCATATGACCTTCAAGTTCCCATTTTAACACAGAGTTTGGCCATGGTGTCTCCACTCTGTTCCATTCTCCGCACCATTTTTCTTAGAGTTAGCACAGCAGACTACCCCGATGTCAGTAACATCTAAGGTTGCCTAGGGAACCTTTGTGAAATGGATCCTTTGCACACCAGCTGCACCCTGCCCCGAAAGTTTCATCAATGCTGTACTTTTCTTCAAAATGTGAATATAACTTAATTTCTAAGTCACCTCCAGCAATTATCCCACAGCCCCCCAAATCCCAAACAGCGCTTGAAACCTCATGTTCACTCAAATAAACTCCTTATAAACTGCTCCCAGTCCTTGAAACCTCTGTGTATAATTTCAGCAAAGGTAAGAACAGGACAGCACTGTGGCTTGAACTATGGGATGTGCTGTTACTTGAGACTTT
The DNA here is from genome assembly GCF_000708025.1 of Charadrius vociferus. Taxonomy (NCBI): domain Eukaryota; kingdom Metazoa; phylum Chordata; class Aves; order Charadriiformes; family Charadriidae; genus Charadrius; species Charadrius vociferus. Next base: position 3,871,971 of record NW_009647211.1, read on the forward strand.
CATGAACAAATTAGAACCAGCTTTGTCTTCTCTCTTCACATTGTGAAGTCCTGTGGGCAACGATCTGCAGACACATCTACCTAGCAAAACATATCTCCACATGTGGGTGGTAGGTGTTGTTATCTTATACATGATATGGTGCATCCACCTCTTTCTCCCTCACAAGGGCCTAAAGGGCTATCTTTCTCGCACAGGAATAGGTATATATTCAGCTTTATACAGTTTCTGTGAGCTTCTGTTACCTAAGGACCTGAATGATAATATTTTTTTTTTCCTGCACATGACCTGTCTGAGAATAAGCTAAATAAACATATCCTGCTGACTGACAGTATTTCTTCCACCAGGATTACAGGACATCACTCAGTCTTAGAAACCAATGCAAAAAGTGAAAAGAGAGCGATGCAAATCTCAAAAGCTACAGGCACCTGCTGTGAAATGCAGGCCAAAGAATGCTTGGAAATTTTATAATTACTTTCCTTCCACTCCTTTTTACAAATACTACTTATTTCAAAGGGCAACCTAGATTGCTTGTTAAGTGCTATGTTCAAATATCCCACACGCTTGATTGCAGCTGGCCGCTTGTGAGAGTCATGTAATATTCAGAGCAGGCCAGCAAATCAGAGTACTTCGGTTGTGTCATGCCATGAAATGGATGAGGGAGGTGTAGACTGCGAGGAGCTATTTTTTTTTGAATCAGGATACATAGCCACTAAGGTCAGATGGAGACTGTGTCTCTTACCCAAGATGCAATATGATCCTGTGCCATCACATTTTGTGAGCAAACATACAACATCCAGGAATAGGAATTAATTTAAATCACTGTGTTTTCTGTCAGTAATTTTCAATTTTATTCTGATATGAATCTCTTCAAGAGTCCCTCGCTGCAACTAAGCAGGCGTGCTTCCAAATGTGTCTCAAATCAGGGTGCCTGAATCACTAGTCTGTAACAGTGACCCTGGGGTAAGAGATAATAAGTTGGTCTGTTGCTTTCATTTTATGTCACACCAAAACGCAAGCTATGAAAGTCTCTTGCTGGTGATGGTGTACTTTATTCTCTGCCCACCCCACCCCCCAATCTATTAGCACAGGGAAATATTGAGGTGCTGACACCCCACTATTAAAAAAGCAGAATGATGGTGTCAGAATGATTTATTTCTAATGGGTTTCTGACAGCTTCCTCTATGTTAAAACAGCTCTCAGACAAGAGAACATGACAGTCATTTTGGCATATCCCTTATAATGTGTGTTATTAATAGACCTTCAGTTTATTGATTTCCCAGATAGATAATCATTCCTGAGTGGCTGTATAATGCTGTCTGAGGTGAATGGTAGATGGCATTCAGAATTACTGGGCAAGCTATAGCAAGCCAAAGAATGTGGCATAAAGAAGCTCTGGCTCATGATATAAATGTATTCAAGAGGCTAAAGCTGTCAAACCCAAAATATCATATGATTAATTACTCTATTATATTTGCATGCAGAGAGAAAATAGAAAAGAAAACTTAGGGAGGAAAGGTGAGAAAAAATAGTGTAAAACCATTTACATACATTGTCTTCTATCTTTGCATGAGTCATGGTTTACACTAAATTAAAAAAATTATTTCATTAAAGCTGGACACAAAGACAATATCTAACCTCTGAAACACATTGTTCCAAGTACCCAGCTATGGTAAATATACATCAACATACAGAAATATATGATCTGACTTCTTGTTTCCTGCCTTTGCTCCTTTTCCAGAGATGCCTTTACCCCCAGCTGATTCCTGAAGGAAGGAATTGCACCGTATGTGTAGGCTACTGTCACCGCTGAAGCCCAGTGTTGTCTTTGAACAGTGTCTGAAATATAAAGTTTACTTTATTTGATAGGTGACAGCAGAAGCAAAACTAGTTTGCCCAAGCAGTCCTTGAAAGCAAAGAATTTGAGAGATTGCTATTGCTCATTTATATTGCTAATTAGATGGTTAAAAAATCTAAATCCTTAAATAAACTTCTGTATTTCTAAACTATCCAAATTAACACAGGAGAGTCACATCCAAACCCCATCTCTTGGACATTAAGGTAATGACTGGATGTCATACTTATTTTGGTAGTACAGACACAGAGAGAAGTCATGCAAGTCACTTTCCAAAGTGTCTAGGTAGATTGTGAGCCCTGCTTTTTTCCTAGGGTGCATCATATTGTGGTATTTTTAAAGCTAGAAGGCTATAAAATATGATTCATTTTGACTTGTTGAAAAAGTCTTTTGATCAAGAAAAAGTATACTAAAACTCAGGAAACATAACCGGGGAACCTGTTGTGTTATTTACATTTTTAACCTCTGAACTCCAGCCAAAGGCCAAATCAGTATCGTTAGATGTTAGATATCTGAGAGTAAAAACTGAATTGCTGGTCCCAAGCCAGCTCCTACACAAATATCTGATGCACAAAAAAATAATAACAGAAGGTCTGTCTCTTTAGCTGGCATAAAGCAGCCTAACTTTATTTTCAAGTCAATGTGGCTATGCTGATTAACACCAGCTGTAGATCTGGCTTACACCAGAGAAAATGAATGAATGAGAAACAAACTAAACTTCTTTTCCAAGGACAGTCTTCGCATTGATGAAGAATTTTCTGTTACTGCTGTTTTCCAGGTGATCTTTGCATAAAGTCACCGGATCTCTGATGCAGTTTGGCCAGGTCTGTGTGGCACGGAAGATAACAAGGGGCAAGCTGCCCTCCACATACTAACCAACCCTGTTGCACTACCTCTGACAGCAGTACTCTAACCTGTCTCAATGAAGGATGTAGCCCATTTCTATTACAATTAATTGAAGTTAGTTCAAAGAAAATGTTGCTACACCAGTGAGAAATTAGTTTCTTTACTGAATGAAACAATACACTGCAAGAAGGCCAAAATGTAAAGATTCAGGTTTTCGGTATGTCCTGGTTTGAGGTGAAATGGGACCAATTTTGTTCAGTAACTATACTTTTTAGCTAGGCCTCTTCAAACTACTGAAATTAACAGCGTATTGTGCGGAAACTGTTCACTCTCAGAGTGATAAGACCTTTATAGCTGATGCCCAGGCATGGTATGCAGAGAGGCTCTTGCTTATACTTATTGCTATAACACCCAAGGGCAGATAACTTTGTTACTTGCCCCATCGGAGGGTCAGAAGTGGAAAAGCATAAACGGGTCCCACCTGCAGGGAGGAGCAGACAGGACAGGTGACCCAACACTGACCAACAGGGTATTTCATCCCATCTGCCTCATGCTCAGTATAAAAGCTGAGGGATTAAAGGGTCAGTTCTCGTTCTTCAATGGCCGTTGTCTGAGGAGGACTCTGTTCATCTGCCTTTGATCCTGATCCTGAATCCAGATCTGGAATCCAGTTCTTGTCCGTCACTGAGTCCAGACTGGGACTTCCCCTGTGCCAGCTGGTGTCGTGATTGTCATTCTTAGAGCTTGACACAGTTCTGTATATATTTCAATATTTCCTTTTTTATTTTATTATTAATATTTCATTAAAGTAGTTTAGTTCCTTCCAATCTCATAAGTCTCTCTTTTTCTCTCTTTCACCTGTGTCTCTTTGAAGAGAGGTAGAGGAGAACATCTTTCATTCCACCCAGTGGCTGGTTCGGCCCAAACCACGATAGATGAAAACTAGTAATGGTTAAAAATAGCTGATTTATTTCCAGGTTTTCCAAGAAGTTTTGAGACTTTTTTTGCATTTAGGCAAATGTGGGTACATGTTTTTCAGAAGATAAAAAAAATGTGGGTCCACGTATGCTATAATACAACACCCAAGGACTGTAACATATTATTCAGCTATTCAGAAAATAAGGTATGTTGCGCTTAAAAATCAAAGCCACTTGTTCACGCCTCCTGTTTTTCCTCTGGAGTCATTAGGATGCAAACATCCCACTACACAGCAGGTTTAAATGTTGAAACTGATTTCATGCCATTTGCAGAGTCTTGTGTGAGTGTCACGTAGCCCCTGTGGGATAGGACTCACAGATAGAAGTAACCTTAGGCTACAACACCTCTTCACAGTTAGCTGAAGCTTTAGAGTGACTCCAGACCTTTTCTTCTGATTCCATTTTCTATTTCTCCCAAGCGTAGATATGTTTCTGTAATGCACAGCATTTTACTCTACTGAGTTCTTAATAAATTTTGATCTCTAGGTGTGAGAGAAATGAATCAACCAGAAATCTGAGGGTCCCTGAGATACATTTCACTGCAAAATCAGAAAGAATATAATAGAAAATATAGTATAATCTTTCCTTGAGAGAAATACACTAGAGTTAATCATACCCTGTAGAAATACCACCAGATCCTAATCAATCTGTGTAGATGCAAGTACTTTTTCAGACTTTATCTGCTAGATGTGTTAATCTATTTAGCTTCAGTGAATCTGCCTAGTCAAATTACCTGATATCCTCCCAATTGGATGTGCAAGGGACACAGCACTGGGCTTTCACAAAATGTGATATTCTAGTTCCATGCTTTAGATTATTTTATACTCACCCTGAAAAGAGGTAATGACTTCAGTGCTGAATAATCACCTGTGACTTATAGACCGCACACATTAGCGGTTATTCACCAAATGAGTGTATCTACAGTTTCCCTCTCCTAGCAATACTTAAAAAGATGCTAAACTTAGCACTGTAATCACAGTAATTTAAACTAGACTATGTATTCTAGTCACATTAATGAGATGTAAATGAAAATCAATTCCTATATTTTCACCATGAACTACTGAAAGCCCTGGAGCAAAACCAAAAAATGGAAGAAATTTGGGGGTTTCTGTAAAATACTATTGCTTCTATGTTTTTCCAAATAACTTCTACATTCCTGGAGAGTACCTGGGTATGGTGGTGTAGCAATGTGTTTGTAAAAATGCAAACTGCTTCAACAGTTTTGAGGGAATGATTACCACATTGAATGAAATGCAAATGACTCTCATTTCGTTAGTCTTTCTGCCCTTGCAGTTGCTAACATTAGGTACCTCTTCAAACATCTCGTTAAGCCGGCTGAAGAGCACACAGTGCTGGCACATGGAGATGCATTACTAGACTACCAGATCTCTGTGTGCATTAGCTGGGAATAGTTTCTTGTTGCCACTCAACAGCAATTGGGTTATTCTGGTTATTCACTCTATCCTTAGGATGAGGCAACTGTCCGTGTAAGAAGAAGGGATTATTTTCCCCTCCTACTTCCTACCTTACTCTTTTTTGGCTCCTGGAGGAGATCTGAAATCAACAGGCTCAGAAGGGTCACCAAAACCTCTACCTAAAGATGCAATACCACACAATGCAAATGCAAGCAAATACATCTAGCTTGTTGATATTTGCTGTTTGCAAAAAAGTATTGGAATAGTTTCAGCACTTGATCACAGCCTTGGGGCAAAGAGTATTTCTTAGCTCTGACCCAGCAATATTCCCATTTTTACAGGCTTCAAAGACATGAGTTTCCTGGCTTGATACTTCCTTGAGCATTTGCTGACCATAATAAGTCATACCTTTAACACAGCAATTAATTCCTACTTCCCATTGTCCCTTGTGAAAATGAGGTCTGACTACCTGTCCAGATTTAAAATAAAATTAGTTCTCATAACAATTGTAGGGAAATCATAATTTAGGCATCTAGAAATGCCTTCAGAAGTGCTAGTCTACATCTTAAGCCTGCTGAATACCTTAAAAGATTTTCACCAAAAGCATCATATAGTTTTGACTTTTTTGATCTGATTACCACTGTGCGACTATAAGAAAAATAGTGTGCAAATCAAATTCCAAATGGCATATAGCAAGCATTCTGGATGTCAATTTTGAATGTCCATCAGAGGCATATTTTGTGGGGAACTATTCCAAACCACATGAAGAAGCAGTCTTGTCCATTAGGGTGTGTAATTTAAAAATACCATAGATGTCTTGAGAAAAGTGAGAATCATTTTCACTTTACACATGGACAAGTTACACACGGATTCAGTAACAAATTTTGGCCTAGGTCTCTCATCTCTTCCCATTCTGCTGACTTGACTGGTGCACCACTCCAATGCTGCCAGTTGAACTGAACCAGTGGAAGGAAAGAATTTGATCCAAGATCTGCAAGCAAGAAAACGGGTATTTTAGGAACTAGTGTGTGCATTGTAAAGAAAGCGAGAAGAGCAAGGAACACATACCCAGGGGGCTTTCTAGCTGACTTAGGACCCCATTAAGGTTACTCAGGTTAAATGTGAAACCAATGTGGAAGAAATAGTAAAGTTGATAAATGAATTGCATAATTACTTAAGTGTGCAATATTTCCCTCCCCCAAAACTTGGAAAAAAAAAAATCCTTGTGTGCATGTATCTTCCTTTCTTTGAAGGAATGCCCAAAAATCAAGATGTTGAGTGATTTGTAAAGATTTGATTTAATAGAAGTTTTCAGGAACAGTTAAATTCCATTCATTCAGACACTTATAGTGACATTATCAAAATTATGCAGCACTTTATAAAACTTGTTACTTTTACAGTAGGTGTGTATTTCACTTGACTCTCACTGATGTTGCAAAAAAATATCAGAACTGAAAAAAAAAAAAAAAATCTCTTTGCAGTAGCTTGACTGTCCTGAACTATTTGAAATGTGTTATTTGAATGCTTAACTACGGCAGACCATATTTAGGAAAAAATGTTATTTCATAATGGCTATCCCTCCTGGCTTTTTTTGTTTGGTTTGTTTTCTCATTTAGACACTCCTCACGCCCTTATCATAATCTAATCTTGTAAATAAATAAATAAAAGACTGAAAAAACTTGGAGAGCTTCAGTCACTGCAGTGCAGAGATTTTAACGGAGAATATTCTACCCCAGGAAGTGCTCTGAGTTTTTAGTTCTTTATACTGTTTTTTATTCTAATTCCTATATGGTAAACTTCAGCATATCTCTGAGACTGTCTGTACCAGAAAGCAGTCTACACTGAGATAAGGTACTGCAAAGTCTCTGCTCTTCCTTCTGACTTTTATATTTGGGTGATGCCAGCTGACTACCATATTCACAAGATCACAGAATAACTTCTTGGAATATCATGTAGTTCAACCCATTATTCAGCAGTAAACAGTAATCAAATAAGCTCCCTTAACTTTAGCTCCCTGAACTGTAAGTCTATTGTACATCACATTCAGATGCATCACAAAGCACAAGCAATGCATCTTCCCTTCCAATGCACTTTTTACCCTCCAGTCTGAGGAATCAGAAAGAATCACAATGAAGAATCAGGACCGTTCAATGACAAATAGACCAATTTTCCCATGAGTAGATATTTTTAGTTCTATATACTACATGGAAAAATAAAAGCTATAGCTAAATTCAGATGTTAGTTTTCTGATTGTCTGAATGTTTTTGACACATATCCATGGAAGCAGACAAGTTTTAAATAGAAAATAGTTGTCATTCTACAATGAAGGCATGTTAAAGGTACTAGTTCAAGAGTGACTTATGAGGTACATTAGTGGGTAGGTCATTATCAGTACCATCACAAGTTTACCTACAAGTAAAGAGTTAAGAGATACATGAGATTTGAGATGGATCGGCACAGAATCGACAAAAAAAATCCAGTTATGATACCAACCTCTTGCACATCAACTACAAAATGCAGAAGCTGGAGATATGGCTCCAATGTCCAGGTTAGGTATAAATAGAAATATTACTGCTTACTGTAGGAACATGTTCATATGCCTGCTACACACAACAACTGAAATGTGTTCCTGGACAACAAGGGACATTCTTCATTACTTGTGCCACCTGATTCTTACCAGACTCCTAAGAAGTCTTGTAGAAGTCAATCATAAAGACTGAATTTATCAAGCCAGCTCTCATCCATGACTCAGACGCGCTCAAACAATGTGTATGCCAATTCACATGAGCAATGCAATTTACACCAGCTGGGAATTTAGTAAGAATTTAGGTTTTAAACCCCATGGCTGATCCCTTAAAGAAGAGGGAAATTGAACACACTTTTTGCTCTATTTTTTTATTCCCTAAAAAAAATCCATAGTTTCTAAGCTTTTACCGAGCAATACTTTAATTAAATGCTTTAACTATTTCTCTGACTTGCATTATGCTGCAAAATATTGTCATTGTCACACAAACACCACAGATTCTGGCTCTGCAGCCTGATTCACAACCTGCAAGTTCTTTATTTTCAGTATCTGGATTCAAAACTAGCTGTAAAGAACCCTGACTTTCAACAGGTTTTGTACCTCAGTCCTCTGCTACAATATAAATAATTACTGGAAGTTACTGCCACAATTAATGCAGGAAGTAATTCAATTCTCATGTAGGCTGTATAGTCTGTGGAGCAAGGATTATGCACCTTTACAGAGCCTTAATTCAGAGGAACTGCGTTGGGTGTTACATTTAACTGCTACTTATACGGAAACCTCACAGTGATCCTTATTACTGAAGAGATGATGCATTTCATTTCTTTTTGCAAAATTCACACAGCAAGTTCTCTGCAAGATGACTAATTGATCAGTTCCCAGAGCTATGATATCATTGGTATTAATGAGATGTGCTGGAACAAGCCCCATGACTGGAGTGGTGGGATGGAGGGATGGAGGCTGTTCAGAAGGGACAGGCAGGGCAGGAGAGGTGGAGGAATTGCACTGTATTTGAGAGATTTGACTGAACAGCCCTTACAGTTAGCAATGATGTGGTTGAGAGCCTCTGGGTGAGGATTAGGGGGATGGAGAATGAAGCAGTTGTCATAGTGGGTGTCTAATAGCAATCTTCCCAGCCAGGATGATAACTTGATGAGCTATTCTGCAATCAATTAGGAGAAATCTCTGGATTGGTAGCCCTTGTCCTTATGCAAGATTTTAGCTTCCCAGTCATCAACTAGAAGTACCATATTGCTGTGATGAGCAGGTCTGGGAAATTCTTGATGTTTGTGGGAGATAACTTCTTGCCACAAGTACTCAGTGAGCCAACTGTGAAAGATGCCCTTCTACACTTGTTATTTATGAATAGAGAAGGACTCATGGGGGATGTGATGACAGGTGGCTGTCTTGACCACAGTGATCACAAAATGGTTGAGTTTAAATTTTTGATGTAATGAGAAAAAAGGTCAGCAGAGTTTCCACCCTGGATTTCAAGAGAGAAAACTTTAAGCTACTCAGGGAGCTACTTAGCAGTGTCCACTGGGAATCTGCCAGTGATGGGAGTCCATGAGTGATGGTCAGTCTTTAAGAACCACCTTTTAGAAGCACAGGAGCAGGCATTCCACTTGTCTTAAGTCAAGCAAGTCGGGCAGAAGACCAGCTTGGCGTAACAGGGAACTCCTTGTGGAGCTCAAGAGAAAAAAAGAAATCTGATGATCTCTGGAAACAAGCTCAAATTCTGCAGGAAGATTAGAGAGATGCAGTTTGCATGTGCAGGGAGAAGACATGAAAGGCCAAAGCTCAATTAGAGTTTAAATTGGACAGTGTTGTGTCAGACAACAAGAAAGGCTTTTTTAAGTACATTAATAGCAAGAGGAGGTCTAAAGAAAACATTGGACCGATACTTGTTGAAGCTGGCCATCTAACAGGGATGAAGGCAAAATGTAGGCATTCAATGGGTTTTTTTGCCTCAGTGTTTAATAATACTGATAGACCTTGGGCTGCCTGGTCCTCTGAGTGAAAGGACCATGAGTGTGGGAACAATAACTTTCCATTCGTGGACACTGAAATTGTAATGGGCCAGTTGTATCAGCTGAATGCTCATAAGTCCATTGGGGCTGTACGGGATTTATCCCAGAGTACCGAAGGAGCAAGTGGATGTTATGTCAGGACCCCTCTCAGTCACCTACCAAAAGTGTCCTGAATCTGGGGAAGTCCCTGCTGACTGGAAGTGGGCAACAAAGCTGGTGAAAGTACTGGAAGGAATGTCCTGTGAGGAGCAGCTGAGGACTCTGGTTTTGTCTAGTTTGGTGAAAAGGAGGTTGAGGGGCGACCTCATTACTCTTTACAGCTTCCTCAGCAAGTGAAGTGGAGAGGGAGGTGCTGGTCTCTTCTCTCTGGGATCAAGTGATAGGACACATGGGAGTGGTTCAAAGCTGTGCCAAGGTAGGCTTAGACTTGACATTAGGAGGCATTTCTTTACTAAGAGGGTGGTCAAACATTGCAACAGGCTTCCTAGAGAGGTGCTCAATGCCCCAGGCCTGTCAGTGTTTAAGAAGCATTTGCACAATGCCCTTAATAACATGCTTTAACTTTTGGTCAGCCCTGAATCTGTCAGACAGTTAGACTAGATGATAGTTGTAGGTCCCCTCCAGCTGAACTGCTCTATTCTATTGTATTCTGTTGTATCCTATCCTATCCTGATACAATATCACTTTTCAATGTTTTAAGAGGTTGTGGTGAATTCCTACAATGCTGAGCAAGCCACAGAAATACAGTAATTACCCTATTGTCACTCTTAACAAATTAAGGTGTTTCTCACTAAGAATAGTGATGTTGCAGTCAGCTCAAGATAAAGGGCTAACATTACAATTAATAGCTCTATAGCCTAACGTGACAACTCCAAATGTTTTCTGAAGAGCAAAATTTAGTTACTTTATTCTAACATATTGAAGCATTTCATGAAATTATCCAGTGTACAGTATCCAAGAGAATGACTATAGATCAGGTGAAAGAAGGGAAAATAAAAGGCAATTAATGTTTTCGTTCTTTCAGCATAAGGCAAAATATAAAATTTTATGGAAACTAAGTAAGTTTAATTTAGAAGAAACAACTATGTCAGAAATATTGAATAATTTACTGGACAAGAGAAGAGAATTTTTTACAAAATGGAATTAAAAAACACAAACACCTCTAGCAAGAGCTTGGGTTGCATTCATTGTGAACATTTTCCTCATATATTTTAAAGGTTTTTAACCTAAATTGTGCAAAGAAAAATTAATCTTACCTGCCACCTGAGATGTGGATGATATTTTTTTTCATCATTAAGATTATAATGTCATTTTTTCTCGCTGAATAAACCAGTCTGTGTTGTTTTATCACATATTTCCCTATCCTACACGGAACTGTGGATACACAGATACCACTGAGCCCTACGTCCTCACCTCCACTATCATTGCAGAAAGAGACCCATGCTCCAAACACATGGTAGAATTGGAGTGTCTATCATTTTTTAACGCTTTTTATGATTCCCCTCAGATTCACTCTGAGCACACAGTTAAACACAACACCTATATAGCCTTTAAAGGCCACTTATAACAACAGTCTTGAATACAAGTCAACCAGTCTTCTTATTAGATTGACACAGGTCTGGAATTCACCTGGAATGAAGAACTTAATTAAAAGCTGCTGGATTCATCATCACCTTATACACTGAGACATTAGGAATATGTTGTCTCTTTGTTAAGTAAACTATATAAGAGTAAGTATATAATTTCACCTTCATCATCTTTCTGGTCTTGTGAGGAATTGCTTATGAATTGAATTTCAAAATTCATTGAGTATGTTTTATTATGTGTGTTGGTTTATTTATCATCACCAATGAAAAGTGCAATACCATATATCATTATACCTTGATATATTTTGGGGCACACAGTCACTCGAGAGGAAATAGCTGAAGCTTTCATGACTCTCGTTTGGAAAATTACTTGGTGGACAAGCAAGCTGTAGCTCCCAGAGAGAACATTCAACTGGCAGCAGAACAAATACTTTGTGCAAACATAACTGATTTCTCCCAGAAATATTGAAACCACAGGTGGGATTCATTTCTGCTTCCAGCAACATGTCTATTTTGAAAGAAAATCTCTTCCTTTTCTCTCTCCCTTATGCTCCAATTCCTTCTGCTCTTGTGCATCCTAGTTTTAAGTTGTACATCACAAGGACAACACACTAAATAAACTGGCCCAGAATTCAGAAGATTCATGTTTCTGTTCTGTCAAACTCTTTGTATGTTCTTAAGGAAGGAGGGATTGAAGACCCCAGCCAGCAACTAAGCACCACACAGTAGCTCGCTCACTCACCCCCTTGGTGGGATGGGAGAGAGAATCGGAAAGGTAAAAATGAGAAAACTTGTGGGTTGAGACAAAGATAGTTTAATAGGTAAAGGAAAGGCTGTGCAAACAACAAAAGCAAAACAAGGAATTCACTCAACGCTTCCCATCATCAGGCAGGTGTTCAGCCATCTCCAGGAAAGCAGAGCTCCATCATGCATAACAGTTACTTGGGAAGACAAATGCCAGCACTTCAAACCTCTTCCCCTTCCTTCTTTTTCTCCAGCTTTATATTGCTGAGTATGATGTCATATGTTATGGAATATCCCTTTGGTCAGTTGGGGTCAGCTGTCCTGGCTGTGTTCTCTCCCAACTTCTTGTGCACCCCCAGCCTACTCGCTGGTGGGGCTGTGTGAGGAGCAGAAAAGGCCTTGACTGTTTAAGAACTGCTCAGCAATAGCTAAAAGATCCCTGTGTTATCAACACTGTTTCCAGCACAAATCCAAAACATAGCCTCTTATCATCTACTGTGAAGAAAATTAACTTCATCCCAGCCAAAACCAGTGCACCAATAACAGAAAAAAGAGTCCACAGTGATAGTTAAGCCCATATCTAAGACTGAGTATGTGTCAGCTTAGCTAAATTAAATTAACTCTTCCTTCCCTTGTGCTTTCAACACTACAGCCACTTTCCTCTTATTTCTAAGGATAATCACTGCTTCTATGCATCTTCATTTCAGCATTTAGATTTTATAGAGCTTCAGTATCTTCCAGCATGCATGTGTGAAACTTAAAGCAAAATGAGGGGCTGATATTTATTGTTTTTCTATGATCCTCTACAGCAGCAATAAATTACAACAACAAATATTGGCCTATAACACCTTACAACACACATGAACTGCAGAACACAGCTTGGCAAGAGGAAAAAATATTTCCAAATTTTCTAGGTCTGCTAGAGTTTTTACATGAAAAATAAACCAAATGCATACTGCAAAGGATGATTATTTTTTTTTTTTAAATAAATAGATTTAGGTAATTATAAAGCTGACTAGGTCAGGAATTAATTTTGAAGGTAAATACTGTCTGTGAACAACTCCTATCACACAGCTAGTGAGGAAAATCGTCAGAACTTCTTAAGTGAGCTTTATCCATCTTTTGTTTCAACTGATATTTGCAGACTAAAAGTAGAAAAAAAATTGATTCTCTGCTTGCCAGCCAATGAATATCCTTTCCATATAAATGAGAGTATAAGGTCTATTAAAGCAGAATGCAGGTCACAGGAAAGTGATAGACATCCCAGGAAGAAGAGTATGGATGGTACCAGCAGAGCCACAGCCAAAAGCCTGGGCTCTGTGGGTGCCGTGACCCACCTTACCGGAGAACTGTGAAGCTCCTTTTATGATATACCTCATGGATACATCTACAAATCTACTGGAAATGCATTCCCCACCCCTATCCCCTTCCTCTCGCCCTCTCCTCCAGCAGTTAATTTCCTTCCCAAACTGTTAAAACAGCTTTAGGGTCAGAATTTCCCATACTTCACAGATCAGACAATTTCAAGGTTTGGTTTGTTTGTTTGTTTTTTTTCTCCCCCCTCTCCCCAACACAAACTCCCTCAGAGGTAAACCATAGTAATATAGTCACTTCTTCCCTTCTATAAGCAATTGCCTATGCTTGGGTTTTGTTTCCTGTTTCAACTTATTTATTAGACCTGTTAGGTGTGCATAGCTCCCCTGGCAGACAGATGGTCCTAGCCCTTTTGTGTTTGATGTTGTCAAAAAGCATATAGTACCAAAACTAAATAATTACCTTTACATATGTGTGTGTCTCTAAGTAGTATATATCATCTATAAAACAAATTTAATCTATATATACAGATACATTTATATATTCACACATTTATACATTCACACATTTATACATTTATAAATTTATGTATTTATATATTTATAAGTTTACATTTACATTTACATTTATATTTATATTTGCAGTTTGCATCTATGTGTGCAATTTGTATAAGGAAAGAAGCTGTTTGAACACATTCCTTACAATGGATCTAGAAGCAGGTACGCACCAGTGTTATTTAACTGCATACACAATACAGAGACTTTTCACTGTTACGTTGCACTGTTTTTCCACATATGTACTTCAAGCGCTTTTTAACTACAAAGCACTGGGATATTACCTACTGGACCCCCCACTCCACCTTCTCCCATCTCCCTGTTTAGGCTACTACTGTCACCATGAATTAGGTTTTTCCAGTTCAGATAACACTAGAAATACCCCCTAACACAGAGGAATATGAAATGCAGTTTACATGTTCATAGTTATTGTATACTGATTCCACTGAGCCATAAGACAAATAATTATGAATAGCAGAGAAAGGACCTTAGCTCCTCAAATGCCTCTAAAATCCAGTATGTTTTTATATGCTTCCTTAGGTTTCACTGGGCACTTCAAGTGTACATGGGGTCTTACTCAGCTTTGTGCATTTACATAACTTTGTTCCCTAGATTCTGCAATTTACTTGTAATGGAAAATGGAAGAAATACAGGAATATTATTAAAGATTTTTAGAAGTTTTTAAGATTTTTTTAATCTGCTATTAAAATAGCAATAATGACTTAAAAAAAAAAAAAGCAGGGGGTAGACATGTAGCTTCAAAATCTTATGCCAGTTGTTTACTGGCTTGGCACAGCACATATTTCATACTTAGGTAATTGTCATATTTTTTTACACAGGTTTTCCCAATTTCATTACTCAAAGCTAGAAAAAAAAGAAAGCAAAAACATTGTCCTGTCTAATCCAGGCCATCAGACACAAAATGTGGATTCTGTAATTTCCCACAAAGGTCTCACATCATTCCCATGCCTCTTCCCACCACTGGCAATTGTAACTTTTGTTTTAACATGGGGTGTCTACTCTCTCTGCTCATCTTGCAGACAGTAGATACAGAATAAACAAAACCCATAATAAATGTCACCATGATAAACTCTTCTGCTTATAGTCTGGATGCACAGTGATATGCCAGTGATGCGTTAGCTTTATACTTTTGTTTGTGGACAGCTAATTACTGTTAGTCATTTTATCCCTTTGCTGTGATGCAAGATGGTAAGACATACATGAACCTTACTCTTTTTATTGTGTTTCTTTATATTTTGTATATGCGCTTCCCAGACAAATATCCATGGTTATTGGTCAAAAAACTGGAAAAAAAAGTCCCAATTTAAAAGAAAGCAAAATTTTAGATTAGAAATCTCAAACAAGCTTTCATACCTAGGATTTAATTTCATCGCAAAGTTTTTCTTGCATCTCACCTCACCATGATTAAATTCCAGTTAAATCACATTTCCAGGATTTAAGCAGAACAGGTACATGCTGACCATTATAAAGTATGTGGTGTTTTACCCAATGCAAAAAGAAACTGCTTCTAGAACTAATAGAAACAGCCATTTCAAGAAAACTACTATGTGTTGCATACAACGATTTTAGTGGAGTTGCATGCAGAAGTTTAAAAACCAAGTTTCAATTTTATTTAAGATCCTCTATGACTCATACTCCAAACCTCAGATTAAAAGTCTGTATTCTTTCTTTGTGTTGATGGAAAGGAAATGAAAAAAATATAGCAAAGACAGATGGAGTGAAAGCAAGAGCACATATCCATGGGAACCTTTGGGAAGCTCCTTGCAAGCAAAGATGATAAAATATCTGTAGTATGGGATGGAGCTGGAAAAAAAAACAACCTGCTGCAGCATGCCCATTTCTCTTCCTACAGCTAATGTTTGTCTTTTCCTCTGATTTTTGCTAGTTTTTTTCCCTACTAGGAAGAAGCAGAAAAAACAAAACAAGAACATCTGGAAAACAAATACCACACACAAAAGAAAATCAAATTCAGAATGATGTCTCAAATTTGAATCCTACCCTGAAGAGATTGTCATGTGCTGTTAACAAGTTTAACATGCAATGCCAACAGTATTTGATAGGCATTTAATACTAGCTGTTGACTTTTTCTGTGTGTGCAAACCTAAGAATTATAAAAAGCAACTTCTGTAAATTAAATCTTTTAAGCCTTTACCTTGTCAGAGAATTGCATCCTATCTATCACAGATTTGTCAAAGCAAATGACATATTATCTAGGCAAACAGTGCCTTGGAGCAGAGCATAACATCAAGAGCTTTGGTGTCACTGAACATAAATAATGTTTTGGTAGAGGCACTTAAGAGAGCTAAATGTATACTAATGGCTGAAAAATAAAAGACCTCCAGGTGATGATGTGAATTTAAAGGATATATGACAATTGTCTGTGAAACGATACCATTAGTGGGGAAATTTTACCATCTTGAAAGTAGTCCAACGGATGTTTTTGAATCCTGTAGAGAAAATGAAATGTTTGCTCTGCTACAGCAGTGAGAGTACAGCCAGCATTTTGTTTTGTGCCTCAGGGGACTGAGTTACATGAGTCTCTGGAGACAGTAGTGCTCCAGAAGGAGAAACATGTTACGGATGACGGGCAGCTTAGCCATTAGGGAGAACAGCATTGCTGTCATATTGCTAATGCACTTTTCTTTTTTGGAAACCCCAAAGATAGTGGGAGATGACAGCTTCTTAACTGGCCTCAAATTAAAACCCATAGGTACTAGAGTGACAAGAAAGTGTGTCTGACGAACAAACCCATGACAAATACAGGCAGACAATATAGACACTAGCACTGAATAACAGACAGGCAAAAAATCTCCAGGAGACCTGGCTGGGTTTATAGTTATGAACTCTGTCCTGTAACTCCTACCACTATTGGTAATGTCACTGTACCACCCTTCCTCCCACCCTTTCATTTTTGCAAAGACGGAGGTGTCTTTTCCTCCCGTGGAAGGGTGTCCTTGTTGCAGCTGAGCACAGTCAGGAAGCCATGAGAGCAGACATCTTTCTGAGGGTGGAAATCTCCTGCGGCACCTTCATGGGTAGACACCAGCATATCAAGAGCTAACATTCCACCATGGGAGCATACACAATGGGAAAGGGCCTGACAGAAAATCTGTGTGAAATTCCCCTTCATCTCAGTGAGACAGGCAAATCTGTAAAGACCGCCTGTTGTGGTTTGGGCCAAACCAGCCACTGGATGGAATGAAAGATGCTCTCCCCTACCTCCCTTCAAAGAGACAGGAGAGAGAGACTTCAGTTTAGAAGGAGCTAAACGACTTTAATGAAATATTAATAATAAAATAAATTAAAAAAATGAAATGTATACAAAACCGTATTAAGTTCCCAGGATGACAGTCCTGTCGCTGGCTGGCACTGGGGAAGTGCCATACTGGACTCTGGTGGATGGGAACTGGATTCCAGATGTGGATTCAGGATCAGGGTCAAAGGCAGGTGGACAGACAGAGTTCTCCTTGGATGTCGGCCATTGAAGAAAGAGGGCTGACCCTTTGATCTTTCAGCTTTTATACTGAGTGTATTTCTGCTTCCAATCCTCCAATGAGGCAAGTAACACAGTTATCTGCCCTTGGGTGTTATAGCAATAAGTATAAGCAAGAGCCTCTCTGCATACCATGCCTGGGCATCAACTGTAAATATAGGTGTTATCACTCTGAGAGTGAACAGTTTCTGCACAATATGCTGTTAATTTTGGCAGTTAGAAGAGACGTCACTCAAAAGTACAGTTACTGAACAAAATTGATCCTGTTCTACCTCAAACCAGGATACTGCCTTAGTTTGTGTCAGCTGCCTGACCTCTCCAAGGTCTGCTGTAACCTGAACCCTGATGCACGAAATAAATGCTGCATCGCCATACTCTCATTACTACATGACAGACAACATTTCATTTGCTATAAAGTCGACTTTTAGTCATGTTGGATAAGCTTCATCTCCAAGTGATACTGTCTGACCAAACACTTTCCCCATCTTCCTTGCAGCGACATGAGAAGGGTTAACCTGCCATCCCCGTGGGTCGTGCTGCTTCAGTTTGGGCTATTTGTTGCAAAACACTTTACAAAAAGCATTTTTGTGAAACCATCTGAGGAACCTCCTGGAAATTCTGCTAAGGCACATAGAAAAAAAAGGAGGTGATTGGTGACAGCCAGCATGGCTACACCAAGGGCAAGTCATGCCTGACAAATTTGGTGGCCTTCTATAAAGGGATTACAGCGGCAGTGGACAAGGGAAGATCAACTGATGTCATCTACTTGGACTTGTGCAAAGCTTTTGACACTGTCCCACATGATATCCTGGTCTCTAAATTGGAGAGGCATGGATTCGACAAATGGACCACTTAATGGAGAAAGAACTGGCTGGACAGTTGCACTCAAAGTGTTGTGGTCAACGGCTCGATATCCAAGTGGAGACCAGTGATGAGTGGCGTTCCTCAGGGGTCAGTACTGGGACCTGTACTGTTCAACATCTTTGTCGGCAGCATGGACAGTGGGGTCGAGTGCACCTTCAGCAAGATTGCCAATGATAACAAGCTGTTTGGTGAGGTAGACACGCTGGAGGGGAGGGATGCCATCCAGAGGGACCTGGACAGGCTGGAGAGGTGGGCCCAAGCCAACCTCATGCAGTTCAACAAGGCCAAGTGCAAGGGACTACATCTGGGTCGGGGCAATCTCAAGCACAAATACAGGCTCGGCGGGGGATTGCTTGGGAGTATGCCTCGGGAGAAGG
>NW_009647211.1:3891191-3891803 GCF_000708025.1 Charadrius vociferus
AGGCCAGGCTGGATGTGGCCTTGGGCAACCTGGTCTAGTGGGAGGTGTCCCTGCCCATGGCAGGGGGGTTGGAATTTGATGATCTTCCAGGTCCTTTCCAGACTAAACCATTCTATCATCCTATGATTTGAACAGCTCCTTTCTTAGCATTTTGATCAAATTAGAATAGATAGCATTCCATTACCTTATAGCATAAGGAATGTAGAAAGAAATCCAATGCACAGATACTTTGACAGCTTTCCACTTCTTAAACATACTATGACTTACTTTTGTTTTACAGCAATTTCACTGTCTCGCTCCGAAGTATGATTCTTTGTGCTTGCAAGTTCTCATGAACATGGTCACAATCCTGTATTGCTTCCTGTAATGTCTCTTCTCTATTCATCTTATTTTCTAGCAGTAAGAAATGGAAAGGTGATCTGCTTTAGAAACTTTATAGAATCACAGAATCACAGAATGGCAGAGGTTGGGAGGGACCTTCAGAGATCATCCAAGTTCAACCCCTCTGCCAAACCAGGTTTACTTACAGCAGGTTGCACAGGATCGCATCCACTCAGGTTTTGAACATCTCCAGGGAAGGGGACTCCACAGCCCCTCTGGGCAGGCTGTGCC
>NW_009647212.1:0-33125 GCF_000708025.1 Charadrius vociferus
TTCCTCTGCTGTTCGATAACCATTTTAGAGACTAGTTTTCCACTGTTACAATAGTGGACAATCCACCCTAGCACTAAAAGCATTTTAGGTTGATGGATTTTGTCCCAGCTTCTATCCAACGCTTGGTGCAGTTTAAGGTGTGGACATTAACCATGGCACCTCTCGAGGCATCTTGCTTTTGAACAGGCTTAAACATGAGTTAAATATTCCATCCTGTGAAAACTATAACACTTTTGAGAATGTGCGGAAGCACTTCCATCGATAGACAGCCTGAGAACTTTAAGGGGGTAAAAAGACTTTCAAAAAGCTCAGCTATGGAATTTAGGTGACTGATTAATTTCTTGAATCTAACATTTCCTTCCCTAATAAGGGTCTCATGTCAGCAATGAAAACAGACATAGTGCAGGAGAGTATTATGCAAGACCTCACAGCACCAACAATACCTCTTAATCAACCTTGTGCCTGTTCCAAGGCTGTGTTCTTTAAGCAGGCTGCAAAACAAAACCTCTGAATTATGTCAGAATGATTGGCAGCTAGCAGAAAGGCATGGTCATTATTGGCTGGAAACACCAAATGAATTTTCACCTCTGTCCCATATACCGCACTGAGAAACTGAAAAGTCAGTACATTACATCAGTGCATATTTAATGCCCTTTCTTAAGTTGTAACTGGTGAAAAGTTGACAAACATACCAGAACAAGTATGCTTCAGGTTCAAAATTTAACATTCAGCATTTGATTTGAAAAAGACTGGCTACAAGATTGAACTGAGTGGCTTTGATGTGCAGAGGTCGTATGTGTGTTGACAGGCATCTAAAGAGGACTCTGTGTGTTCATCTGCCTTTGATCCTGGTCCGTGCATTCCTAAGTCCAGATCCAGAATCGAGTTCCCATCTGTTGCTGAGTCCAGTCTGAGGCTTTCCCAGTGTCTGCTGGTGATGTGATTGTCATTCTGGGAGCTTGATATGGTTTTGTATAAATTTCATTATTTTTTTAATTATTATTAATTTGTTAATATTTTCATTAAAGTAGTTTAGTTTGTTTCTAAACTCACAAGTCACAATCTCTCTCTCCCTCCTCTCCTTGGAGAGAGAAGTGGGGGGAGAGCATCTGTTACTCACCTCAGTAGCCAGTCCAGTGCAAACCACGACAGTGCCTGACAGTTAAACACATAGATGGGTGTGTTAAAAAAATCTGGATTTGTGAACTTGGGCCTTAGTTGTGGGTTGAAAAGTTGAAAAGAATATTCCATAGTTCTGTTGTGATCCACAATGGTAGCTCAGCTATTGTTGCTAATTGCAAAATCTGTCTATGAGGTATCTGCAATATTTGGTTAGAAGGATGGCATCCTCATGAGGAAAGAGTCAAAACCCTGCCTTGAGCATAACTGTGGCTCACAACTTTGTAGTGCTTTCCCAACTACTGGGTTTAATGTTAGTATTCAGCACTGTAATTGCAAACAAAAGTTGTTTTTATTTTTAACTGCTTGTCCCATGGTAGAAATGTTAATAAAATGCTGACCTGGAGAAAGGGCCTGGTTGTAGAAATCCTAGACTGCTGACCAGATGAAGTCAATAACGACTGGGAATTCAGCACACTCAAACAAAAATCGTAGGGGTGAAATTTTGACCCCTGTGAACATAAAACTTCAAGGCACTTCAATGCAACCAGAATGTCATGCTAAATCTCAGAAAGGAGGTACCCAAGATGAAAAGTGCCCAAACTAAGAGGCCCCTTTGGAAAACCAGCTTTTGAATGACATACTAGAATTCACACAAGGAGTCATTGTCAGAACTCAGATGAACTCATGATTTCCTGGCTCTCACTGATTGAAATTATTCCTTAGAACTGGCTAGAATAGCAATAAAAGCAAATTTTGTACTGCAATCATTTCTGATACTGTGTTCAACTTTATAAAATACGTTCTTTGGGGGTGAAATTAATGAGCAACACATAAAGACTGCTTATTCACACCTTAGGCAGCTGGACTTACGAGGGGATTGGGAAAGATGAAATCCAGCCTCAATACTAGGCCATGAAGTGATGTGGCCAAACTTCAGGGGGTTGTGGCTTTCATTTAACCTTATAGGCTGGAGTTATAGCTGCTGACTCTCTCCATGTACTTTGTAAGGATTCCAAAAGACTTGATCTTGATCTGACACTTTGCAGCTCTTTTCCAAGCCTGTTCCTCAATGTTTTGCCACAACTTTGTTCAAGGCAGGATCAGGCCTTCTTCCATGGTTTTCGTACACAAGGAATGGATTCCTTCTTCTCATAGTTCCTTTATCAACAGTTTCTGTGTAGGATCTACTTATTGATTCTGTCATGATTCTATGATTCTATGATTGCGCTTCTGTGAGGTTGATGACATCAGGTAAGTTATGGGCAACCCACAGAAAATGTCATAAAAACATTTCCTTTGGCACTGTCTGTTATATGGATAATAGTGAACTTTCATACAGTGTTGTATCCTGTCATTCACAGCCCAGACGTTAATATATGTAAGGCTTACCAGTTAAATGTGAGCTGTGGAGAGCAACCAGGTATCAAGGAAGAGTAGCATACAAACTTGATTGCCTGTCTTGGTTTTGCACTGTAGGCTCTGTGTTACACTTCCTTTAGACAAGCAGTCTCAATTTTTAGCAAAGAAAGTGTGTGTGGGGTAAAGCACACCATAAAAATCTTGTAGAGAAGGGGATAGGAATGAAATGAGACCTAATACATCCTTCTCATCTCTGGTTATGGCTTTTTCACCATGCAGGAGAGGCGTATATTATATGAAAAATCATAATATTTGTGATTCTCAAATTATTTGAGAGAATATTCTTAATTAATATTAATTTGTTTCAGATGTTGCCCTCTTTCTTATGAAAGACACACACAATTCCTTTCATCAGGAATCTGTCTTTTGAGGTTTAAATATTACCAACTTTGTTAAATAAAAATTTCTTCTAAAAATCCATAGGATTTGGACTGCAAAAAGACTGGAAATGAAATATGGATCTTGGCTGTAAACCAGAGGGGCTGGATCATATATTCACTAAGGTACAGTAATACTAATAAAAATGTTTTAAATTTAAAATTTGTTTTGCTAATATCAAATGGAGTACTCTCTTATTCACGAGCAAGACTTTGCTGTATTTTTTAGTCTTCTCCAAAGATAACTGTGGCAGGATTCCTGTGTGGTAAGATAGCACTTGCAGCACATTTACATGATATTTTGTCAGCTGATGGGAGTTCATTCTGCCCCTACTTGCAGTTAACTTGACTTTATATAAACAGGGATAGGTCATCTTTAAGACCAGGCTAATATTTTTGTTAGTTCATCTCCAGCACTGTTACCTCACTTCAGTACCATAGTAATTACAGTAATTGCATGAATTCCAGTACAAGAAGACTTTGGAGATAGAGAGTGGAGTGAGATCATGTCAGTACACCAGTGTAGGCGTGTCTAACGGCATTAAATAAGGTGGGAGATCCTATCTTTGCAATACAGTAGATAAAGATAAGGAAACATTCTTAAAGGAGGAAGGTGGATGAAGAAGGACAAATGTATTAACAGAGGAGAGGCTCAGAATCCCAAACCTGTCAGAAACAAGAGATATACAGAATATTATGAATAACTTCAAGGTTTAATGTCTTGATCTTCAAAAGAATTGCACCATACTTTCCTATTAACCTACTTGCAGACTTCTTAGGTGAGCTTCTAAAAATACCAGAGGTAATGATGAACACCCTCTGTTATGAGTGTTGTTTGAATCCAAAGAAAAACAAGCTGATGAAGACAGAATTAGAAATATAGCTCTAGAGAAAGATTTATTTTACCTCACAAATAGATGATATCTTTTTAAAATCCCTATTGGATTATCCCACCTACAGTGTTTAACAGTAGACTCTCATAGTAGTATAAAAAAGAGGAACTATTTATGACTTCCCATGTTAACCACATTGCAAAATAATCACTTTAAAAAGAAATGCTCAGCTAGAATTTCTTGTGTTTGGTTACTTCTAAGACTAATCTCTACCCCTTTCTTTTCTATAAGTATTCACAGGACACGTCAGTTGTAAGAACTGTTCTTGCTGTTCTGTTCAGTTACGCATGCGTCCTTATTATTTTATCATGAAGATTAATTTGCCTTTTCTGTTTATTTTGGTGACTTATTGGTAACAAATAGAAACAACCCCCCTAAAAAGTTGGGAACCTAAGGTGGCCTTCTAAAAATCAGCAAAAGAAAACAGATCACCAGTGCAAAAAAGATTAAATTCCTAAAAGTTTAGAAGGGAGCTGCTTGAACAGATTCTTTAAACTTTTTCTTGTTGTCAACTTTCATAAAAATCAGGTGAAATAATTTTCCTTCTTTGTTGAGACTTGTATTTTTATTACACATTTATTTCATTTTTATTCAGCAGGCATTTTCTTTACACTCACTTTTGTGGACCCTCATAGCATATGTCATGCCATTGCTTTTGGAAGGTATATGTCCCATTCAGGGTTGAGGCCAACAGGTGAAAGGCAATGAAAATAATTTAGTATATTTCTTACACAGTTTTAGTGTATCTAGAAAGTGCTGTAAATGTTATTTTTTGGTAACTCTTATTTCCTGTCAGTACTTAATTTAATAAAAAATGAAATAGTTCATCTTAGGATATCAGATTTTGTTGCAGAGATGAGCTCTGGCTAGAATAGAATAAAATTGATGTGCTTGTTTAGATTATTTACTTGTTTGAAATGGTAACTTTCTTCCCTGTTCTGAAGATATGAAAGAGATCAGATTCATTTGATTACTTCTGAACATAATTATGTTTTCTTCCTGACAACATGAATAGAGTAAACTAATATAGGAAGCCTCCAGAACACTTACACACTACTTCCTACTGGAAACGAAATAAAGACCCCACTGAACATTTAATGTCATGAGGTAATTTTGAACTCTCCCCTCTGTCTGCAGAACAGACTAAATGATGCCTTTCCAATTTAAAAATACACCATGCTTCATAGCTTCTTAAATATTTTCAAGTATTGCTAAGTTATTATGCAAAATCACCTGTATCGTTAAATAGATAAACACTCCCCGACAATGAGGTTTCTTAATTGCAAGCTGCAGAACACGGTGGTTTTCAAAACCTGGTGGTAAAGTATACTGAGATGTTTGTGTACCAGGCAATACTGAAGTTGTAGCGATACTAAGACAAACTGGAAGCAAAAGAATGCTGGTAATTAAAGGTGAAAGAAGAAAAGCTAGAAGAACCTTGTAAAGCAGTTTGAACTTTAAATAAATCTACCAGCCAAATTTCCTTCACTTCCCAGTATCCTGTTTTTGTAGCACTACATGGCAAAGAAGAACCAGTAGATGACTCATTTATGGCTGTTGTGTGTAATTGTGCTCTCAGGTTTCGTTAAAGTAACAAGGAATAGAGTTGTAATGCTTATTCTAATCTTAGAGGACTTTGGTTAGATCTGTAAATGGGTAAATCTCCATTCAGTTTTTTAGCAGCTCAGAACTTCACCCTGTACAGGCAAGTGGACTAAGGATCCTACGCAACACAACCCAGCAATGACTTGTCTAAACTCTCTATTAAAGTCACAGGATTGCATATTTGATTAGTGTCTATATAATTAAAGTTCACATGTTTATCAGATGTGACTCTGTTCCTTCCACATGGTATGCAGCCTTAACACTCACATGGTATGCAGCCTTAACAGCCTGACAACTGGGAGTTTAGAATGGAAGTTTACAGAATGTGGAAAAAGGGGCTGGCCTCTTGGGGGGAATATAGGAACATTGTCAGAGCATGCAGGTATGCAACGAGGAAGGCGAAGACCCACTTGAAATGAAGTATGGTGAGAGATGTCAAGGACAATAAGAAGGACTTCTTCAAGTACATCAGTATTAAAAGGAAAACTAGGGAAAACGTGGGCTCGCTGCCGAATGAGGTGGGTGCCGTGGTGACGGAGGATGCAGAGAAGGTGGAGTTACTGAATGCGTTCATTGTTTTAGTCTTTACTGCTAAGGCTGGTCCTCAGGAATTGCACACCCTGGAGGTAACAGAGAGCCTGTAGAAAGGAAGACTTTCCCTTGGTTGTGGAAGATTGGGTTAGAGATCATTTAGGCAAACTCGACCCCCACAAATCCATGGGCCCTGATGGGATTCACCCACGAGTGCTGAGGGAGCTGGCAGATGTTATTGCGGGGCTGCTCTCCATCATCTTTGAAAAGTCATGGAGAACAGGAGAGGTGCCTGAGGACTGGAGGAAAGCTAAAGTCACTCCAGTCTTCAAAAAGGGTAAGAAGGAGGACCTGGGAAACTACAGGCCAGTCAGCCTCACCTCCATCTCTGGAGAGGTGATGGAACAGCTCATCCTGAGTGTCGTCTCTAAGCCTGTAGAGAAAGAGAAGGTTATCGGGAGTGGTCAACATGAATTCACCAAGGGGACATCATGCTTGACCAATCTGATAGCCTTCTATGATGGCATGACTGGCTGGGTAGGTGAGGGGACAACAGCGGACATTATCTACCTTGACTTCAACAAGGCTTTTGACGCTGTCTCCCTTAACATCCTCATAGGTAAGCTTAGAAAGTTTGGGTTAGATGAGTAGACAGTGAGGTGGATTGAGAACTGGCTGAATGGCAGAGCTCAGAGGGTTGTGATCAGTGGCGCTAAGTCTAGTTGGAGGCCTGTAACTAGCAGTGTTCCCCAGGGATCAGTACCAGGTCCAGTATTATTCAAAATACTCATCAATGACCTGGATGAGGGGATAGAGCGTACCCTCAGCAAGTTTGCTGATAACACAAAGCTGTGAGGAGTGGCTGACACACCAAAAGGCTGTGCCGCTATTCAGTGAGACCTGGACAGGCTAGAGAGTTGGGCGGAGAGGAACCTAATGAAGTTCAACAACAGCAAGCGTAGGGTCCTGCACCTAGGGAGGAATAACCCCATGCACCGGTACAGGTTAGGGGTTGATCTGCTGAAAAGCAGCTCTGCAGAGAGGGACCTGGGAGTCCTGGTGGACATCAAGTTGACCATGAGCCAGCAATGTGCTTTTGTTGCCAAGAGGGCCAATGGTCTCCTGGGACGCATTAAAAAAAGTGTGGCCAGAGGGCCAAGGGAGGTTATCCTCCCTCTCCCGCTCTGCTCTGCCCTGGTGAGGCCACATCTGGAGTACTGTGTCCAGTTCTGGGCTCCCCAGTCCAAGAAAGAAAAGGAACTGCTGGATAGAGTCCAGCAGAGGGCTACGAAGATGATTGAGGGAATGGAGCACCTCTCTTATGAGGAAAGGCTGAGAGACCTGCATCTGTTTAGTTTGGAGAAGAGAAGACTGAGAGGCGATGTCATCAATGCTTAGAAATACCTAAAGGGTGGGTGTCAAGACGATAGGGCCAGATACTTCTCAGGGGTATGCACTGACAGGACAAGGGGCAACGGGCACAAACTGGAACACAGGAAATTCCATCTTAACACGAGGAAAAACTTTTTTACTGTGAGGGTCAAAGAGCACTGGCACAGGCTGCCCAGAAGGCTTTGGAATCTCCTTCTCTGGAGATATTCAAAACCCGCCTGGATGCATTCCTGTGCAACCTGCTGTAGGTGAACCTGCTTTGGTAGGGGGGTTGGACTAGATGATCTCCAAAGAGCCCTTCCAACCCAAAACATTCTGTGATTCTGTGATATCATCCTTCAGTCTGGGTTTGATTAAATGCAAAGAGGTTATGGATCATTAAAGAAAAAAGAAAAAAAATCGTTGCATTTGACTCCTCCTATCCTTGAGAGGTGCTCTGCTACAAGTTATATAATGATAAGAAAGGAGAGAAACATCGTCTAAACATCTCTTCCACTACCAGACCAATTTATTCTTCATTTGTCTGAGGGGACAATGTTTATTGAGTTTAACAGTGCAAATTCACCTACAGCATGTCTTTTACTTCAGTGGGAATATGGTCTAAGAAAAGGGGAAAACCCAACAAAATAGTAGCAAGATATGCCCTTTAATTATATTTTAGCTTTAGCTCTGGATACTCAGGTGAGCAGATTCTACACTTGCTCTTTTGCATTGTTAGTATTGGATAAAGGGCTTCTCTTAAATGAAATGGAATGATGGATCCTTAGAGTTCATTGTTAGGACTAAAATCTTTCAATTCATTATCAAATTTAAGAAATATTTCACGTAATTTCATTTCTTTAAAACAGATTATGAAACATCAGAAGCCAAGCCAGGGAGAGAGAACAATGGCTGGATATTTATTCATAGCTATCTTTGCAACAACTGAATTTCTTATTTAGTTTGAGTCTCAATGATTCATTTTCTCTCTTGTTTAACTGATTTTTTTTCTGCACAACTTTGGAAGAAAGATATGTACAAGTGACATGGAAATGTATATGTTATTTGGCTCACCAAAAAGAAACAGTAGGAATTGCATGTAGTCTTAAAACTAATTTCTTGTTTTCACATGGGAAGGACAACTTTTTCAGAGGTTACTATACAATGTAACCTTTTCGTGTCTTGCAAGTTTTCAATTAGATTTTGAATCTGAGCAGATCTTTAAACAAGAATGATTGAGACAGAAATGTCTTATAAGCAGAGAAATAAGGTTGAGGTCTCACATGATCTCACATCCAAAGATTTCATTAATGGAAACGCATAAACAGAATAGATTAAAAGTGTTTGAGATTGGAAAACAGATAACAATTTACCTAATGGTGTTGTAGTTTTATTTATTTATTGATTATGTTGATTTTCTTGTCATCAACTGTGAAACAAACCATGTTCCTGAGGCAGTTTCCCCAGCAAAACCCCATGCAATATAAAACTTTTATTAAAATATGTATTTACAACAAAGAGAGTACTGACAGAATACTCTAATTCTATTAGATGTGTTTGGGAGATGATTTCATATTGTATTTTCTTCTGACAGTGGGACTCCCAATGTACAAACTTCACATGTCACAGCTGAGACTGTTGCAGCATGAATGTTATTCTGAACAGCTACAAATACAATGGGTTATTATTGGTGTTTATAACGTATCAGTACAACTTGATGGCTTTGGACCTAAAAAATCTGCATTTCTAACTTGTTGATCCCCATAATAATCATATACAGTAAGACTGGCAATCCTTTTCTGCATATTCATTTTTGTGGCTGTGTACTCATCTGTTATTCTAGGTGTTTCTCCTGGGTTTTCCACAGTAGTCTCTAGTTTCTGCAGAACTTCTGTGCTGCATGGACAACTGTCATGCCACACCCAAGCAGACTCTATAGTATGAATACAGAAGATTGTTTACAGGCATGTCTTAAAGAATTGAAATCTTGGGTGGTTACTCTTTATGCAAAAATTTTTGGCTGTTGTCAGGAAACGTCTTTTCATAGACGTGTGTTGCCAATCTGAATGACATCACTGTTAAATAAGTTTTTTTCTGTTATTCATTTGAATTTATGGAGGTTAACCAAATACATGTTTATACTCCATGCTGCACAAAACCTTAACACTCCAGAACCTGCATTTTCATTTCGAAACACGAAAGTTCTTTACATGTATGGCTGCAAAATTAATCTTTAAATTATGAATCAAACACATTTCACAGCATTATATTTATTTTTTTACATCCTTTTGCTAAAGAGGTTTTCTTTGCAATGTTCTTTTTCTTTATATAAGGATGAATTACAGGCAACAGCGAATCTATAAAAAGAACATGCCATTTAGCATGGTAGACTATGTTTTATCAGAATAAATGTTGATATCCTGTCTTATAAAAGTCCATCCATGATTGTCAGACATTATCAAGGAATACACTAAATTCAGTATGTTTTTAATTAAATAGAATCCTTATGGTATTTAAAATATAAATTCCATGAACTTTGGTGACTTTTTCAATAAAATTGAGTATTTTTCATCACAATCAGGCTTAACAGGATAAGCAATTGTTCTTTGCCTTTTGTATTTCTACCCTTCAAATGCTTACACATGGTTGTTATTTATCTAAGGCAATGATATATCCATAGTTATTTGTTTAGATTACACAAGCCCGACTTTAGTTCTTTTTTAGTTCTTTTTTTGTCATAAGCCTGATTTCCCACCATCTTACTCATTCCTGTTGCTTTGTTCCTGGATCCTTCTAATATTTTTTAAACTGTTTAGGATAGCTAAACCCGAACAAAGCATGGGAGATACAATTTAACAGAAATATATAGAAATGGACTATGAACCTTCAGCATATATAATCAGGAGACAAAAACACCTCTTGCCAACATTCAGGATTCCAATGTATTATAGAGAGTCATATAAAAAGTTAGCTTTCTGATTTACTGCATATATGTCCTTTAGCGAGTGTAATAAAGGAATCTACTTTAGTTATTAATGCCATACTGCCTAGTATAGACCATATACTGCCCTTGATCTATTGCTGAAAGGTCTGGCAGAAGATTAAAATGTTTCATGCAAATGTCAAGGTGCCTACATCCGTGATGGCTTGCCCAGTAAGTAGTAGGATAAAACAGGGTAATTGTTGTAAGCATTCTCTGATTACAGTTGTTCTTAATAATGCCCAGAAGTAAATCCTGCCACTTTTCAATAAAACAAAAACTGTATAATAATAGAAAGCTGGAAAACTAACTCTTCAGAGTTTCACTGGGCTAGGGCATTAGTGGAAATATGTCTGGCTTCATTTAATGGAGTTCACTTTGGTAAACTGAAAGTCTGATCCATATGAGTAGATTTGCAACATATAAGCAAAGATTAGCTTGAATACTGGATGTCTTTTAGAAATTGCTGAAAGGTGGCGTTTGGGATTACCTCCAATTTTTTAAATTAATTTACTAAGTATGTTAACTAAAGAGAGGTTGTTTGGACAGGTTGAGTAGGGAGGAATGATATTTATTCTTTCATTAAAGGTGAGCTCTGGCCAAGTATGGTTTTCACTCCTGCAAATAGTATTCAAGTGAGAATTAGGCAGTGCTTGGAACAGAACTGCCAAGAATCAAATTCCAAGGTGGCTCACAGGAATTTATTTCTGAGATCACAGACACAAAAGAAAATCAAGTGTTTGTACTCATCTGCGGAAATGTAATCCTGGAATAAATCAGCTCTATCTCCAGAAGTGAAGTTGCAATTAGAAAAGGTTGACATTAACCTTGGGCTGATCTACTAAATTTACATTAATTTTGCCCTTTATGGGTAATTGTGACTGATCAGACCTATGTGTAGAAGAGTTGTAGGAATAATACAAGCTTTGCAGAGAACAAGTTCTTGATATGTAGATAACAGCCCTTCCATATGAAATGTGTATGTCATTTAAGAAATATGGGCACGTCTTGCTCACTGTGGAACATGGAACGCAGTAGCCAGTAGAAAACGTACTGCTGAGGAAATGGAGATGTCAGCTGAAGAGACACTGGGCACTAGCATTAGTAGATTGGTTGCAGGAAATGTAAGATATTATGTTTGTTATGCAGAAATGTTCATTCTATTGTCTCAGTTTCGGTTTAGCGTGAACAATTGTTCCACCCTCTGCCATGTCAAGTAAAGAATAACTAGCCAAGCAGCACTTGTGGTTTCAGTGACAAAACATGTATTTGCTATGTGTTATTTCCCACCTCTTGTTTTTCACAGTCAATTTGTGTTAGAAAACTCTTGCACTCTGCCCCAGGGAGAGATGCACTTCAGAAATTCCTTCCCTCATGAATAACTACCTACCTAGTTGAAAATGCTCTCTGCAGCCATGGACATTATTATATATGTCAGAGAAAGGTGAAAAACGTCCTCTTATTAAATGGTTCTCAATTATTTCGTAGCATTTAAAGTGCATATAAAAATATCTGTATTTTGAGAGTCCAAGACTGATACTGCCTTCTTTTCATTTCCTAGGAGGGACTCGTACTCTGCAAAGCTTGATAACTAGGTAAGTCCCCTACCTGTATTACTCAGTTTGTGAACTCCTTCCCTAGATAAGAATCATGAACCAATTTATTTATCAGAAGGTCCTCCCTAAGCTTGTCTGTTAGTGATTTCTTTACATACTAGGGCATAAGAGTAATATTTTTGAAATATACCTCACCTTTAAAATTTTACTCTCCTTTGTTGAAGCTGGATCACATCTGGCAGAAACTTACAGGTTGTCTAACTCCTACTATTATTTCTGTTGGGTTAAGAAAGAAGGATTCTGGTAAGAAGCAATGTGCAAATAAAAAGTAGAAACTTGATTTAAATGACAGGCACATACATATTCTCAACAACAACAAAAAATCATATTACTGAACAAATGCCACTCAAAATTCAGGAAGATTTGTCTCAACTTCTTTGCATGTCCTCTGCACCTGTCCTAGTGAATATTGCCATTACTGAGCACTATAGCACTGAGTTCCTTTGGTGATTTATTAACTATGTCAAAAATACATTTTAATGCCTTGCTTCTTAATTTCGATGGCAGGTTCTTTCTCCTTGCATTAAAAGAAAAATAAATGGGAAGAACTGGTTAATGTTGTTTTCACACTATCACCAAGACTGTGTTAAGTAAGAATGAACTGAGATGAACTTCAGTGGTATCTCACTATGGAGAAACAGCCCAGCATACACAACTGAGACATCCTGTAGAAAAAAAAAATCAATGGAATAAAGCTGATGTAAATCTCCTCTCATCTTCTTCTTCCTCTTTCTCTCCCTCTCTTGCACACACATTTAAAATTAGATCATTATCTCTTTTCATTACTTCAGGCTACTATTTTATGTAGAAAATAGACAAACATTCTTTAAATTTTTCTAAATTTGAAGCTCAGACTGCATGATGACATTTACTATTTATGGAGAAAAACTATGTTCATTTTTGGTTTTGCCATCTTTCAACTGATCATATGTCTTCTTTTCACCAGTTATGGGAAAAGGAAAAAAAAATAAAATGTCCATTACTTTACATACTGTTTTTCATTTTACTTGTCTTATTTAGCTGCTCACTAAATCTAGCCTGATTTTTTTGAGTTTGTTTTCATATAAGTGTTTTCCTGTGATTATTTTTTCCTGTATGTTTCACCATGTTATGATTAACATGGTGTAGCTCCCATTTCTCAGTCACAATCATCTTCACCAAAAGCTCAAAAATGAGTGACCAACAGCCCTGCTCAAGTTTTTGTGTTTTCATTAGATAGCTTTCCTTCTGCTTTAAATCTGCCAAGACTTCAGGTAATGAACTCATGACCTCTACATAAAGTAATATTCACACCTATATTAAAGTCCTGAAAATAAATGTGAACTGTCAGAGAGAGGCAATTTGATCATCAGTGCTTTCATTTTCAAGTAGAAAATATCTTCTATTATTTGGCAACTGACAGTGTAACAAATGCTTAGTGTGAAGTGTGTTTTATGTCTTATCAATTCAGATTCAGGGGGAAAAAAAAAAAGGAAAAAAGAGCCTTTAATTGGGAGGCTAGAAAGCAACTGCTCTAATATATTTCTGTAACCTTTACAACAACAGAGAAAACATTCAATAGGTTACCCTCGAAGCACAGCCCCATGGAAATAAATAATTGTTTGTTCACATACATTAATAAGGTTCAAAGAGACATTGATTTATTAAATGATGGGTTGTTAGTAGTGGAGGCAAAGGCTAAACAAACCCTCATGGAAAGAGTATTACTCTAAAAGGTGATTCTGTAGCTCTTGTTATCACTAGCAAATGTAAATCAATTTAAACTGAATTACTGAAAGTTTCACTGTATTTAAGAAACACAATTTAGTACATTATTTCTAACCTTAATGTGTTCACAGTTAATATAAGTTGGCATGATTCCATTCTTTCCAACAGAACTCCGTTGATTTACCCCAGCGTAAGGTTTTGCTCATTAACAGCAGTTATCCTCCATTTGTTATAATAATATTAATACATGCCTATTAGGAAATTTTTTTAAAGACAAATACTTAAAGAGTCATTGATACCTTGCTTCTCATAATGTCTGTGGAAATGTAGGTTGTCTAGATGTAAACACACTCTGACAAGGAGAGTAATTGTCCAGCTGGAGAGAAATTGTAGTTGGTAATAATGCCTTTTACTTGTCTAAAAAATTTTAAAAGCAATGAAATGTTATTCTAAGAAAACAATAATTGAGAAAATGTCCCCGAGTAGATTGATTATATCTTGAATATATTCAATTTACTTCATATCATTTGCTTTCATAAAAATTGTGTTTGCATTTTTTTGTTTGTGCCTAGCTACGATCTACCTAGAAAGTAAATTAGGTCCCTCTTTAGGTAGAAGAATGTGTTATTTTTCAGAGGTACCACTTTCCATAAGGCAAATAAGCTCATTTGTTAAGAAGCATTGCAGTGGGGGAAAAAGAAGAGGAACAAAACCCAAGGGGGAAAGCCAGCTGATCGTTTCTTAGGTTTACTCCTACATGCTCATATACAAATACATTCATGTTACATAAATTACATTTTATTATTCTGAAAATATGCCATATTATTTTAAGGATAATGCAATTACTAGTTTTGAATTGCTAATACTGGACCATAAGTAATGTAGAACCTTATAAATAAACTGAGTAGCAAAGAGGCGAGTGAAAAAAAAAAACTATCTAGAATTAGTTATAACATACATAAGGAGAAATATAACATGGGTATACAGAAAGTGGAGTTCTGATAAAAAGCATTCTGCAATGGAGTTTTATATTGTGACATCAATTTTTTTTTGCTACCATTTGAAAGGCAAAAGGTTTTAATATTCCTCCCCCCTCTTTATGCATTAATATAATATTAATACAATACTTCATGCTGATAAACTTTATCTTGAGTAAATACATATATGTAAGTTACAAAAAGAATAGCTTTGAAAAATGCACAGCCATTTATTATTTGAATACCGGTTGCACACTTTGCACACGCAATTGATCTATTATAAAAATGTGACTCATTTTAGTATACCCAAAAGATTAAATTAATACTGTATAAAGGGCAATACATTGAACTATGTTTAAAATACATATTGTAATAGTTGAGTGTGCTTAAAATATATTTTTAAGGCAGTGGAAACATTTAAAACTTTAAAGGGCAGAGATATGTTAGCACTTTGCCAGCAACACTACATCAAAGAACACCACAGCAGGTCACCATAATGGATGCAGAAGGAATATCAAATGAAAGAAAGTAGTGAGGAGGAATCAGCAGTTGGTTGCACAGCACATACAGTCAAACCTCAAACAACTTTTACTCAAAATGTTTACATTTGCAGTCAGCTGCACGCTGTTGTATTTGAACAAGACAGTTCATTTTCATCTGGAATACTATCAATTTAGGGAAGTGACAACACTAAAAGAGAGTCTGAAACATTATGTTGTGTTCCGGATTCTACATCCCTCTTCCTCCCTGCCAAACTTCAGAGACCATCTGACATCAGAGTGCTGAGGTTTTTTGTTTGTTTGTTTGTTTTCTTGTGCAAAACCACACTGGGGTACTTCCCAATTAGTGCAGCTGTACCAGGTCTCTCTGCAGAGGTAATCAGCTGTGATCCATCACAGCTGTCACATCTGGCCTTGTACAACACTTTTCAATATATTTCAGATGTTTTTAATGTATGCCTTATACTTCAACATAAACATACTTTGAATTTTATGATCCTAATAAATTTAACAAATTAACCCAGCCTGTAAAAACATAACAAAAGCACAAATAAGTATTTAGAAAAAAATGAGGTCACCTCATGTGTGAATGTAGTAATAGTCTATTTCCACTTCCATTACATTTATTGTACACTTTTAACATGCTACCTACAGTATTTCTAAATGTCTCTTAGCCTGAATCTTGCTTAAACAAAGTTGCTAAAGATGGCATGAAAAGTGCCTTTGTTGTATCTTAGTTTTTCTTGGCTCTGTTAGGCACAGCATGAAACCAAGAAGTATTTGGCCCTGTGTATCTAAGTTGTCATTTGGAAATTTCAAGTTTTGGTTTCTTTCCTGCATGCTGAGGTTTAATTTAAACCGTGTCACCCACCTTGAGCAATGATGTCATATCCCTCTGTGATAGCACTCTGAAGTTCTCTGAAGTTGCCAGTGAGTTAGTGCCATTCTCTCCTCTCATAAATGTTGAACAAGTGCAGTAAAGAAAAATCTAGCACTTGTTCATGGAGCAAACTTTATAATTTATAGAACAAACGCCAGAGCCAATGTTTAATCCTCCATTAATGTAGAATGAAAAATAATTAAAAAGGCTTCCAGAATGTAATTTTAGCTCAATTTGGTCATGTAATCGTTATGGTTGTTCTGACTTCAGGCTTTCATTTCTGTTCCCAGGAAACTGTATTTCTTGCTTTACAATAGCAAGTATTGTGGTTCCTGATCTACTCATGCCAGCTTTCAAAGTTTTCATAGATTCATGGTGGGAGAAAAGACTTTCCATGTTATTTTATCCTTTTCCCTTTCTAGGAACGGATAACTCCTTATAACAGACACTGCAGAACTGTGTTCAGTGTAGCTTCAAATGGCTGATAAAATGGCTTCCATCACCACTTGCCATTTAACAGTTGTAATGATATATGTCAACTTTGTTTTTCAAATGTAGTAGACACTGTGTTCTGAAGTTTCACTCAAAGAACCCATTAATACTGAAAATATACAAAAAATACAAAGAAAGAGATCCATCTGTATCTACTTGGTACTTCATTCCTGTACCTATAGGAATCATCTTGATTTATAATATGGTACAGATGATATGATGAGACAGAAGAAGAAAGAGAGTGGAGACAGACTATGATGATGGAATAGGGACTGGTGTGGTTCAGAAGAGAACTTCCATTGGAAGATGGAGAAAACTAATGTAAACTTGACCAAATTATGTCTTAGCTATATGGCACATAGAATCAAGTATTGCGAGTCATCCATCAGATACCATTTCTTTGTGTTAGCAGTTTCTATGAACTTCTTTGTTGGAAAAATGAGATTAAAGGGTTAAGGTATGCGGTATAAGTTACTCTTATGGATGGTACAGAAAGATGAACACATCCTAAGAAAAGGGGGAAGAATTGATTTCTGGAGAAATTTCAGTTTATATTGACTCTAAAGAGAGCCTCTAACGTACCAGAGATAAGATGATCAAATCTGAGATGGGTAGAATTAAGTGAAATACTGGCTTAAGCAGCCAATGCCCATATTGACTGTGTATGCTAGACTTTAACTATATTCAAAAACTGTTGCACCTTCCAAAGTTTCAGATGTCTAGAAAATCTGAAAAAATTTTTGGAAAACAAGTTTTCAGACATCTTTTTTGTCATCATGATGGTGTAAAAAGCCCCCCTAACCTATGTAAAATACTGAATAAATACTTTGTGATGTTATGCATCGGATAAATATTTTGAATTTGAGACATAAAGAGTATTTGTGCTAACATGATGAACTGGTAACAAACTGGTAAGTAACACTGATGAAATTTAGATTCATACATTTTATTTTCTCTATATACAACAAGGCTAAATCAATCATTACAGACCATTTTAGACAAGCCTGGCAACTCTAAGGAATGCTTCTACAGCAGAAAATAAATACCATGTCCTTTTTCTTAGCTTTTAAAAATCTTGCTTACAGATATAGCACTGAAGATTTTCATATATTACCTTTGTTTCTGCTTGAAAAGCAATTGTTCTTTGTGTAAATTATTTTGCCCTATTCCTTCTTGAATGGAGATTTTTGCGTATGAACTGACAGGTGCTAGAAATGTTGTTTATGAAAAGCATGCATCGGGGATGGTTTAGCTTTGTTTGGTTTTTTGTTTGTTTCGTCTCACCTGAAAAGCATGCATCGGGGATGGTTAGCTTTGTTTGGTTTTTTGTTTGTTTGTTTGTGTTTTTTTTTTCTTCTTGTGCTATTGTATACATTACTTACCTTGGAGAAAATAATTTGAAACATTTGGTTTAATTCCCACCTCTAACATTCTATTCTTAAGGAAAACAAAAACAAAACCAAAAAGTCCTCCAAGATTCCTGGTCTGTAAAAGTGGTATATTTTTCACTGATACTTTTGATGGCTGTCTTTTGTTACTTTTCTTTGAACAACTGGGAGCTTCTCTTCATTAAAACAGAATGTATCTTTCACCATTCCAATTAAATCAAATCTTTCCATAGAAACCACTCAGCAAGTGTAAGGGTATGGGTTTCCTGATTTATGCCTACACCTATATTAAGCAGTTTTGCAATGGCTTAATTTTGTTTGGTGAAGACTGCATCAGTATATTTCTGCCGTCAAAAATATAGCAACTTTTAGGTGTGTAAATCCTTATGCTAATAGAAACCTGTGTAGACTCAAACCTGTGTAACCACTGTAAAATTTCAGATGACTTCCACATAAAGAATGATCTGTGAAGGAAGAGAGAAACTCATTTCTGAGAACAGAAGGAATGTACCTCAAGGGCAGGGAAGTATTTGTCCTTCCATCACCATGCTTTGATAGGAATGGTGGTAAATTATCCTTTGTTTCAGTAAGTCTGCCTTTCAGGAGTGATAAGACTGATGTGATGGTTCTGTTTGTGTAACTATGTGGCTTTCCTCTCAGTGAAACTTGTAAATCAAATAGCCAACATGAACCAATCAGACAAAAAAAACAGAGCTATCACAGACACTAGATGTTTATCTGTTTTGCAATACCACGTGGAGCAGATCCTGTAAGTTTGACTCCACTAAGTAAAAATCTCCTAAATTCCCTCCAGGCTGAAAACAGAGCTCACACCTACACTGTCAGTGACAGATGTGTAGTTTCATTTCCTTTCATTCACAGAATCACAGAATGATTGAGGCTGGAAGGAACCTCCGGAGGTCACCTTGTTCAAATGCCTGTCCAAGCAGGGTCATCTAGAGCAGGCTGCCCAGGACTATGTCCAGATGGCTTGTGAATATCTCCAAGAGTGGAGAAACCACAGCCTCTCTGGGCAATCCATGCCAGTGCTCGATCACCCTCACAGTGAAAAAGTGTTTCCTGATGTTCAGACAAAAACAAGACATTCCATGAGGGTGGTTTGTCTTTGTCTAATGTATAGCTCTTATGTCGAGTGTCCTCTGGGACCCAAGTAATCTTCCTATGACAATTATAATTTAGTATGAATACATAAAAATGTATATCTAAAAATACACACACATATACTTTATATACCCATACTATACATGCCCATATTGTCTATATGTGTACGTATGTTTGTACACATATGCCCATATATATGTGAACATGTGCATATGAGGGCATCAAAGTACCTCAAGTACTCGGAGGGCTGTTCTAACTCTGACTGCAGTGGAGTTCTAACAGAATGATGCAGGGACTGTATCCCGATGTTTGAAGGCACCAGGACTGTTTGAACAGTTTTGAAAGGTATTGTAAGGTGGGGCACGCCAAACTTGGCTCTTTGTCATTCCTTATTATTTACAGGTGACTCTGCACCTGTCCCAGAAATCTTCCTCAGATTTTGACTTAGCAGAAACTATTTTCTGGTTCCAAAACAAAGCCCCGAAGCTAGGCAATCTGGAGACCAGTATTCAAGATCAAAGCTTTTCAGTGTATACACACACAGAGCATCTAGGGAGCACTGGCTTTGAAATCCAAGCTTTATTGACTCTGTTGTTCATGAAATGACTTGTTTCAATGCCTTTTATTTCCAGTGATATACTACTTATTGCTTTTTGTGATGTTTTAATTAATGTTCACAAATGTTATCAGATGAAGGGGAATAAATAAAGAGAAAATATTTTTGCTATTAAATAGTAGCTTGCAGAAGTAATAGCATCAAGCTGCCAGCTATGCTTTAATATGCATCTTTATTTTCCATATTAATTTGTTTACATCCAAGTGCAGAATATCTATAACTTAAGTAAGTTCCCTTTTCTCTGCTGGAAATCTTTTTTACTTCATCATGTAAATGGAAATGTTTCCACATCCTCCCCCAAATATTTAAGTTTGCATGCATGGCAGGATATTGACTCTGTATAACGTATCTCCCAGAACAGTATAACAGGCTCTGCCCGGGAATACGTGTATGCCCAGTATGCTATGAAAAAAGAATAGAGATCTCAGAAACAAAGATATATTTAATTGTTTTTTGGGACAGTGACAATCCTATTAGAGAGGCAAAAAACTCACTATCATTCCTTGACTTTAGCAAGGCTTTTGACACTGTCTCCCATAACATCCTCATTAGGAAGCTGAGGAATTGTGGGCTAGATGAGGTGACAGTGAGGTGGATTGAGAGCTGGCTGTGTGACAGGACTCAGAGGGTTGTGATCAGTGGCATGAAGTCTAGTTGGAGGCCTGTAACCAGTGGTGTCCCCCAGGGGTCGATACTTGGTCCAATTTTGTTTAATATATTCATTAATGACCTGGATGAGGGGACAGAGTGTATCCTCAGCAAGTTTGCTGATGATACCAAACTGGGAGGGGTGGCTGACTCTCCAGAGGGCTGCGCTGCCATCCAGCGTGACCTGGACAGGCTGGAGAGCTGGGCAGAGAGGAACCTAATGAGGTTCAACATAAGCAAGTGCAGGGTCCTGCACCTGGGGAGGAAGAATGCCAGGCACCAGTATAGGTTAGGGGTGGACCTGCTGGGAAGTAGCTCTGAGGAGAAGGATTTGGGGGTCCTGGTAGATAGTAAATTGTCAAAGAGCCAGCAGTGTGCCCTTGCTGCCAAAAAGGCCAATGGAATCCTGGGCTGCATAGGGAAGAGTGTGTCCAGTAGGTCGAGGGAGGTCATTCTCCCCCTCTACTTGGCACTGGTGAGGCCACAACTGGAATACTGTGTCCAGTTTTGGGCTCCCCAGTTCAAGAGGGACAGGGAACTGCTGGAGAGAGTCCAGCGAAGGGCAACCAAGATGTTTGAGGGATTGGAGCATCTCCCTTAAGAGGAAAGGCTGAGAGAGCTGGGACTCTTTAGCCTGGAGAAGAGAAGGCTGAGGGGAGACCTTATTACTACTTACAAATATCTAAAGGGTGGGTTGAAGGAGGATGGAGCCACACTCTTCTCGCTGGTTCCCAGTGACAGGACAAGGGGCAATGGGCACAAGTTGGAACACAGGAAGTTCCGTTCCAACACACGGAAAAACTTCTTTACAGTTAGGGTGACAGAGCGCTGGAACAGGCTGCCCAGGGAGGTTGTGGAATCTCCTTCTCTGGAGATTTTCAAAACCCACCTGGATGCAGTCCTGAGTAATGTGCTCTGGGCAATCCTGCTTTATCAGGGGAGTTGGACTAGATGATCTCTGGAGGTCCCTTCCACCTCTGAAATTCTGTGATTCCAAACAACATTCATGAAAATGTAAAAACATTTACGCTCTGTATTGGTAGCCATTCTTCATATTTTTTAACTGCATTTCTGACAAACCAACAAGAAAAAAATCCGGCTTCCCCTAACAGATCATTAATGTTCTGATAAAGAAGAGACTGTATAAATTGTGCATTATATTGTCAAACGTTAATACCAACTGTAATGAAGCAGTTACACGTACGTTCCACCTACATAAAATGAATAATAGTGAAATGCAACCTTTCATATCCTGCTTCCTATCCATTAACATCTAAAATTATGCTAATCCCTTTTTAAAGGAGTTATTGATTTTTATTTATTTGTAAAGCATTTAAATACCAAAATATGAGGAAAAACAAAGAAAAAAAGGAAAAGGATATCTTCTACCTTCATTGTCTAGATAGCGGGAGGTCTTTGAGATCAAAGAGATTTAGCTGTCAGTGAAGACAGTACCTAGCAGAATGAGGCGCCTGTCCCAAATTGCTCAGTAGTTTTCTTTGCCATTTTTTTTCATGCTTTTTTTTCTCATTTTTGTCTTGTTTGTTTTCCTCATTTGTTTGTTTTTACTGTTTAAGTGAAAATGCACACCAATCTGTGTAATTTGCATGTCAGGGATGGGACACACTATATCAACACATCATCACAGCCAGGGAAATAACAAGTAACACATCTCATTGTATGATCTAGAAAACAGAGCTGAAAGGAAACCTTTAGTGCTCTGTTTTTCTGTCTTCCTGCTGTGCAATCTCAAATCCTTTTTAATAGACTCCAAAATATCACTCAAGCAGGCGATGCAGGAGATTGAAATCTATTAAGCCAGGTAACGCTTCATTTTCCACAGACCTCTAGATGAGAAGAGGTCATATAAAAAAAAACAAAAAAGAAAAAGAAAGTACTTTCAGTCATGTAGTTAACATTTGAACGTTAAATGAAAAACACTGCGTCTTCTAGTCAGCACACCTAACTTCAAAGTACAGATTTATTTTTTTTTTAAGGATAAAGCTATGGCACTAATATGCTAATGTACACAGTGTCCTTTAGTTTCCCACAAGGACTGATTAGTGTGCTGTCCCAGTCATTACTGGATGAGCTGTGCCACATAAGCAGTGTTAGACATTCGAGGAACAGGCCAAGAGCACCCCAATGAAGTTCAACAAGGGGAAGTGCAGACAGAACAACTCCATATGTCTGTACAGGCAGGGAGCAATCTTGCAGACAAGGTCCTAGGAGCCTTGGTGGATAATTTGGATGTGTCTCACCAGTGCATTCTTGCAGTGATAAAGACTAACCACACCCCCTGGGCTGAATTAGGCGGAGGGTAGCCCACAAGTTGAGGATTGTGCTTACTCTCCTCTGTTTCCCACTTCTGATCTTGCACCCTGAATAATTCGTCCAGTTTTGGGCCCTCTGTACAAGAGAAATGTCAAAAAACTGGAGAGAGTTTAGTGCCAGGCCACCAAGATGCTTAGGGAGCTGCAACACCTGGGAAGAGAAGAATATAACTGAATTTGTTTGGCTTGGATGAGTAAAGGCTGAAGAGCATAGGTAATAGTTATACTTCTATAACACTAATAGCAGTCTACAGCTACTTAAAAGAGGAGTTATAGAAAACATGGAACAAGACTCATTTTGGGTGCATAATGAGAGCATAGAGTACAGTGGTCACAAGTGGCAGCACAAGAAACAAAATTGGGCATATGGAAAAAATTCTTCCCCTTGTCAGTGGTTAAGCACTGGAACAGGTTGCCCAGAACAGCTGCAGGATCACCATTCCTGAAGACTTTGAACATTCAGCTGGGCAAGGCTTTATGACGTCTGGCCTAACTTTGAAGCTAGCCTTGCTCTGAGAAAAAGTTTGGAGCAGGTCACTTCCAGTGGTCTCTTCCAACCTGATTTTTTTCTTTGATTCCATGTTCAAGAGTTTATTTCAGAAGACTTTTTTGGAGGGTGTTTTTTGGCCCTCACAATGTTCAACATGATCCAAAATTGCCTTTTTTTTCCTTAAAAAAATGAGCTCACAAAAACTTCGGATAAATACAGAGATCCTTTCAAAACTGGATTTCAGAATATCTTTGTTTTAGCTAACATCTATATTAAGAACTCTATCTTGTTTTTCCACAATCACCCCAAATAATTCTCAACACCGGAATTTTAGCTATGATCTCCTGCTTGATTACAGACATTAAACAGGAAATACTTAATAACCTTGTTCTGAAGAGGAAGGCATTAGGTAGCTTGTTTATATAGTTTCATAGATGGATTTCATCAATGTTACCAACTGAGCGTCTCACAATCCTCTGTTGAACTGAAAATTCACTGATCACAGGAACTGCTTTGCACAAGAAGGCAAAAAAGAAGAGTAATTCTCTGTATTTCAGATTACCACTTTTATAAGATTTGCTGTGCTTCCCCTCACCCCTGTCCCCCCTTTCTCCCTCAACATTGCTTTTATGTTCCTATGTCTTTTGTCCCTAAATAAATGAGGGTAGACTTTCACAGTTCTTCTAGCCATTAGTTACCGCAACTTGTGCATTAAATACTGACTGAGCACAGGCATCTGTTGTCTTCCTTTTATAGAATTTGAGATCACAGAGTATAAACAAGATATTTCTTAAGAAAAAAAAATAATATTTGAAATAGATAGGAGAAAGCAAAGAAATAAAACAACAAATTCTACAAGGATGTCTGTCTCATGGTAATGTGAGCAGTCTGAAATTCTTCAGTCATATGTTAATGAACCTATCTGTTTTCCTTAGGTTGTGTTCAGTTATTTTAGAGCTTTACCAAACTCTTCTTTGTTCTATGAACATTCGCTGAGCAACTGCTACTTCTGGGCTATTCCTTCCCTCCCTGGGTCTTCAACCATACAGCTTCCATTTAAAACAACCCTATATATACTGATACAATAAGTGTCTCAATGACTTACAAAACATATAGTGTACATAAGCTGTTATTAGCAGCTTCCAATTTCTCTCACAGACCAACAGTAAGTGGCTATCTCCTGGGACCAAGAAGAAAGCATGATAAAACAGCAAGTTTTCAGAGTCACCATGCCTGGAGCTGCTCCAATTTGCACAACACCTTCAGCCTGAGGCTGTGTCAAGTTTTATTAGCTGAAGTTTACAGGCCAAACAAATGCTGAGGCCAGTTAGGATAAGTTGAATAACTTCTGAATTTTAACTGAGTTAACCATGAATTGATAAACTGCTAGGATGTACATGTGACTGTTAGGTTCAAATATTGAGGGGAGAAAATATTCCCTGTCAAAATGAAAAAAAATTAGACTAGGATTTAAGATTAATAGTGTTTTTCAGTATGCTCCTCTGTGAGGTGAGTTATTGGACAAAAAATATGTTTGCATAAGACTCACTTTTAGTGATTTGACAATAAATAAAGGACAATAATTATTTCAGAAGCTAAAGAGGTCTGAAAATATTTCAAGAATGTTTGTGGAATTTATTTATTCCTCATAATTCCTTGTGCCTCCTCATGTTGGTTATAAAGACTTGTGAAGTTGGAATAGTTAACGATGAGATATTCCAAATCATTTATATGGCAAATTAATGGTCAAGAAAGTCAAGATGGAACTTCTCCAAGACAGTTAGTTTGGGCTTCTATCACTGTGAATAGCAATTTAATTTGTTCTTTTAAATTATTGTCCCCAGGGTGACCCATTATCTTCCTTTTCATTTTGAGTAAATTTTTTTCCACAATCAACAGTTTTTCTCACACTGATAAACATATTTCCTTTATGCAAAATTATTCTTGACCTGTTTATTATAAAAACAACATTATAAGTCTCTATATTGTATGTATTGTAATCTACATACATTACATAAGTTATTCTATATTATATTGTTATTATACTATTATATGAAATTGCTTATAATGTATTTCTTATAAAAAATATACAAGAAATCATTGATGTGAATTTGGCTCTGTGTGCCTGTTCTATTTCCTTTTCAGAGAAGTTGTATTAACATTGTAACATATTTGCATGAGTTGGATTAAGGGAAGGCTTAGATAATACTTTTTCTGACAATAATTCTTTCC
This sequence comes from Charadrius vociferus, assembly GCF_000708025.1. NCBI lineage: Eukaryota > Metazoa > Chordata > Aves > Charadriiformes > Charadriidae > Charadrius > Charadrius vociferus. The sequence goes on from NW_009647212.1 coordinate 25,300, forward strand.
TGTCTTTCTTATTATTCCTGATAAATCTGTTTTATTTTTCTCATGACAGTATATAGTTCAAAGATTTTTTTTTTCCAAATTTATTTAAACTTCATATATTTAGGCTGCTCCATTGCACAGAGGTCTAAGCTATGGTAGTTGCATAATGATCAATATTTTAGGAAATATTAACATATTTGGTTCAGCATTTTCTGTTCAGATATATCTTAGTCAATACCGGCTTTCATCCCCAAAAGGGAGCAAACTTCTTTTTCTCCTAATTTTAACTTACAAATAGCTTTGGATATATGCAACAGGGTCTTGGTTGGGTACTTCCTCTCACTCCAGTTTTGTCTCTCAGAAAACACTGTACAAGACAACAATATAGTTTCATGCAAATTGACCTAAGCAAAACTGTTATGGTATGAATAAATGACTGTACTGTAAAGGCCTTAGTGCTTTTCATGTAGTTAGTTAAGCAGCTGGCATTGGAATTACAATGATTACTCATCCTGTGATCTTCCTTTTGAAAGGAAGCAAAGGAAAACAATTTCTTTCATGAACCAATGGAACCTTATCTTCTAGCTCATTCTGCTTTCCATAGTGCTGGTCTTTTCTGTTTTGCTTTGTTTTGTTTAATTTTGCTGTTTTGGGGTGTTTTTTTTTAATTTTGTTTAACTTTGATAAACTCAAAGGCCGTTAATACTCTCAAACTATACTCATTTTCTCAGATTTCTTAGGAAAATTTTCCTCTAAAATCTTGAAATATATATTCCTATACTTCTCTGGTGTCAGAGACATGTAAAGTAATTTTTTTTTTCAATCTTGAGTGCAAACAATCTTATTTTGTCATGAAAAAGTAACAGGAGATGTACTTACTTGTAATTCAATAGCTGTTGAAATAGAACAGATGTGATCTTTGTGATTATCATATAATCAGTTGTCCATACTTAGTTAAAAGAACAGATTAACATTCTTCAATGGAGGTTCATAAATCCACCCACCCCCCAAAAAAAACAACAAGAAAAAGAAAGATTAGAAAGAAGTAGGAAATTTTAAAATTCCAATGGGGAAGAAAGTACACTATTTGCTCATAGAGAATGTAAATTCTCTGATGATGTAAAAGAAGATTTATGATCCATAAGAAGATGCATGACTGAGGGACCGATATGAAAAAAAAAGAAATAGAGGCAGAGAAAGGATCATGTTGTACTACTCCTATTTTTGCCCTGCTGAATGCATTTTTTTACATGCTTTTTACCAGGGAGAAGAAAAGTATTTTCTATTAGATGTTAAATGGTTATAAATTGATCTTAGAGGCCTAATCACTGGATCAGAGAAGGGTGTGATGAAGATTCTGTACCAACAAGCCTCTACTCATTCTAGTGTTGGGTCAGCTGGTCTAAAGAAAATTGCTTTAACTTTTCTACAGACTTTGCTTTCATTTTCATTTTTAGATTTTCATTGCTGCAGTAAGCTTAATAAACCACATACATTTGATATATTTTGATTTAAGAAGCAATTGTTTACTCTATCAGTGAAGTTGTGAGAAATGAGGAAAGTCGCAGAATACTTGGACCTTAATTTTCACTTATCCTTAGCCCCCTTGATTTGCTCTGGCTGCGTAAAGTGGCTTTAATATTATATCTACCATGTCTTAAAGGATCCTAATCAGTACCACTGCCAGAGAAAAGGGCCTAAGTGTAAATGAGAATCAGGCCTCCTGAAGAGTGTTTGCACAGCAGGTTGTCACTGAGGTTATTTAGCTGCAGCTGCTTCTGCAGTAGAGGCACATTTAGAAAATTCACTGTTAAATGAAATTCCAACTCCTATTTGCTTTGCACCTCCTAGGACTATCACAAGCTGAAGTATAGCGATGCAACACAAAGCTTGTGGACCTGTAAGAAATATAATGTATCTAAGTAATCTCTTTTTTCCCAGGATGTGGTCCTCTTACTGGTTAACTAAGTGGATAAGTGGGTAAGAACAAAATGTAGTGTTGGAATGTTTTTAAATAACTCAGGAGTGCTGATAATTAATTTTTATTATAAAGTCCTGCAAAGGTTTAATTTCTGCTCCATACTACACTTGAAGACAACTTAAGTTAGAGATAGATTTCAATAATTTCCAATTGTAAGTGGAAAACTACAGTTTGGTCTTTTTGAGAAAAAGGAAAAAAGAAGTTAAGTCCACAACCTCTTGTCATTTTAATTCAATATTGTTGTCTTCTCCTATTTGTACAAAAAAGATACAGAAGAATTGGAGGAAAAAAAAAAAAGTCCCTTTCCTATTCTTCCAGTACAGGTTGTTGATTCTTCTGTGTACAGCTGGCATCAGGATAGATTGTTCAGTAGGTTACAGTGTATGTATTGTGAGTGTATAAGTCCTTTCACACCAGATAATGTTCTGAATCTGGTAGGTTCTGAAAAGTAAACCGTTCTTCATAAGTAACTTTAACAGCCAGAGAATAACGTTTTACTCTAGCAGGAGAAATTTACTATTCTGTCCAGAAAAGCAATAAATTCTCTATTGGTGGAAAGAACATAAAGCTAGGTGAAGATCAGATTCATCCATGCTTTAACAAAGCAATATTTGTGTTTTGTACTATCATTCAACATTCTATTACTTAAATATATTTATATTTGTATATATTTTATTTGCAGAATAAATTTATGAACTTGTTCCTGTTTCTTTAACACTTGTTTCCTTATATTTTCTTCTGTCTCATTTTTCGTTCCTATTACTTATCTTATATCTTCCTATCCATCTTTAAGTATCTACTCCTTATATTCTTGCATTGGAGACAAGTTCATACTTTACAGGAAACTTAGACATCTAAATTTCAAGTTCTTTTGCTTTCTGTTGGTAGTGGGAAGGAACAAACACAACTAATTGCTTTCAAAAAAAAACCCCACCACCTCCTTTTCAGCTTTTCTGAAGGTTCAATCAGTACACAAACACCTGTGGAATCATTTGCCCTTGAAGAACTTTCATTGAGTCCTTTAGAGCTACAGCTAACAGTTTGCTGTGATGAAATTTCGTGTGAGCTTCCAGGCTGTTACACTTTGGGTTTATGCTTGTAAGTTTATAAGATCTGTTTCTACAAATTATATTTTTTTCCTCAATCATTCTGTTTTCTTTTTCTTAACAAAGCTGAAGCTAGGCTGGATGATGAAAACATCCTGTCCATCATTCTGCACACACAAAAAAAAAAATGTATCCCGACATGCCTTTGATTTAAGTGTTTAGTTTGCCTGAAAATTCTGTCAATAGCAGAAATATTATGAAATGAACTAAATTATACATGCAAAATGGACAAGTTACATGTTTGAGCATTTAGTAGCAGAACAGAGAACCTTCCTACTCCAGCCTCTGGTTTATGCCCAACCCAGACCTGTAGAACCATGGTTAAAATCTAGTGGGTGTCGTGTAACTCGTCATAATGGACATGGTTTACAAATAGACAGAAGGGAAATAAAACCAAACAAAAGCAAAAATAAAGTAGCAGCAGTACAGAATGCTGTACATGTACTGAAACATAAAAATATTATTTTTTAAAGTTGCACATCACTCCTAACTATTTCTTCTTTTTGTTGCATCCACACACTGAGAAGCTGTTCTTTGAGACTCATCCATCTCCTATAATTGCTCACTGGCACTTTGAATTAAAGCCCACTGACTGGATGACCAAATGTTACAGTAGAATTTTATCAATGATTTCCAAGGTACAAAAATTTCAACCTTCATTTCTTTCAGAAGCTTTTGTAAAACCTTAAAAAGCTCATAAGTTCCCACATTTAAATAAGGACTAAATGTACTGTCGGTAGATGTTGAAAATAGTTTCATGAGAAAAGAAAGTTTTGTTTTCAATTGACCTGTTTAAAATAAATATGTTGGATTTTTCATTGGCTTCAAATTAAATCTTTTATCACAGCCATAGCAAAATTATTATAGAAATATTTTATTTAATGACAATATTTTAGAAAAATATGAGTTTTAAAAGTCAAGTGAATATCTGAGATAAAACTTAATCTGGAAAAAAAAGTGGGAAAAAAATTGAAAAAAAGTAGTTTCAACAGAAAAAGAAAGTTATTTGACAAGAATAGTTATCCTGCTTTTATTAATTTCTGAAACAAATCTCATTCATCACCTGATCTCTGTTGATATGATTTCAGTACTTGTAATATTAAGTGCCTTAACCATTTTGCAGGCTAGAATAAATCTCTCTGTCCTATCAAATTTGGCTGATTGAGGTTGTTGGCTCTGTTTACATGATTGGCTGTGCAAAGTCCATCTGATGTAACACACTGATAGAATCCATTTTGAATGTTTGCATCCAGTGGTTGCAACTGCAACCTATTTTTTGGTGCAGAAAACACTGCTGGCATTTTTTAAGAAAGTCCAGCAATGTGAGCTTCCCGCTTTATGGAAACAACAGTCACACTATGGGTTCTGCTGGGGAATGTATCCTGGCTGATACCAATAAAATTGTTTTTAACCATGGATGCAGGCTTTGTTATTGCAAAAAAAAAGAGGATAAAAAATGTCAAGTGCAACTATACTGCAGTTGCACTTACTTGTAAGATATTTTATTTCATTTTGTTCAGTTCTGATCAGGCTTAATAAATTTTGGAGAAAGGCCTCAGAGTTTTATTTTCAGAAGATGATATTCAGTATTCAGAACATTGCTTAGTGCCACTGCCTTCTTGTGTTTAGAGCTGTACCTTCCTGATATTTCACCTGTGGTGATGACACCTTCCGAAAAAACCCCGAAAAACTATAGAAGCGTGAATCTGTGGAATCTGTTAGTGATTCTTCCACAGTGTCTGCCCCAGTAGAAGAAACCTCTTTTCCTTCCACAATTGATGTAAAACTTAGCAGATTTTTAATATGTTTGCTTAGAATACTGTGTAATGGCACATTTTGTTTCACCCTGAGAATGCAAAGTGACTTCGTGAGATCAGGGAATTGCACTACAGGGTATGTAAACCCTCTGCAGCGACAAACTCCTCACCACGTTTGGGCATTACAGGCACACTGGAGCCTCTTAAGAAGAACAGCTAGCACCGAGTTTAATGGGACTTGTTAAAGTTTATCTTTTGTCATGACAGGCTCTTCGTTTCTCTCACAGATTATCTGCTGTATGTTGAGTATGTACACAAAAGCTTGAGAATAATATATATCTTATTCCCAGGCAAGGCCAGAATTTCAATGCAGAAGTGTAAATGAGGCCCATAAAAGAGCTGTCAGAGAAATACAAGCAATGCATCCAAACAAAAAAGATGTTCTAATCCAGGAAAATAATTAAAAGATCCTCTTGAAATTCTATACTGCAAATAAAAAGATAATGTAAGAGTAATCTCAGTTTTCAGTTTCCTGATGTTACCTTTGAAAGTAATACGAACGAATAATCAAATATACAAGTACCAGTTACTCCAGTATAAGTATATTGTTCCCCAAAACCTTTACAAAATTTACATCAGACCATAAAACATCAAGATTTTTTTTACCCTTAAAAAAGAGGAAGACAAACAATACTAAGGACTACACTGATGGTCTTTAAATTGTTCCATACCTAAACTAAAATGTGGTGTCACTTCATTTCAGACACTTGACTAAAATCCAATCTGGATTAACCTTTTTTAGCCATAACATTCTACCTTTGCTTAGAGGGGATAAAATCCTGTTTGCATGTATATGTGCAATCTTTTGTATATATGCATCTTTTTTATTTTGGGAATTTTTTCCTATTTGAAAAGATTCAAATATTCAGATATTAAAATTCAGTCTAAGTACACTGAGCTAACTACTTCTGTTCATCTATTTACTTTTATTACGAGAGATGCTTAATGTTTGGCTGTCTTTTGAGTCTGTATTTTCAAAACTCCAACTAGATGACGCAGCTGACTGCTGCATCATACTGACTGAGCATCATAGCAAGAGTCAGGTAATTGTGGGGTCAGTCCTTAGTTGCCATTTTTTGCCTCAGTTCCACATCCGTAATATAAAACACTTTTTTTGTTGTTGTTTTATCCCATTATTTGCATTTTTTTTTTTTTCTTATAATGGAAGATATTACTGGAAAACTGGTATCTTACTATGTCCCTCTACAATGGCCTTCAGCTTTATCTGGGAACCCAACATAAGCCTTTGTGATACAGACACACTTCAATGAGTGGCTAATGATGGACTGTAACAGGAAAGTCTGATATTTGTGATGACTTCAAGCAGGAAGGAACATTATTCATCTCAAAATAATGAATTCTGAACCACATGTGGAATCAGTCTCTGAGCTCGGTCAAGCATTCAATGGACATTCTCACCCTCTTTTTTTCTTTGATGAGGATGTAAGCAGACTAATATAGACATCAGAACATCTTCCCAGCTCAGAACTTGCTGAGTCACACTGGCAGAAACACAGCAAAGAAAACCAACAGTGTAGGCTGTATCTCTTCCTAACTGTGGGGATTTCCATTACCACCACTGTCAGGTATCTCCTCTCAGTGGAAATAAGTGTGTTTAAATTATGTGTATCTACAGTTAAAAGAATGTAAAATAAATTGTATCTGGCTTAGAAAACTGTAATCCAAACTTTTAGATGATCTAAAACAGCTCTGCCCATCCCCAGCGTTATGGCCTCTGCTAACAGACTTTTAAACACAATATTTCTGATAAAGACATGATACTGTGAAGACGTGCAAATATTCTGTGTTTGTGAAAGTGATTTAGTGAGAACCTCCACCACTGGAGTTTTGTTCTTAAGCCTCTGGACACAAGGAATCAGACAGTAAAAGTGCCTTCTTCCCCATTATCATTGCCTGGTACAGAGGACATATGGCTGGCTGTGCAAATTAGCAGTTTTCAACACTTTTGTACCTACTGAGACAGCTCCTGAAATCTTCCTTATATGACTACAATGTGGAAATACAACTCTATACCTATATTGATATCTCAAAAGCTGTTTGCTTTTCAGAGGCATGAAGTGAGACAGCAGTGACTGCCCTCCTGTTCCTCCTCTTTCTCCTTCTCTCCCTCCCCTTTTTATTGCAAAGCAGTTGTGTATGGGAATGAAGGGAAGGACAGGAAGGAGACAATTTTTTGGCCATGTTCCATTAATGTGCTTGAGTTGTCACCAAGAGTCTGTAGAGGAGAAATAAACTCTGTCCTTTCCACAGCAACAGTAAATTCATAGCCCTTGGGAACCCCTTGGCACTGCCCCCTCCCTGCGCATAGCTGAGTCAAAAATTTCAACTTCCCCTTGAAGAACCAGCAAATAAACAAAGACATATTTTTTAACAATTACTAAAAACAAAGCAACTGTCCCCACCAGGAATTCTATGCTTTGTGATTCACTGAAAAGCAAGTACATTACCATCTATGTATATCAAGTGTTTATGTCTGGAAATAAGCACTTTCTCAAAAGACAGCAGTGAAATCTAATATTGCTGGGTTTTGAGCAGGCTGAGATTCTGTTCTTCACCCCTCCAGGGCCCTTCCCATTACAAACCTTTTATAGATTCTAGGACAGTTAAAAACTTCGGAAATGTAAAGTTCTGAAAAGCAAAGAGAGTGAGAGGACACTTAGTGATAATGTAAATAATGTAGCTACCTATGTACTTCATTAGCTGAAGTATTTCCAAATTTCAGCCATTTGCAGTAACTATATATATTATATGTACAGAATAATTGAAGATGAGGACATATATAAAAGAAAAGATAAGAGATGTTGGAGAATATGGGTATATTTGGCAGTGTCTTTCCTGGAACAGGAACAAGTTACATTAAGAAGTGGAGCAACAGGGTTCCCTAAGGCACGCTGCTGTGCTCAAATACTAGAAATCGTTTAG
>NW_009647212.1:33196-136406 GCF_000708025.1 Charadrius vociferus
GTAATATAATATAAGATACTCTGCAGGGTTTGGAATGATAGTTTTCTCCAATAGATTTCAAAGTAGTACACCAAAAAGGAGACAGCATCATTTTCTTCTTTTTCAGATGGGAAAGTGGAGAAATGAAAGGTCAAATACCTTGCTGAATGTGAAGAGTCAAGATTTCACCTCAACATTTTATGTATGTATTAATCAATGAAGATATGTTTGCAACTTCAGACACAGTGAGACCCAACCTCCATTCCCTTTCTGGATTTAAAACACAGGTGAATATTTTATGAAGTTCTTTGGTAAATACTAGTTTAAACTTCCTACTTACTCTCAGACTTTTGCTCTCCTTTGTTTGAAAGGGAAAACAAAATATAAAATGAGTTGATCTGGTATTTGACATCAAGCTGTAAATATGAAGTAGGATAAAAATTGATGAGAAACCTGGAAGATGAAGACTGAGTAATTTTAACTCAGAGCTTGGGGTTCCTGTCTTATCACAATAATTTTTTTGTTGCCATCAGACAGGATCATAGTTTCTGCTTTGCTTCAGTGAGGACTTCTTAAATACGATGGTTATCATAAGTGCTTATAGAAAGTTTGTTGAAATTGCTTAAATGCTTGAAAAATTCTGTACATCTGCAGTATATCTGCAGATATACTTTTAATGGCTGATTCTTGGCCAACAGAATCTGTGAGCGCAAAGGATGCTATAGACAGTGAATGCACTGCTGTCAAGTTTGCTGCTATGGCTAAGTGAATTTTGAAATATGCTCTTCCTTTGAAGCTTAAATGAAGGAGAAAGTAAAAAGACTGAAAACAATACAAACATGTTTTACCTTTCTTTTGGTCCCATGCGTTATTTTCTATTATCATTGAAAGTTTGCCCAAAGGAATAGTACAATATAGAAAAACACATACTTCTAGTAAAATAGGATTTTTGAAATTTCCAAGATCAAATATTTGCTGTTTAGCCATGATAGTAGTATTCTCTGTTCTCCCTGAAATGATCAAGCATTTATTTGATAGTTCTTTTTTTTCCTATCATTGTCCTTCCCCATCCTCCTAGAAATGCCACCATAAAGCTTACAGTACAATTACACAATAAGTTTATTTTTTTAGTTTAATTCTTTAATTCTTTGTGTTGGAGTTTTTTGTTGGTGATGTTGGGGTTTTTTTCTGGATTTTTGTTTAGGTTTTTTTTTTCTTTTTTTTTTACTGAAAAGATCTGCCTTCTTTTTATTTCTCTAAAGGAATTCCTTCACAAAGATGTTCCCAAAGACTTCTTCCTGTAGACAGAAGTAAATGAACAAGCTATACAGTATTAAAATAAAACTTTCTCAAAGTTTTGTAAGAGACAATAAAATTAATTTAACTTTAAATTAATGCAATTTATGATAATTCCATGGCCAAATCCATCAAATGCCAACCATTTGTTGCCTGCTTTTAGGCATTTGCTCTTAGATTTTAACTGCATCAGGTCTGGGACTTACTTCTGTAGCAGAACATCATAAGAACATAGCTAGAGACTAGTTAGATATATAATTACTAGATTTCTAATTTATGTTTAGATGAAAACAGAGCTTAAGTCACACTGGTATTGGAAGCAAACAGGAATGCACAAAAAGAAATGCAGGAGGGTTGTCCTTCCCCTTCCAAAAAAATCCCTCATTTGAAACAAACTGGAACATTTTCTTCTCAGCCCAGAAAGTGAAAACACAAAGTATTCAGTAGGGTAGCAATGAATGCCTAAATAATTTGATCCACCCTCATATGTGAGGAAATCCAGACGTTCCCAAATGGTGGAAATGGAGGGATTGCTATATGAATACTACTGACAACATTGATTTTACTTTTGTTTTAACTTTGAAATATTTCGTATTATATTGAATGGAATCTCTGTTTTACCTCTTAAATTATCCCAGTGAATAAAGCCAAATACCTTAGCAGAGGAGAGTTAATATAACTTTAAGTGATTATGAATTTGTTCTTCAGTGAGCTGCGTAGAGACTGGGATTATGTTTACTGTGTCATAGATAGAGAACTTTTCTCAATGTCAGCGTTAAGGCTCAATTTTTAGGATCTGTCATTAGCAAACTCATTATGTGAAAAAGTTCTACTGGGTAATTTTGGGGAAAGTGAGGGATCTTTTATAAAACCTCTATGAGGTTAAGAGTTGCATTCAAAATAGGCTTTATATCACTCATATTCCAGTAGGGCACTGCATCTGGGGAGGAATAACCCCATGCACCAGTACAGGTTGGGGGCTGACCTGCTGGAAAACAGCTCTGTGGAAAGTGAACTGGGACTCCTGGTGGACAACAGGATGACCATGAGCCAGCAATGTTCTCTGGTGACCAAGAAGGTGAATGGCATCCTGGGGTGCATCAAGAAGAATGTGGTCAGCAGGTTGAGGGAGGTTGTTCTCCCCCTCTACTTTGCCCTGGTGAAGCCGCATCTGGAGTACTGTGTCCAGTTCTGGGCTTCCCAGTTCAAGGACAGGCAACTGCTGGAGAGGGGCCAGCAAAGGGGTACTAAGATGATTAGGGGATTGGAGCATCTTTCTTATGAGGAAAGGCTGAGGGTCTTTTTAGTCTAGAGAAAAGAAAACTGAGGGGGTATCTTATCAATGCTTACAAATACCTAAAGGGAGGTGCCAGGAAGATTGGACCAGTCTTTTTTTCAGTGGTGCGCAGTAATAGGACAAGAGGTAATGGGCACAAACTTGAACGTAAGAAGTTCCATCTAAACATGAGGAGGAACTTCTTTACTTTGAGGGTGGCAGAGCACTGGAACAGGCTGCCCAGAGAGGTTGTGGAGTCTCCCACTCTGGAGACATTCAAAACCCGCCTGGACGCTGTCCTGTGCAACCTGTTGTAGGTGACCCTGCTCTGGTGGGGGGGTTGGACTACATGATCTCCAGAGGTCCCTTCCAACCCTGACCATTCTATGATTCCATCTAAGTCCTTACCTCATCAGAACCGGTAGATTAAAATGAATCAATTTATTACAAACAGCAACATTTCTACAATATAAAATCTTGAAACTTGATGCAAATGCATGTGAGAGTGAAGAAATATTTGTGAACACACACCTGTATCTTTCATTTGCTTTTCTCACAGTCAATAATTCTCTCAAAGTGGTGACATGGTTTTGGTAATTAATCATAAATACCATTAGTTAAAAAACACCAACAACATAGGCTAAAATTTGTTTATTTAGAAATTTTTCTGATTAACAGTGTATTCAGAGCAATAAGGACAGGTTTCTAAACAAATCACCGATTAATTTGCAGTAAATTGTGTTCCCACAGCACAGAGCACAGTCTTACCACATCTACTATTCTTATAATTATATTCCAGCAGGAGAAGAATCCAGGGGTTCAGGTGCTCTCATCCCTAAGAACTAACTATTGATCAGATACACTTCCTCTGCAAACCATGTAATACCACATAAAGGTCACCATGGACAACACAAATTGCTTTTATTGAACAGTATAGCGAAGAGGCATTTAAGACAAAAAAGCACCTTTATGTTATTTTGGCAGGCAGTTGATTGTTTGTGACTTTATTGTTCATGGTTCTGAAGTCTGATATTGTAACATTCTGGCCTGCCTGAATACCTAAGACTATTTACTTTGGGAGTTCAGTATCTCCCAAATGAATCAGGCTGAGCAATCTGTTTACACAGAACAATAAAGGATGAAAAGAGTAATGAAATGCATCTGAAATATTTTCTGAACACCCACACGGGGGAAGGGAGTCACTATTTGGAAGACAAACATACATTTGGCTATGTCAGACACTTTAATTCACATTTTGTTATTTGATTGTTAATAACTGGTATCACCTGCTTCAAAACTAAAATAGTATTTATAGTCATAGATGAGTGTACCACAAAAAAAAAACCAAAACTCAAAACAAATAGACATAAATATCCCCAACCATATTGGAATAGTTACGAAAATTGAGTGTTTTGCTCCTTCTGAAGTGAATTTGAATTTTATTCCATTTCTTCTTTTGGAAGAAAAGATACTCAACACAATCGAAATTGTTCCCATACAATATTCAGACTGTACAGAGAAGATAAAATTCTATTGAAAAACCCCCAACAGCATTCACCAAATCTGAAAAGGGAGAAATGTGTGGTTTGTAAGAGAAAATGTTTACTGCCATATTTCACCATTGCTATTGAGACTGTTCCACCAGTCTGAAACAGCTATTAATGAGCCTTTGAATCTTGCTGTACGGGGGAAGTCAGTGCCATGTTCTTTTAGCCCAACTTCATTACTTTGGTAGCTGATAAAGGATAAGTCAACCAAGGACGTTCCTGGGGGACAATTCACTGTCTGAAGATCAGCATGTATGTTCAAGAACACTCAAATGTAAATGATTCTGACAAACTGAATTTAAAAAAAAATAGAGAAAGGAAAAAAAAAAAAAAGAGTATCACTCAGTGAAGAGTGGCATAATCAGCTGAAGAAATATCTGATGGGGAATAAACAGCTTTGCAAGAATGTTGTCAGGCGTTTGGAGAGATCCTGTAGGAAAGCAGTGACACTGGTCAGAAATCAAGAAAACGTACTATATAGGAAAAGGTTAAGAGTTTAGTTCATATAAAAGGCAACGAAGAGAGTGAGGGCTATTTTGTAATGCTCTACAGACATGTATAAGCCTACGGCAAAGCAGAAACAAATAACTTGTTTTCTATCTCCCTAAAGAATGAGACAAAACCCTTTAGTTGTAGCCGTAAGAATTCAGATTGAGTATTAAGATAAACTTTTCAACTGTGAAAATTATTAAGCATCAGCCTATGGAGGCTATAGAACATCCAGCTTTGGAAATCGTTAAGGATACGCTGGCACAGTATCAGGAATGGCCACGGTACCATTGACGCATTCTTGGCCAGGCCAGTTGACTTTTTCAAGTTCTTCAGTCTTCTGTGCTTTCCTTATGGCTTGTTTGTTTGTCATACCATTTCAAGGTTATATCTAAGCAGTATCTAGTCCTAATATTCATTACTGCAAAATCTAATTTGAGATAGTAATTAAAGTTTTGTTTTCAAGAGAATTTGAGGCAGCTCTGAGTTCATGTGTGGCAATGGTCGTTGCTATAACTAAAATAGCAGGGGTTATCAGTTTTAAACTTTCTAAAACCAAGTGGGTCACTGTCTGGGATCTAGAAGATATTTGCCTAACAATATCAAATGGCACATTTAGGTTCATTGTGGGGCATTTACCCCTTTCTCATGCAGCACTGGTTGCTCTGGCAACAGGATGCTGTATTAAATAATATCAGGGTATTCTGTTCTTGTGTCACATTTTCTGTGCTGCTAAATGATGCACAGAGAGACTTCTCCAAGTCGGAAGGTGAAAATATGTACCCTTCAGAGAGGAAATGACCATATTTTTTCAAGCTGTGAAAACATAACACTAAACAGCTGAAGAGTATAGAATCCCCTGTATCATATTCAGCATTTACGCCTCCTTGAGCCCATGAAAAAGCTGAACTACTGTGCAAGTAAGAGCCTGTCTACACAGCAAATGAAGACAGAATAGAAGATCTATTGCCAGTGATGGCTACTGCTGCTTATCCCAAGAATAGGGATAGTGAAGATGTGTAGAAATTCCCACCAAGAAAGCAAATGAAGAAAAGCACAGACCCTTTAAGGTAACAGAGAGAGCTGCAGAGACATGAAAATGGCTGAGTGGCTGGTTAGAGAATAAAACAGGAGTCCCAAATCACTCTGCTGGAAATCAGCTGAAAATCTGGCTAAGGAATTCTGTCATTCAAAAACAAAAGCAGCAAGTGAAGTGTGATTTTCAAGCTCTGCTTTGCTGTCTAGCATATACAGATATGTAATGTGGAGACACATAAAGTTGTACATTGCATTTTAACAACTAATTGAAACTATCTACAGTCCAAGTACAGACCTTCACCTCAAAGCCAAATGGAACTCATTGTTCTGCTGTTGTTTTTTAGACTGTTGTATCTATAGACGGTAAAATTAAATGAGAAGTTTATTTTCATATTTGCCCCAGTCATAACTCTTCAAAGGTCAGCAAAATTGTTTTTCAAAGGAATTTAAGTCTAACTCATACTGCTGTAATCAAACATCACAGATGGAAATCTATATGCTCTGACTTACCTTCAGATAGAGTAGAATATCCTGTTTTCATTCACATTGTTGAAGACTTTTTATTTTGGGTAAATATTTTTCTAAATTAGATCAAAATCAGGCCTAGTGTTAACACTTTTCACATCTTTTGTCTTTTTTATTCTTTCTTTTTTCTTTTTTCCACTAAGAGGCAGATCCAATAGAAGCAAAATACCCCCATCAAAAGAAAAAAACCTCCAAATTCCAGAGTTCTCCCTCCTGTGATCATCACCAAACTGGCAAACATTAACAAAATCTATCTATGTTTGTAAATATTCTTATCCTACACTTTCCAAAAACAGCAAAAAATTGAAATAGAAATATCATACAAAAATATATATCAAAGCTTCTAATTAATATCACCTGAAACCTGAAATTAAAGAAAATAATAATTGTTGCTGTCCAAAAAAAAACCCAGGTTCTTTCCCACCCAAGTTTGTCCTCGATAGGATTTCAGTTCTGGTATCAATTTCCCTATTTTTAGCTGCAGAAAATCAAATAATCTGATTCACTGTTATGATTGCAAAGTTTGAACTTCTGAGCAAATGTGAAGAAAATCACTGTTTGTAGCACAAAATTGTCTAAAAATCCAAAGGAATAATTTCTGTCACCAGAAGTCTGGAAGAAATACCACTTAAGGAAAGACTGAAAGAGTTACTTGAGTGGAGAGTTTTTTAAGAAACACAAACCACGAACATTTTCATCTATTTTTTGCCCAGTGTTTCTTCATCCAAATTCTTCACCTGCAATTCAGAGTAAATAACAAGGACAATTTTTCTGATAGTGAGAGTGTTAAATAAATACTTGCAGAAAAAGTTGGCAGCTTCATTGTTTAGAAACTTTCAGCACTAAAATAAATCGTAGCAGCAGCCCAATGTTGGCCTCAAAAACCTTGTTTTTATTCTCCTTCACACAAAGCCACCTTCTGTGTGTGCTGTGCCTGAATCCTCCTTCTAGCTAGAACAGAGCAGTGAAAGAAAAATCTATTTCAAGACAACTTTTGATATTTCAAAATTTGCTTTTATTTTTCATTCAAACAAATGTCATGTCTATCATTCACTTGTAAAAAAAAAAGAAGTGTGTGAAGTGGCAGTTCATGTAGTTTCATCACTAAAGGATACTAATCTAGGAAATAGAAAATGTACTGTGGGATTCAGTTTGTCTAAGTTCAAGGATGTGTTCCATCTCCAAATTAAGACACGTGGGATTCAATGTAGATGCCCACACACAGATGTGTAGTGCCACTTGAAATATCTGCTGCTGACCTCCAGTTATTGTTCCAGAATGACAGGGCTCCCCTTGATCTTTTGTCATTTCTGCCAATTGTGTGTAAATTTTTGAATTTGGATGTTTTGGGGCACCTCAAAACACTATTATGCATGTATGTGGTGGCAATGAATCAAATCTGTAAAGAGGGATTAATTTTGAAGTTAAAATACTTAAATTTATGTGTTTGCAAGTGAAACGGGTATGCAAGCTCGCTCTGTGGCCCATGGGGTGTAAGTCAATGCAGCCAGGGATGCGCAGAACACTCTTCAGCTCACTCAAAAGTAGACTGTACTGAACTGAGTCTCTGGTCTTTACACAGCAATGGTTACCTTAGAGCAGCTGTCTAAATTCACATTTTAATCAGAAAAGATCAAGTCAATACAGTCAATGGAGTCGAGAGAGGAATTCACCTTATCCTAAAGTGGATGGTTATATGCTTAAGACTCCACTGCCCGTATTGACTTCCATTTATTAAAATGGAAATCCACAATCCTATATCAGAAGTAGATGGCTAACCTTGTAAACCTCAAACGTCAGTAGGAGGAATCCCATCTCTACTTTTAAGTCTTGAATCAGGACAGCATTTTCATTCATTTCAGTCTCCATAGAAACACTCGAATGCAGGTTTCTTCATGTTGCAGAGCAGCTGGCAAATCCATGAAAGTTTCCATTCACATATAGTAGCCTTTTTAAAATGAAGTTTGAAACAAATAATTCTCAGTCAAGAACTTTGTCTTTGTAGAGCCAAAGCATGGCTTTTCAAGTAAGTACTTTTGGTGAAAATCTTTTACTTAGGCCTATTAACATGTCTTCTCTTCACATGTCTGTTTCTTCTTTAATGTTCCAACAAAAATGCAGTTGTTCTGAAATTCACAGTTCAAAAGATTTTCCTTGCAGAGATCAAGCCTAAAACCACTGAAGTTCCCAAGCTTTTTTGTTGATTAAAATAGACTTTAGGCAAGAGTTCATACTTTGGGTAATACCAATGACTATTTTGTTTCAATTTAAGAAAGAGTAATTGCTTCTTTTACTTAAAAAATAGTATTTTTATATAAAATATTCTATTAAGAGACACAAACCCAGCATTTTCCTGAAATTATTGGACATATAATTCTATGATCTTCTGTCTTTATCCATCCAATTTTTTTTATAAATTCCCTGTTCTAGTCCAATATCTACACTGACAATAAAGGCTAGATATCTAAGGCATCTAGTCACGCTGTTTTAACATAGGATATATCTTATATGAACATTATTCTTGTTCCTGGAATAGAACAAACATATATACATATATCTGTACATGCATATGTATAAGCAGAATGATGTAAATGGTTTTAAACACATTTCGTGTTTAAAGAATAATATTAAAATCTTCTTGAAATATAATAGTTCAGAGGAAGTTTTTTTTTTTTAAAAAAAAATGACCTCTAGATGTTAGTGATCGTTTTCATAACATGTATTTTCACTATATGGCTTTAAATTGGAGCTGAAACCTTATATGCCCTGAGCACCTTTTAAAATATTCTGATGATATAATTAATTTTAACTGAATACAATGGGTTTATATTGTGCTACAGAAGCTTGTATTTTTGGACACATAAAAGATGAGTAATGGTAACATAATAAGGACCTGGGAAACAGTATGCATGTTTTAGATTGCAAACCAGTGCATGGTTTCAAGGAAAAATACATGCAAAACCAGGTTGGAAGCATTACAAACAAATGTTCCATGAATCCTATTTTGTGTACACTGAGTCTTTAAAAAGAAATGCGTCTGGGGAAACCTGCCTTCGAGCTACTGAAATTGGCTCTGAGAAGTCAATATATCATGATGAATAGGACAAAAGTGTTATTTAGCTGTTACCTGACAGAAGGTTTTCATGATATTCTTACATTGTGAAGATGAACCACAGAAGAGGGACCTGGAGGATAAATTATTTCTCTACATTGCACTTGATCATGCTTAGCTAAGAATTATGAAGACTTTGTTACCTGCCTCTGTATTGAAAACTATTTGCCTTTTAGTTTTACTAGAGCTGACTTAGGTTTTTTTTTGTCATAACATCATGCAAAATTATAGAATGAAATGTCAAATCCTATGGTATGAAATGTCAAATCATAGAATCATCGAATCATAGAATGAGAATCCCCTCCAGGGATGGGGCCTCAACAACCTCTCTGGGCAACCTGTTCCAGTGCCTTACCACCCTCAGAGTGAAAAATTTCTTCCTAATGATTAATCTAAACCTGCCCTCTTCCAGTTTAAAGCCATTCCCCCTCGTCCTATCGCTACGTGCCCTAGTAAAAAGTCCTTTCCCAGCTCTCCTGTAGGCCCCCTTTAGGTACTGGAAGGCTGCAATAAGATCTCCCCGGAGCCTTCTCTTCTCCAGGGTGAACAGCCCCAACTCTCTCAGCCTCTCCTCATAGGAGAGGTGCTC
Source organism: Charadrius vociferus (assembly GCF_000708025.1). Lineage (NCBI taxonomy): Eukaryota > Metazoa > Chordata > Aves > Charadriiformes > Charadriidae > Charadrius > Charadrius vociferus. Next base: position 43,048 of record NW_009647212.1, read on the forward strand.
CGGCCCTCGGATCATCCTTGTGGCTCTCCTCTGGACACACTACAACAGGTCCATGTCTTTCTTATGTTGAAGACTCCAGAGCTGGATGCAATAGTCCAGGTGGGGTCCCACCGAGAGTGGAGTAGAGGGGCAGAATCACCTCCCTTGACCTGCTGGCCACACTTCTTTTGATGCAGCCCAGGATATGGTTGGCCTTCCAGGCTGCGATTGCACATTTCTGGCTCATGCTGAGCTTCTGGTCAATCAGCACCCCCAGGTCCTTCTCCTCAGGGCTGCTCTCCAGCCATTCCCCTTGGAGCCTGTATTTGTGCTTGGGATTGCCCTGATCCAGATGTAGGACCTTGCACTTGGCCTTGTTGAACTGCATGAGGTTGGCTTGGGCCCACCTCTCCAGCCTGTCCAGGTCCCTCTGGATGGCATCCCTCCCCTCCAGCATGTATACCTCACCAAACAGCTTGGTATCATTGGCAAACTTGCTGAGGGGGCACTCAACCCCACTGTCCATGTCACTGATGAAGATGTTGAGCAGTACAGGTCGCAGTACCGACCCCTGAAGAACGCCACTCATCACTTCTCTCCACTTGGACATCGAGCCGTTGACCACAACTCTTTGAGTGTGATGGTCCAGCTAGTTCTTTATCCACCGAGTTGTCCATTTGTTGAATCCATGTATCTTCAATTTAGAGACCACGATATCGTGTGGGACGGTGTAAAACGCTTTGCACAAGTCCAGGTAGATGACATCTGTTGATCTTCCCTTGTCCACTGCCGCCATAACCCCTTCATAGAAGGCCACCAAATTTGTCAGGCATAACTTGCCCTTGGTGAAGCCATGCTGGCTGTCACCAATCACCTCCTTGTTTTCTATGTGCCTCATCAGAGTTTCCAGGAGGATCTTCTCCATGATCTTGCCAAGCACAGAGGTGAGACTGACTGGCCTGTAGTTCCCTGGGTCTTAAGAAAATGTTACGCACAAATAAACAAGTAGAAGGAGACCTTGACCACTGCATTTATGAGACAACTGCAAAAGGTCTTGGACTTGTAAGGCTGTAGAGAATAAGCTGTAATTATTAGTGACACAAAATAAGTGACCTAATAAAGCAGACCTGTGTTTATGTTACAGAACTTCATAATTTGGTATGTGAATTGATTTCTTTCTCTTTGAGAACTAAATTTGGAGAGTAGTAGAATGGCCCTGTCTTGACTAATGTAAACTCACATACAATCATTCACATTCCTCATCCTTCTTCTTTTATCGATATGTCATTGAAGGAAGATCCTTCTATATTTAAAAGTTGTCTGATATGCTTGTTACAGTTACCCAGTCAAAGCTATCTTTAGTCAAGGCCTCTCCATATAATCGCAATGGGAAACAATGAATGGATGTTTTAGAGATATTTTGTTCTTTAAAATGTTTCCCTTCTTTTAGAGTGAACCTTATGTTCTTTTGAAAAAGCCTTTAAAATTGGGTGATGACTTTTCAAAGTCTCAGAACATCTGCCTAATGTTCTTCTATCTGTAACAAAAGGCCCCTGTGAAGTTCTCTGAACTTTTTCACTGACCTTCTTTTTTGTAACACAGTTTTATCTAAAAGTATTTTGGTTGCCTAGGACCAAGCTATCTATAGACAGCCTGAACAAATGGATGACACATAAGCACTTTACGGGTACTTCTTCAACAGGAAAAAAGTGTGTGATAGCGATAAGGTTGTAGTAATAAATCTGTTTGACAATGAATATTGAAAATTGCTAGAACAACAGTAATAATTTAATTATTTTATGCCTTCCATCATAGAGTAATGTTTTACTGCCCTAGAACATGTTAGAAAAGTTGTAAATACATGAAAGAAAGATGGAGTTGCTAGGAAGTCAGTAAAAATTTGCGAAGTAACAAAACAGTGCATTTTCCATGCAGAAAGTCTTCATGTGCAGAGCAAAAGCACACATCCTTCTTAAATATGCCCCAGAGAATGTTCAGCAATTTAAAAGAAATTGATCATAGTAATGCAATGGTAACTCAAAATTCAGTAAACAAAGCTGTGTGTCAGAATTTTTCAGCTTTTTGCAAAGTCAAAACTCAAAGACATTTTCAATCAAACCAGTTAGTTAACTTTAAGCTTAAAACCTTTACATGGATAACTGCTGCATTTATGTCTAGCTTAGGGTTCCTGCTTTCATACTATATTATAAGACAGGAATTAAAGACATGGAATTCACAGCAACTGAAATAATTCTGAAAAATATGGTTTCTGCAGTTTTGACCTATCTTGATAGACTGAAGGAAGGGTGATGAAAACTGCAATCTTAATAAATCTCCTGCAGCTAAAGATTTAAAACTCACACTGTTTCAAATTAGTGAGGACAGCAATATTTATTTGCTGCTGAATTATAGCCAGCATGACATTTCAGCAGAAAACACTCTATAAGACTTCAACTTATGACCACAGAAGTTGCAAACTAGTACTTAAACCATGCATAAGTAGGAAGGTTTGTATACTGAACAAAAAGACAAAAGTGATTGCCATTTCTGTCTTTGATCTTTCCAGAATGGGAAAGCTAGAAATTTTTGCAAAATATTGTGCAGTTCACAAAATGGACTGCAAGCAAAGGAAGCCTAGAAAAGGCAGCATATAAAGACAGCATACGCATTATTGTCCCTGCAAGCTCAGGGGCAATTGAACAACATTACAGTCCATCAGATCCACTGCTTTCCAGCAGGATGTCTATCTAAAATAACAACTACGAAGATGTGCATCCAGGTGACATCTTTCCTATTTGTTCGTCTGTTTGTTTGTTTGCTTGTTTTCTTCTTCAAAGGGGATTTGGATGACTAACTAACAGGAAGAAATAGAGACCAAAGCTTAGCAGCAGAGGAAGCAGTTACCAGTAACAGCCTCATCCACAGCAAATGATACAAGCACATCACAGGTCTTGCCGCTAGATTGGTTTATTTCCAAAACCCAGGCTTTATTATACTGAAACATCTTTGCAAACCCAGAATTATGTCCAGTCAGCTCTCCCTTCATGTCCTGACATCTAGTTGTATGCTGAAGGTAATCTTTGCCTTCAAAAGTGATTATATGATTGACCCAAATAATTACCAACCTATCTCAGTAGTCCCAGTTGTCTTTGAAATCACTTTAAAAGGTGTGGTTCAAGTTCAGTGGACATCCTACTCAAGAGACCATAACATTTTCTTTCCATATTGCGCAGGTTCTGTGGCTAAATGAGATGCCTTGGTTGCCACACTCATGTTCATATAGACTTCACCACTGACAAAGTGAGAATGTGACAAATAAATCTTTTAATGACTCACATCACCCCACTGTTGTCATGCATTTCAATCTTTTAATAAAAAGTTAGCAGATGTTGGAAAAAAAGCAGCAACTAAGCTCATCAATGAATTTGCAAAGTCATGGGAAAGACATCTTTGGATAGATGAGAAGCAGGAGTGTCCACTTTTTTTGACTAAAAGGTAATAGGTAACTTGCATTTATTTTGACTAAAAGGTAACAGGTAGCTTGCCACCACCTTTTTGTGTGGAACTACATAATTTAGCTAGTTTGGGATTAGAAGAGGAACCTTCAATGAAAAAGAAGTAGTGGTGTTACAATAGAACATATTATTTCCTTTAAATCGATATGATCCAGTAATTTAGGGGCAGAGACACGCCCGGTGGATATCTGCAATCACTTTAAATTATGTTAACTGGTGATGTTGGGCAACCTAAACTGGTGTGAATACAGCTTACATACATACGAATTAATCAGAAGTTTTCCAAAGCAACACTTTTTTTTTTTAGAGAAAAATAAACATGGGAATATGTCAAAAGCTGAACATTTCTGGCAATATTTTAAAGACCTAAAAAAAGAAACCTTTCAACACTTTGTAATTACAACACTTTCCTTTTCATGCAGATATACCTTTGATATAATAAAAAGTGAAAAAATGTCAAAATAAAACATTTCAGTAGGCTGAAAATAATGAAAGACCCAACCCTAAACAATCATGATTTCATATTGTGAAATATTTCTACAGGAAGCTATGCTGTGGGTTTTTTTGAAAAAAAAGCAACAAATAAAATTTCATATGACTCAGGGAATGCAAAACCAGTTCAGACCTGTCTTATAAATGAATGAAAAGTACAGGTTATTGTCATTTGGATGACAGATCCTCTAAATTTGCTGTGCTGGCCATCTTCCAAAATGGATAATTACATTCTGCTTACCTGATATCCTCCTGCTGTTTTTCTTATAAGATATATTCTTTGTTATATCCTGTTTCAAAATATTGTTAATGATGCTGTCTTCACAACACCATTTTTTTTTCTTTTTCTAAAGCATTAAAAAATACACTTTCTATAGAATGCATGCCTTAAACAACAAACAACAACAGATAATCTCTAATACCCCAAACGTGACTAATTCTATAGCAACAGATCTACCTGTCTCTTTTTGAGCCTTCAGCAATATGAAATAAACTTTATAAAAGAATCAAGAGCACCTGTCATGGTAGAAAACTCTGGTTTTGAATAACCTCAAGACCAGCCAAGAACAAAAGTGAAATCTAGAGGATTCTTCTTAATTGATGCAGCTAGTGTCAAGATTATGATCAAAGATTAAATTGGACATTTACCCACCACAAAAAGAAGGATTTAATTCTTGTGTAAGCTTTCTTTACTAAGGTCTCAAGCATTTGAAACATCAGTGGTACTATGTTACTTTCCAAACAAATAAAAATCCACTGCCTGTATTGATTTGTTCTCCTACCTACTCTCAATCCGTATTTGTACTGGTTATTAGTAAAATTCAAAGGTATAGGAGGAACCTTTTACATATATTACCTTTAATTTAAAGTTTGGAATTCTACTTTTTTAATAGTTCCTTATAGCACTATTTCAAAATGCTATTTCATTTCTCAAGGTTTAGGTCCAGCCAGATTCCCTGTACACATACCTCCATCACTAGAAATTCAGTTGGACTGGTTTCCATCTTCATCTTCCAGGCAAAACATCCAATGCATTCGTGCCCAAATATTTTTTCTGGGAGGCTTAAATACCTATTCTGGAAGACACAGAATTTTTGTGCTATTACAGTACTTTGCAGCTACTGGGATTTCAGCTATTCATATTATCCCACCATTCACATTCTAATAATTAAAGGAGTTATATCTTATTGCTAAGATTTAGAGTTTACACATATTAATGGAGAATCCCTTGTTAACTGCAATTTGAACAAATCCTACCCTATGGGAATTTACAAAATAAGTATGTAGAAATAAATGAGCAGGCTGGTCTCCAGGCAATGGGCAAAAGTCCTTCTGTAGGAGTAGCAGTAAGTAGTGTTTTCATTTTAAGGCTGGAGAACTTGAACAGTATATTTCCCCTTGCCTTGCCTTGCCTTGCCTTGCCTTGCCTTCCCTGGTTTCAGCAGATGTGGCTGTCAGAGCTGACCAAATGAGCTATCTGTTATAAAGACGGCGATTTGACTATTGTTTTTAATAAATGTGAAATAAAAAATGTTTACATGATTTCTAAATTTTGGCATATGCCCTCAGGAAAGGTGTATTTCCTTCCAGTAGGGATTTTAAAACTGGTATTTAATTTTCATTTTTGAGTCTATTTAGAGCAATGTGTTCTCCCAATCTTTGGCATGCCTGGCTTTCATATGCTAATCAGACCTGCCATATGTTTAAGAGATTTGCTTCTCACTTAACTGCTTTAACTTGCAGAAATAATCAGCATGACTCAAAGCCAAATTCAATAGCTTGATGAAAAGAACACTCACGAAGCAACTGTCCATCAGTTTTTCATACTGTGACAAAATGGTTTTCATTTTACTGCAATTATTTTGAGCAGTTGTTGTTGTGTGTTCACAGGATTCTGTTTTAAACTCCCTTTTGAGAACAGAGCTGAGTTAATTTCAGTAAAATAGCTATTGCACTTATGTGTACGTTTTGCTCACTTCTTCATGGGCATGATAAAAAAAACTCAAGTTGGTATAGACTAAAATACTAATTTAACACACTTCAAATCAAATATACAGCCAAATTAGAAATAGTATAGCACCTGTCCCAAGTCACCGTGTTACAGAACTTAGATTTGTGTCATAAATCAAAACCTAGCCTAGATATGTTTTGCTGAATGAAAAACTTGACCAGGAGTTGCTTGCCAAATCAAACGCAGCTTCCTTGTCTTCCTGCTTGACTATTGGTTCAAATTTAAGCAGTGAAAAAAAAAAATATAAAAAATTGAACATGATTTACATACAGTAAGGCAGACATTTAGTGTCTTCATTAGGAAAGCCTAGTTAATCTATTTTAGGCTAGAAGGATATACATTGCATGCCTCACACAAAACTTAGTGAATCTTTAAAATCACTGCATTTGATTAAGCCCTAAATGAGCTTCACCTGCTGGTACATCTTAATATAAAATAAAAACTCAAGATTTTCTCCAAGAGTAACTTATTTCTTAACCTGTTTTCATACAAATTGTAGGAAGGGAAGGCAATGAAGATAACTAGTAAATATATTTCTCTTAATCCTGTAATTGTGTATAAACATTTTTATTACAATTGTCAATATTGTGAAGTTTGAATATTACTAATCACCTGTGCTCATAAACTGTATTTAGTGTCTTCTACCCATCTACCTGAAAGTAAAACTAAATTGTTTATTCATTAGCTGCACAAAAGTCTCGTTTATGTCATACCTTTCTATTTTTATCATATTTTATCAATATATTTATTTGCACCTATATATTGTATAATTTTTACTTAAGAAAAATGGCAGTATTTTCACCTTACTAAGCCTCTTATCATAAAATTATACATATATTATAGATTAATTATTAAGATCAACATAGAAATACCAGAAAAATCTCAAGAGATAAATCAACGATTAAGAAATGCTTAAGTTTTCAGAGAAAAAGGAACTAAAAGTTATATTGAAAAAAAAAAACCCAAAACTCTAACAGCTACAAAAAATGCTTTGTTAAAGAATTTTTCTCCAGGAATCTGATACATTAATATCTGAATTCATTTTTTTAATCAATTTCAGTGATTAAGCTTGACTTCTTTTTTTTGGATATATTTTAGCAAGTAAGGTAAGTCTGCTTCCTCGTAGATAAATGTCCTTGTAGCCTACAAGTAGGCGTAAGAATAAAATGGCATCAGCTGAATTATTTTCTATTGACACTATCTTCAATTGTTTCTGTCATGTCAGAAATCAGGTAGAGCTGGTTATATAGCATATAAGCATATAGCATTTTATATAAGGATATATAGCATAGATGCATCTTTGCTTTGCTTATTTTTGTACATTTTAAAACAGAATTTTAGAGCACACAAGAAGAGCATGGGGAACTAATTAATACAAGAGTTGATCACAGTCGATTGAGTGAGAGTGATCAGAGCATGATTACATTTAATTGTTAGATGGTATTAAGAGTTACAGTCACATAAGACTTCAAGAAAGGAGGTACTGGTAAAATGTGACAAGTTCTAATATTAACGTGAAAGGTTGCCATGTCTTAAAAGTAACATGAATGTTACTTAAGAAACTGATAATACTTTTGCAGGAGAGGCAATATAATTATCTCACATCTTCCTGGCTCAGGTTTTTTACACCTTCCGCTGAAGATGCCCGTGTTGGCCACTTTGACAAGCACATTACTGGACTGCGTGAGCAACTGTGTAGCCCTGTAATATGGTGTGGTCATTACTAGTAACAGGTCGTAATGCTTGTAGCTTTATTTTACTTGGTTTAGTTGTAATAATAATTTCTCTAATTGACCAGTTGTCTATATCTAATTTGTTTTAATTCCGGTTATCTTTGTGTGATACAACTATAGTTTTACACAGCAGTAATAAACAGATTTTCCAGATAAAAAGCGGTATTTACAAGTAACACAATGTAGAGAAATACAGACCTGGTATGATAGCACAGGTTTTGAGAAGTGCAGCTAAAGGATGCTAAAGAGTTCTATCAGCTTTGTTATTCTTTGTATAATGATCATTGTTTAATTAGACTTAAGATTTCCATTACATTAACAATAAATTCATGGCTTTATTTATAAACACTTATACCTAAGGTGTGCTCCATTTTTTACAGATGAACAGCATTTTGAGTGTAACAAATTTGTGTATGTTCATATACTTACAAGCTATGTTTGGATGTTTAGAGAGATGCTAGATATTTTGACATAGGGTTGGGGAGAAGGGTGGACTGTATCTAAGTTCTTTGCATTTTACAGCAGAAAGTAATTTTTCATTCATCCATTATAACTCAGTGCTATTCAGTATAATGTCTATAAGTTTTTGATTTTTTCAGTTTTCTACAGTTGACACATTTTTTGGAAGAGACGTATTACCCATTACAAAGAATTTAAAAGATTTTAATTTTTTCATAATGAAATATGCTATCATACTTATCATAGATAATTCAGTCACCATTAATATGACCAAAGCTTCAAGGAAAAAAAATGATTTGCCTTATCAGTAACATTAATTTCACCTTTTGCTTTGATCAAAATACCTGACATTCTTTGAAAATCTAGTTACTGGCTGTAAAAGAAGTACTTGTTTAATAGTTGATGATGGTGAGAATACAGGAACAAACCATTTTCATAAAGACAACTGAATAAAAGCATTCCTAATCTAGCATTCATATTTGGTGTTTCTTTTGCCTAGAGAGGACCCTTCAATTGCATTATCATTATTATTATTATTATTATTATTATTATTATTATTATTATTATTTCTATACCTATTCATTTTACTATTTCCATTACTATTGCTACTTTAGTTCTGTCTGGAATATTTAGAACATTTTTAAAGTAAATGTGTTCATATGATTTCTAAGTATGAGAAATATTCTTCTTTTTTTTTTTCTTTAATTGAAATTTTCAGCTGCTTTATGCTGCACAGCCTGGTTCAAATTTTCCTTTGTTTCAGTAAGTTTTCATTTTAATAATGCCTGAAAAATCTACCTAGGTCTTCAGAATCCTAAGCACCATGTTTTGCTTGTACCAGAGGTGATCTATGTATAAAAAAACCCATGAGAGACTAATGTAGGAATTTTGTCATAAGATTGGTGGCAATTCTAGAATAAGAAATTCCCCCCTTTTCTTTCTCACTTTTTTCTTGCACAGGCACATCGTACCTGTATGAGTGTGGAAGTGTTCTCTCACTCATGTTGACACCACTGTGCAGTGATCATCTATTGTATAGTTAATATACTTGTGTATATATACTTATACTGTGTACTTACATCCGCAAGGATCTAACTTCCAGTGAAAACAGTGAGAATTAAGCTCTTGAATACCTTTCTGTATCTGAATCTAAAATGACGTTGGCACTGCTTTTGAGTGTGACCCTTTGCTGTGGATTACGTGGCCAAGTCTGGCACCTCCATACCTTGGGAATGTTCAGTGTCTCAGAAGGAGAGCGGTGGTACATGGTACGTTGAGCAGGATGTCGCTTGGTGCCAGGTGGGCTCAGACTTGTTACTACAACCAAATATGTGATCACTTGCATCTATATTCAACCAATAAGATTTGGGTTAACTTGAATAGTTTCCTAATCACTTTCTTAATGATTCTTTTTTTTTTTTTTTTTCCTGATCTAGATAATATGGACTCATTAGAGGAGTGGTGTGCTTATGGCCTCAGTTTTGCTGACAAATGTGGGGGAAGCAAGGTGAAGGATAGACAAGAATTCTACATGTGGCTCCTAAGATACTCTAATGGCAATGTCTCCCTTTTGCCTAGCAGCAGAATTATTTTTTGAAAACCACACGGTAGATTTGTAAGTATATTGTCTTGAGGAACTTAAGTGATATAGCCAGGAAAAGACTTCATTTGAGAATCTTCATGGGATTTTGGAGTGAGTTAGATTCTTAGCAGCATCTTAACTCGGCGGAATTAAGCTCAGATCTGTTGATACTGAAGCACCACTAAGTAAGTTCAGATGCAGAATTCAGAATCCACTCCAGATCAAAATGCCTCTGTCTTCACTAACTCCAGTTCTAAGAACCCAAGTGCTTTTGCAGTTGCAAAAGTTGCAATAGTTGCATATATTCATCTACAGCTTTACATATATCAACATTTTAAAAATGTGACCCTGATTTCCTATAAATAAAAGTCAGACAGCAGAAAAGGCAGATATGTGAAAAGTCAGGATTAATTCATGTCAGAATTTTCTTAAATGCTACTTTTCTTACATACATTTCTTAATTTCCACTCTTCAACGCATAAAAATAATTCCACTGTATGCTATATATGGTAATTTCCAGTCTCTTTTCCTGAGAAATCAAAGATCAAAGAAATAAAGGTTATTGTAAAAACAGGTTCAGCCTTTTTTAAACTGTGTGTGAGATTGCATTTTGAAAAAAGATAATGATGAAAGAGAGAGACAGCTGAAATAGGAGAAGCTATTATAGAATCAGGACTACAGTAAGTTTATTAAGTTCTGTGGGACCTAGACCGGTTTAACATTCCCTGGACTAAGGTTGTTCAGAGATATCTCCCTGGAATGTTTGGAACGCAGAAAAGTGTGTTCAGGAACCAGGGGAAGTAGTGGGGATCTGATGAGCAATTCCCCATTACCTGGCTCAAGGCTGTAGTTATGTGCAGTGAGAACACTAACAAGCATTTTCTCACTCTTTAAAAAGACCAAAGGACCCTTTAGAATGATTCATTGTATTAAAGAAAAGTTCATTTCTTTATCTACCCAAAAGGTAGATTTAGTACTTAAATTGCTCCTTCCATTTGATTTACATTTGCCTACATCTACAACTTGTCAAAATTGGCATGTCTGAGTTAAGGTAGACCCTGAAGCTATGACTAAGATCGCATCTTGAGGTACTTGACTTTTTGCTTTGGCAAACAGCTTGCTTACTGAAAAGAACAAAAAATAAAGCATTACTTTTAGCTCATCCTCAAGTGTCTGAATACACGAAAAGCAGTCATGCTATAAACCTGACTTTCAGTCCAATATCTTGTGTAGTAACAAAAGTACTGTTGGAGTTTTGGACTGGACAAATTTGTCTGGGACAATGGTGCTTAGACTAGTGACTTTCACCAAAGTCTATGTTATTATAGTTTTTGGTATTCCTGTCTCTCTAAATTTAGCATCGTAAAGTTACAGTATAACTTTTAAGGACGAAGGCACTAGTGGAATTACATGTGCATTATAGGATACAAAAAATCTCAAACAGTTGTTTTTTCTAAAATCTGGTTGATTGTTTCATTTACTTCTAACATCTTTAGAAGTGTTTTTTTCAGGGTAGGTTAATGGTTGGACTTGATGATCTTAAAGGTCCCTTCAAACTTCAGCGATTCTATGATTCTATCTTTCTCACAGCAATTAGCACAGAATTGCTGTGCTACAGAATGTATTTATTATGTATTTATTACAGATATAAAGTTATATAAAGATATATATACAGATATAATATAATCTACAGATATATATACAGATATAAAGATATATTAATCAAAATTTGACCGCTAGAACCTCACTGCCATCTCCCAGTAACTCAGATTTTATCCCATTCTTTTATGTAGAAGGTTGCATTTCAGGCAGTAATTTGAATGGCATTACTCTGATATTTGCCATAAAAATACAGCAGTAACATAATCTGGATATTCAGTATATTTATGTGTTAAATATATCATGAAAGTATTGCTTTTATTTATGTAATACCAAAATTTCATGTTAACTTGTTTGAATACATTTTTCCCATCCAAATGTGCCAACATCACAGGAGCTGCTGAGAATAAATTTTATCTGTTTTGGATAAAATAGCATTGATATAACTTCTGCCTCTGAGACAGATATTTCTGTGCACCCAATTAATTCTCTGAGCTGGTGTTAATTGCACATCGCATTGACAGAATTGCTTTTTTCTTGAAAATGCAGATCTGAGTTTTTTTTTCTTTTGCCACCCCCCAAATGAATAATCTGATTTCTTATACGCAATGTGTGGATGATGCTCATTCCCTACCACCTAATAGACTGCAGAGACCCACATCGAACAGCAAAGGCCATTGTTTCATTGCAGCCACTGAGATATTTTTAGGCATAAGTGCTTTGCTACATTAGTGTCTTGTAGCTGCGGAGAGAGAGTTTCTGCACCTTTTTCCTTCCTAATTTTCTAATATGCTCATTATTTTGTTTACAGCCTTTCATTTTTACCTGGTCTTACAGCCATCTTTGCAGAATCCAGAGTGCAGTTTATATAATACAGTCTGGGGCAGGAGTGCCTTGTAAGTCACTGACTGATGTTAAAAAAACCCCACCAAAATTACGGAAATCTTTTTGCACTCAAAAGGTGCATCCACTCCACAGACATATATGCCGAGAAAACCAGCACCAGAGAAAGGGTTCAAAGTCTTTTTAAGACCTTCAGGTCCTGTTTACCTTTTTATCAGATGGAAAGCCAAAACAAAAAGACAAAAAAGAAAAAACTATAGAAGAAGAAAGAAATAAAGAAAATAAAAAAGCTTTGAGTCTGGCTAAGTATGATAAAATGGTGTGAATCAAGGACACGGTCTGATTGCTGGTTGAACAATTATCAGGAGGTAGATAAACTGCTGTCTGGCATTCTCAGTTTTGTAAACTTGAACACTTTCATACCTACCAGGCCCCAAAGGTGTCTGCCAGATGTCTTGACTGAAAATGTACTGTATAGAAGAAAACGTAAAGGGCAAATCACTAAAATAAATCCCTGAATTCATCTCTCAGTATTTAAAAAAGCAAAATATAATTAAAAAAATAAGCCTTGAATAAAAATATTGGCTTCGTCCCATGCACAATTTTAATCCACAAAGGTACATGTACTTAAAGGCTGTATAAACAGCAAAGTGGTGTTTTAAGTAGATAACATTATAAGCTTGCATACTGCAAAGTAATTAAAGGACATAATACCCCATTATACAAGATCAATATGCACTTGAGATCAGGGCAGGATCTATTTCTGTAATGATATAGCTCACACTGATTTCTATCACATTTTCAGTATTGATCTGATGTGAGGATACTTCACAGCTTGTTGTTTGCAGAGGTTTGAAGACTGCCTGTGCCTCCAGAGTGAAATTAAAGTCAAGGCTGTTTGCATGTCTACATAAACTGCTGTTAGCAGGTCTCAGTCACAGATTCTTCAGTAAACAAGCTGTGTATTCGTTGGAAATGTTCAGATCTCTTTTAATAATTTCTAAGAAACTGGTTTTCATGAGAAATCCTTTGATGGGAATGGTGAGTGCAAGAGGGACGTAGCTATAGCATATACTTTCTCTCACATGTTTGTTCTTTTATGTATGAAGAAGTTCTTTACAGTATTCCGATCAGAAAAATGCTGGTAGGGAAATTTTGGTGATGATTCTCAGTTGTCTTTACTCCAACTAGATACAGTTGGTATCAGCAATTATTTGAATAAAAAGCACTGAATTAAGGGAATGACAAGGAATCGTTGCAGCATTGCTTAGAAACAAGAAAGCCAACAGAAAAGGGTTAGCCTGTTGGAATTAGAAACTCCAGAAAGACACCTACAGACTTCCGTTTGCACACAGGTCCGAGACATCTTTTTCACTTCACCCCAAGCCAAATCACTTCATATTCCTGTCATATGGGAGGAACAGGAACTTTGGACGGTGGCTAGTGGCACTTATAGTAGGGTCATTTGTATGGGGTTAGAGGTTGGACCCCAAAACTCCAATTCTCAAAACTACTGCTAAGCTTCCACACAGCATTTCAAGTGCACAGATTCAGGTGACAATAGCTAACTTTTATTCAAACACCAGGAGAATTTTAAAGCTTTCTTCAACATATGACAAAGACTGACAATACCAAATACCATGGTTCTTTCCCTGTGCTTAAATCATACTGGGATTTATAAGATGGACAGAAGTTTCAGCACTTATTTGTGCTGAGGATCTATATGCAAATTTGTTACATAAAAGAGGAATTGAAGAAAAAAACATATTTCTCTCTTCTCCCCATGTATCTGGCATTTCAAAGGTTACATGTCAATTTGAGAGAGCTGGGTTCAAGTATGAATTTTTGTTTTCCAAGGTCTTCTGATCGTCATAATCAGGAGGTGTTAAGCTGTTTTGAAGTGGGTCATCCACCATCCTTGTAAAGGACGCTGGAGCCACTGGGTCAAAGTCACTGGTTTGAGTGCTGATTGCAGTTGTTGTAGAGGTGAAATAATTACAGAAAAGGTTCCCTATAAAATATATTCACACTCCTCTCAGAGGAAATGAGGTGTATGTGGGAGGCAGTGGGAGGAATGGTACTAAAACCCAAGACAGAGAGGTAGGCTCTCATTTCTGGGCACTGTGAATCTTGAATTTTTTGACACAAAGCAGAACAGCTTCACAAGAAAAGAGTGGGGGTAAGAGTGCTCCTACCCACATCTTTGACTTCAGCCTGCTGTTCAGGACACTCCCGTGGGAGGTGCGATGGGGGTTTTGATGCCCTGGACTACCACATCCTATATGAGGTCTCTGATGCTCCAGTATGAAATGAAGGGATCACAGTAACAGATCCTCCTCCGACTGTATCTTACAGAGAGCAGTGACTCATGTTCCATTTAGAAAGAGAGATGAAGGTACCTGGTACAGGGAGAAGGCCTGGCAAACAGAAATGTTTCTTAGTAGAACAGAGCTCACCATTTAGCACAATCACTGCTGCTTTGGGTTTTTCTGTTGGCTGGTTTAGGAAGTTCCCCACTAAGTAAGCTGTTATATATTTTTGGACCCTATTCCAAGCTGCCCGATTTTCTTCAGGCTGATGGGCAATCCTAAGTAATTAGGTCAAAGCACGTAGATCCTGTTACAAGGATCATAGATCTCAATCACTTTTGGTACCTAAGGCTGTAACTCTTACTTTTTTTTTTATTTCTATATTTATTTTTCCACAAAGGAGTAATGGAAGTTCTTGAATTAAAAAAAAAAAAAAATAAAAGGGATAATATCTTATCTTTTTCTACAAAGAATCACTCACTTCTGTGATTGCATAACCAATACTTGTATTTTATGCATTACCTGAAGTTGTCTTGTGATATTTCCAGAAGTTCTGCTTTTTTGGTCAGAATCAAAGTTGCAAAAGAACCCTTCCATCTAGAATGCTGAAAAATCAAAAGCAGTTTCAAAGAGGATAAACAGTTTTTTATTGTAGTTTTGTTTGGGTTTTGTTTTGTAAGTCTCAGTAGCTTAAACTTGCATTTGGCTTGACTTCCAGGTAGATCCGATTTTAGTTTGTCCATATTGATTTGCCCATTCTGATGGGAAGATGCACCTTTTCATGAAGGGATAGTCTCTTAGGTTAGGTAAACCCATGTAGTTCCATTGACTTTAGCATTATGCTGATCTGCACAAACTGAGGATCTGGCCCAAAGCTGAGCTTGTTCTTTTTATTACCTAGAATCATTTTTTCTTTGATTTTTTTTTTTCTAATCTAAAAAGGCTTACTTATACTTTGTCTAGATTCCTAGTTATGCAAAACATCTGACATCCAGTGCTTCTAGTGCTGCCTGATCACAGGCAGCAAAACAAAAGATTTGTAATTTACCCCCATGCCTCCCCACATTTTAAATCTACAAGATTAAATGCTTAAATGTTGCCGTCTCTACAGTAGCTTAACTTTCAAGGAACATCTACTCAGTTGAATCATTTAAGTAGCTTAAGGAGGTTAATGAAAATGCAAAAAAGACTCAAGTTTGCTAAATAGAAGCTGGAGGGTGATTTTCAAAAAATAAAATCTACAAGAAAAACTACCTGCTGGAGCGTGTCCAGAGGAGAGCCACGAGGATGATCCGAGGGCTGGAACACCTCTCCTATGAGGACAGGCTGAGAGAGTTGGGGCTGTTCAGCCTGGAGAAGAGAAGGCTCTGGGGAGATCTTATTGCGGCCTTCCAGTACCTAAAGGGGACCTACAGGAGAGCTGGGAAAGGACTTTTTACTAGGGCACGTAGCAATAGGACAAGGGGGAATAGCTTTAAACTGGAAGAGGGCAGGTTTAGATTAATCATTAGGAAGAAGTTTTTCACTGTAAGGGTGGTAAGGCACTGGAACAGGTTTCCCAGAGAGGTTGTTGAGGCCCCATCCCTTGAGGGGTTCAAGGCCATGCTGGACGTGGCCTTGGGCAACCTGGTCTAGTGGGAGGTGTCCCTGCCCATGGCAGGGAGGTTGGAACTCGATGATCTTTAAGGTCCTTTCCAACCTAAACTGTTGTATGATTCTATGAAGATCTTAGACATTTCAAAAGGACAGCGCAAAGCTGCTTCACCTGATCTATTTCACAGTAAAAAAAGAAAGTAAAGATCATCAGCCTGTTTTAGCAGTTTGGACTTGCTTATTAACAAAGATTTCATCAAATGGTGGGGGCGTTTTTCTGAGTAATAAATTAAATAAGATACACAGCATAAAATGTAATACACAACAGTAATGCACAGAGATAATTTAATAAAAATAAAATTCTGATTCTGCTTATGTAGGTGCATTGAGATCTAACGGGAAACCAAGAAGGGTGTGACCACTACCTTATTTTAGAAAGCTAACTGAGGAGTTTTTTCTCAACTTTTGCTCAATTGTGAGAGAGAGGGACTTGGAACCCGCCTCTCTGCTGGAACCCCGGCTGTGCTGCTATTCTGAATTGCCCTTGGAAAAATGTGAGTTTGAGCCTTAGCTATACTTCTACAGTGAATTTATTCAAGCAATCTCCCTGTCCTTCTGTAAACCTAACTACAAGTATACATTCCCAAAGCATAATGAAGGAATAAGAATGTTTCAGTGGTTTCTCATAGAAACCAGCTATGAAACGGTTGCTGCCATGTCTTTCAACAAATGCATGTAGATGAGGTTAAATATAGGCTATTTGTAGACTGCTATGGGCCAATGCAAAGATCAGATAGCAGACCAAAACAGAGCTAGAGTGGTGGTGATTTTATTCCCCTTTTAAAAAGTATTCTCATTCTTGGAATTTTTGTTCCCAGGCTGAAAAGGTCCTCTCACCATATTTACTTTGCAATCTAAAATATTCATATATGGATCTCTAGATACCACTGTAAACTTTTTCCTTTAATCATGTTTTCAGTTACTGTAACGTATAGTAATGAAATTACCATCACACATGCATGACAAAAATGAAATAGATTTAATAATTTCTTAGATGTAAAAGAAATCATCTATCAAGAAATAGTAAGAAACCAGAATTTACCTATAAGGTTTTCTGATTATGCACTTAGTTCAGTATTAGACAACATCTAATCATAAGATGATAGATGTTAAGGTTAGGAGGTTAGGATTAATTACTTCTGTTGTAAAAATAAAGATAAAATGTTTTCTGATTTTCTGCAATATGATTTTGGAACCTCTATATTCAGATATATTTCTTCAAAGCTTTTGGATTAAGGAGCTATTCAAGAAAATAAATTATTTCTGAACATCTATTGGACAAAGCACTGCTGATGCTATTGCTTTTGCCACAATTCACCAGATATAGATTGTATTTATTAAATTAAAAGTATTACTGAGTTCTCTGGAGAACTGATATATCGATAGTCTACTTTTCTGGGTGGAGATCTTCCAACTTTCCTACATGTTCTAACTAGACCAACTTAGTTTGCCACTCATATTCTTTCCTCAGGTGATGTTCCCTCATTTTGGAAACCTCATTAATGCTGTAGGCAGAAATGAAGCAGGCTACCCAGGTGTAAGTATTTTAAAAATACTTAAGTGAACATTTGCCATTTCAGGGTCAGTTTGCATTCTGGATGAATGCTCAGATCTGCTTTTTTTATACTTACTGATTTACCCAGCCTCCCAATTACTACCTGCTTGGCATCCAGAATCACATCTCATATCTCACCATTTGTGCGGATGTTGTATGTCATCACTCCACTCTAATAAACATCTGTGATCCCAACTTCTCTTAATTCTTAGCAACTGTGTAAACAAAAATGCAAAGGATAACCTTGGAGAGAAAAATAATAAAGAGGGGAAATAAACCCTTTCACCTGTGAAACCTCAGTCTGTGCTGTTAGAAAGAAATAGGTTTAGCTTGGCTCCTATTCATTTCTTAACTTACATCCCAAAATTGTCATGCATAATTTGATCCAAATGGATTGCTTTAGTTTCAGGAAGGGAAACACACAGCTCAACTGGCGGAAAAGAGTGAATCACCTGTAAGTTATTGAGAAGTCAGACTCTCCCCCTGGGTCAAGGTTAGTGTAATTAGCTGCTCAGCCCAAACTGTGATTTGCCTGAGGAAAAACAAATGAATTCGGTTTCCACATTTTCAGCATGACCCTTGTTGCATTCTTCCTGAATCCAACAACCTCTTCCTTATACATGACTGAAAAATAATTTTCCCGCTGCTGAAACAGTAATATTTCTTTCAAAGACAGCAGTGGGTATCAGCAGTCAGCTCCATTCATGAATGTCTCTAATTTCTTGCCAGTCCGCTTCAGTTTTCACACTTTTTACCATTGACATTGCAGACTAAGTCAGCTGTAACTAGATTATGCATGCCTTTCATTTTTCAGTTCCCCATCATTTTCTCAGTAAATACAGAAACCTGAGTTACTTGCTGAAGCACATTGACCAAGCTTTTGTAATACAAGCACATTTATTTGTGATTCTTGTCTCTTTCTCAGCATTTTTTATATTGTATTTTTTAATGTTATATATTTATTGTAGCTTTATGCATGTGTAAAAGTGCCCTATTTAGCAATTACAGACATCAAATCATTTAAATGCCTCCAGTAAAGACACAACTTCTAAAGAAGCTTCCGACTGACTTTATTATTGTACCTTAACCAGTGTCTAGAATGATCACACCAAAGGATTAACTTCAGTCTAAGCAGCCAGTTCTATGGGGTGCACTAGACTGCCAGGAAAGTTGAAATAAGTATTATTTCTGATTCTTTAGTCAGAATCTGCTTTGCATATGCACATGTGCATGTATGTACACGCAACTTTTAAACGGTGAGGAAGCAGTAAAACAAAAGATTAAGATTGTACCTGCTTTGAGCTGAACCTTGGCCCAAATGCTTTCCAGAACCTCTTCCCAGCCTAAATTATTCTGTAATTTTCAGATAGCAACCAATTCTGCTGACTGTTTCTGTCTTGACAAAACTTCCTTGAATCTTTGAATCAGGGGCAAATATTCCTGTGATAATTTATCAATAACTCCACTGTTAATTTCTTTCTATTGGCTACATTTTCATGCTTTAAAAATGGTGAAAAATCTTCTCATGTATTTAATGTTAATATCCCCATTAATAGGATAAAGATCTTCTTGTGCTATGTATTGTACAAACACATACGCAGAGACAACTTATACTCGTATGATAAGCTAATTCTAATGGTATGTTTGTGGAACTAGCGCCATTTAGGCTTTGGCTCACATGGCACTTCTCCAGATGGGGTGCAACTGTGGCATTAAAGAATGAATGGGTAATGTAAAGTAACACATGGGTCTGTCTATCAACAGAGATGGACAGTGGAGAACAAAAGGTACTAAGTAAAACAGTTAAGGTCATGCTGTCAGTCTAAACTAGATTAGCACAGAACTTGATTGGTACAGCTCTTTACCTACATTTAGCTGTGCAAAATAGAATGAACATTTATCAAAGGAAGAAAATTTCTTAGGCCATGTCGGGTAGGACTCGTAGGGATTAGAAGTCTATTAAAGAAATTAAAAGAATTTGAGAAACCCAGCATGCAGTGCATTTTGCTTTCCTCTGTGATGAACCACACTGGTGGTCTATTACTACCACCTTGACTCCCAGCCCTTATCCAATTCCACAGGGTCCAGGACAGCACCAATAAAACATTTGCAAGATTTACTTTTATTTAAAAAAATCCACAAACTGCATTTGTGCATGTGGGAAAAATAATGTATTTTTGGGGAAAAGTTATTTAGACCTTCTGTAGAGAAAGATTTCTGTTTTCCTATTAATCAGTCCGTATCCTCAAGTCAAGTCTAACCTTTCCAGTTCATGCCCTGTGGTTACCACTCAATTGGCTGTTTATTTGCACAGTTCACTTCATTAAGATATGATACCATGAGCTACCTTGAACTTTTACAAAGCGAGGGCCTTGTATATCAGCCAGTCTATGTCATTTTCAGCCCACTATAAATGTATCTTGTTACTGTTTGCGTTCTTTTTGTAAACAATCTGTCCTTTTCCATTTTTACATTTTCCTGCCAAAAATGTATCACAGTTGCTTGAAGTAATGCCTAGGCAGAACCGCGGGGTGAGTTTCTTTGTTTCCCCTTGGGGGAAAACATGTGAACACACAAATACATATATGCGCACGCTATCAGCTACAGCCTGAGGCTTAGCATCAGCCAAGTTAGATTGCTTCTGGACAGATTTTCTGTGGTCCATTCTTACATTATTCTGTTATTGGTGATTTGGTGATGAAACAGTATTTTTCTGTATCTATTTGTAACCTTTAAATCAATCACAAAAAGCCTGAAAAACTGTCCAATATATTTGGCTTTAAATGCTTCAACGCTGCCACTAAGTTTCAAGGAAGCAACTCTCAGTTTGAGAGCAAATGAAGGAAAGCCAGTATGCTTACATTGTGATTATCAAAGCAAATTCAATGCACATTTAGATTCCATGCCAGCCCATTCAGAAGCATTTCAGCTCATTGGCAAATTGGCATTAGACTACATTTAGAGCTCATCAACAAGCCATTCAATTTAAGGTTCGGTACTTAGTTTTAGGATAGGATGTAATAGAACAACATGATCTTAGTGATATTTATATACCCCACAAAGTATACCAGGCACTTCGGAGATCAGGATAAATATGCGATTTTATTCCTAAGGAATTTGGTATCACAGACAACCTATCTGATATAAAGATATCTTTCCTAACCCTTCTGCTTTTACAGGATAAAAAGGAAGAGTTTAAGCTGTTTCCCCCAGCTTACCACAATGCTTTGAAACACAGCAATGTTTTGATGTCCAGATGGATGGCCACACCAAGACAGCAACTGGCTTGTCTGCCAGGATAACAATATCATGGTCAGCCTAATCAGACAGATATTGTTCTCTATGCTGTATTTTCCAGCATTCTGTTAAGGCATAAAAAACACAACAAAGTGGCTGGACTGTCACCACCAGAGGTGGCAGAAACGAGGCGTCATGGAGTAGTTATGTTCCAGTGCATTAATGTAATTTGCATGGTACAGCTCCATGTGCAGGGGGTGAGAGTGATGGTGCACTTCTCTGTAGGTACCAAGGGATAAAATAGCATTAAACATATATACGTCCTCTGTATGTGCCATGTAGGTATCCTATGGTCAGCTGGTATCATCCCATGTTCAGATGTGGAGTGCTTGTTGCAGGTTGGCCCTGCCTGGCAGCCCAGCACCCAGCCTGCTGCTCACTCACTCTCTCCAGTGGGACAGGGGAGAAAATGGAGGGAACGTGAGCATGAAAACTCATGAGTTAAAATAAAGGCAGGGAAGTCACTTACCAAGGGCTGTCATGGGCAAAACAGACTTGACTTGGTGAATTTCACTGAATTTATTGCCAAATAACATTACTATGTAATTATTGATTTGGGTATTGGGAAACAAACAAAAAAGACAAACATTAAAAAACTTGCTTACAGAAAGAATACCTTTCTCCCCCTTTGCCAGGCTCAACTTCACTCCCAACCCCGCTTCATTTCAAATACCTCTCTATTCTCTGCTTCACTCCTTCACTCCAGTCACTTCTACTGCTTTGTTGCCACCTCAGCTTTCAGTTCCTTCAGTGTGGCAACAAGTGGTGCAGGGGTTGTGACAAATCCCGGTCCAATTTCGGGCTCAGGGGAGGTTTGTAATGATCCCAAGAGTGAGATTGAGATGCAAGTGAGGTCAAATGCTGCCAATAGGGCTGTTGTTATTGAACAGGTACAGAGAAATGGAGCGATAGGAACAGCAGGAAATATTAGAAGGAAACTAAGCAAGTGTTCAGAAAGATAAGCAAAGGACAGTCACTGCCATGGATCCAGCAGCGTCTCGTTGGTCCTCAGTCTTCAGTTCTTCAGTGGTGGGTGCGCACCATGGCTTCTTTCCACAGTCCTTTTATGAATGGGATGAAATCTTGGTGGGCTGCCAGCCTGGCCCAGACAGGGGTCGGTTTTGGTGGCGCCTGATATAACAAAAGAATTGTCTCCTGCTGTGGATTTTGGCAGTACCTGATTTGCAGAAGAATGGTCTGATGCTACCGGTAGTTTGCACCTTGCAAGATATGCACAGGCAAGCTTTGAGACAAATATTTGACGTTCCAGTCTCTCACAGGTTGGGATCTGGAAGCAGTGGTTTCTCTCTGCCACTTCTTCCTTCTCACTCTTTTCTGCCCTGGCTTGGGTCTTCTGTGGGCTGCAGTTCCTTTGGGAATATCTGCTCTGCCACAAAGCATCTCCTCCTTCGACCTCGATGTTCCCTTTGCTTTTTCTCACTCTTTTTCTTACCTGGAGTATGATAAAGTGATGTGAAATAGACAACATGGTCTTGTCAAACACAAGTTATAAATTAATGAGGAAAATGTAGTTTAATGGAGTAACAGTGTGGGAAAGGAAAGAAATATTTAAAAAAATGCTTTTAGAGACCTGTCAATTATTGGCCTGGAAGAACAGATCAAGCAGGGTTCCATGCACCAGGACATGCTGGGGTCAGGCCAGCTGAAAAGCACCTTGGCAGAGAAAGACCTGGGGGTTGTGGTGGACACCAAATTCAACGTGAGCTAGCAATGTGCCCTTGCCACAGTAAGAAGGCTGATGGTATCCTGGGCTGCATTAGGAGGAGTCTTGCCAGCAGGTCAAAGGAAGTAATCCTTCCCCCCTCTTCAGCACTGGTGAGACCACAGCTGGAGTACTGAGCCCAGTTCTGGCGTTCCCAGAACAATACAAATACAGAGCTACTGGCAGAAGTCCAACAAAGGGCCACTGAAATGATTAAGGATACTGTAACATCTCTCCTACGAGAGAGGGCTGAGAGAGATGGGACTGTTCAGCCTGGAGAAGAGAAGGCTCAGAAGGGATCACATCAATGTATATAAATACCTGAAGGGAGGATGCAAAGAAGACCGAGCCACGCTCTTTTCAGTGGTGCCCAGTAACAGGACAGGAGGCAATGGGCACAAACTGAAACATGGGAAGTTCCGTCTGAAGACAAGGAAACACTTTTTACAGGGAGGGTGACTGAGCACCGGCACAAATTGTCCAGGGAGGTTGTGGAGTCTCCATCCTTGGAGATAGTCAAAAGCTGTCTGGACATAGTCTTGGGCAGCTGGCTGTAGGTGATTCTGCTTGAGCAGGGGAGTTGGACTAGGTGACCTCCAGAGGTCCTTTCCAACCTCAAGCATTCTGTGATTCTATTCTACATGGCATGTACTTGGCATGCAGATTTATTCAATATTTTAATTAACAAAATGGTAGGTAAGCACAAGGAAATTGTGCAGAACATCAAACTCAGAAGAAATGCAGGGCAGCTGAAGGCCAGGATTAGGCTCCAACATGATCTTGAGAAACTGGAGAAATAAGCTGCTATCAACAAGATGAATTTCAATGGACAAAGTGCTGCACTTAAAAATAAATAAAAAAAAAATGGTGCACATTTTAAAACTGGCAAATAACTGGCTAGGCAGCAGCCCTGCAGGAAAGTGTTTGGGCTATAGTAGGCATTTAGCTAGCTGTGAAACAAATGGTATTTCAAATTACTACTATGGATCTCATTGAAACACAGAAACCAGTTATGCTTTTCTATTTAACATTAGTGCACCTTGCGCCTAGTACTGGCTAACCCGCTTTAAGTTACTATTTTTAAATTGGGTAAGCATAAAGTTGAGGGGAAGCTGAAACAATTGTACTGGTTTAGTGTATAAAGGAGAGGACTAAACTTAGAGAAGTCTTGTAATATCTATGTCCTATGTAAGACATGAAGTATCAGAATCAAGAGGACTTTAGATTAGTGATGTATATAGTTGGAAAATGTACCAAAAACTGGAATAAACATCCCATGGAATTTTGAGAATCTTTGTGAACAAACAGTTTGGTTTGGAGGCTTTTTTCGGTATACTGTTTTTCATCAGAGCTTTGATAATTCTTTTTAGTTGTAGACTCAAGGACTAGATGTAGCAGGCCCTCACTCAGAGTATGTTTTAGGTGATCATTTCAGGTTGACTTTCAGCTCTGCAGTTCAGTTTAAAGAGAAACATAATTATTGTCCTGTGATTTTACACCTTCAAAAATATAGCTTTACTTATTGTTAAAGAAAAGTAAAAAGAGTGTTTGAGAGAAAATGTTTTCACGTAGAAGTGGGCCCTCTTTTATTCAAAGATGGGTGATTTGCAAAGTATATGTTTGTTTGTTTGTTTACTGACTGGAGACAGAGAAAACTGCATTTGTATTACAAATAATTTGAAAATTCATTGATGACTTACAATTTTCAGTTCCTTCCCTCTAATTATGTTCATTAATGGAGTACCAATTGTGTGGCCTTAATTTTGAAAAGAGCGCAAATATTTGTTTGAATCTATCCGTATTCATTCAAAAACAAAAGCTTGTTTTAAAAGGTGAGCGTAAGAGACTAACACGCAACTGTACGTTTACAACACACTTTTGTACATTTATATATCTGCTTGAGAGCTCTGCTAATGAGGGGTCTGGAAACTCTATGTGAACGCATGTAAAAGGTTTCTGTAACAGTTTCTTTCCTTTATATTTGTAATCAGAATCTGCAAATCTGCCCTGGGATATAATTTTTGAAAAATATAATTTAAAAAAAAGGTAAAATTCATCAAATCAAAAAAGTGAGTTTTAAGGATCATGATTGTAATGGTCAGAGTCTGCAGTGGTTTCCTGTGACACTGATGGATAAGGAGGCATTGCTGGAGATGTCAATACAAAGGTTAACAAAACCTGCCAAGGAGCCAGATGCTGCTGTCAAAAAGAGATAAAAATGATCTTCAGTTTTGTATCTGTTTGCTGTGGTTAACATCAGCAGTACACCATCACTGATTCTCTCAGATTAATTAATCTAGTGGGAAGAGTCTCATAAAATACATTTGTTCAAAGTAACATCTGTTTTAGGTTTCTTGCTCTGTCCTCCCTTTAATTTCTCATAAATACCTTTTATTTCATTTTATTGTGAGTATTTGCCTAAGTTCACTAAGACAATAAAGATGTCAAGGATTTGTATTTGTTGAGTGAAGGCCATTTCCAGAGGACAGTCCTCTAATTATCTGTACCATGTACTCTATTTGTTTTATAAAAATGTATTCAGTGACAGCATGTTTCCTCAACATAAGAATCCTTTTCTGCTCTTGAGCTGGCTAAGTAGTATTTGTGAATTGTTTATTTGATTCCTCTTTTTCCCTAATTGATAAATACATTTGTTCACAAATGAAATGTGTTCATTATTTGACTACATTGCAGATGGTTGAATAATATTAAGCAAAGAAATGATCTACAATATATTTTCCTGTTTAACTGTTAATCATAGCTGACTCTCTTATCTCACTTTATTTGACCTCCCATTTTACCCATCATGCAATCCGCACTTACTCATTTCTCTTGGATATGAACCACATAACCGTTAAAAAAAAAAAAAAAATCACAAAAAAAGTTTCCCAGTTCACAGCAGGCTTTTATATTACAGCTCCCAGGGCTTTATTTAGTATGTCTAAATGGTTTGTTAAGAACCACAAAACTCGTCCAAACTAGAGCCACTACCATTTCTGCCAGGAAATGCTTCTCCAGGCCACCTGTGCACCAGGAGCAGCTTCTACAGGCCACAACACACACTATACTCTCAGGCACGCTTCCAGAAATGTTGGATCAGGTGTTTCTCAGAAAGTCTAGTGCGTTTTGGCTATGTACATGTATGGTGGGTCAGGAGAGAAGCACAATTTCTCCTGACTTCATTGTATTGTTCTCTTTTAGAGTGTTTCAGCTGTAGCCAAAGCTTACTGATGTTTATAATTTGGGATGTCCAAACAGAACAAGTATCTGGGTATGTAGCTAAAAGCATTTGACCATAAACATTTATTTTTAAGAAATGTTAATGGACTGTGTCCTGAAAAATCTGACTTCAGCTCCTGTGTTGACTTCAAATGTTTTTCCTAAACTGTGCAAAGAGCCCAGTGTTTTGTGTCAGCTGT
Source organism: Charadrius vociferus (assembly GCF_000708025.1). Taxonomy (NCBI): domain Eukaryota; kingdom Metazoa; phylum Chordata; class Aves; order Charadriiformes; family Charadriidae; genus Charadrius; species Charadrius vociferus. The sequence continues at coordinate 69,217 of NW_009647212.1, forward strand.
TTTTTGGCTGTGTAGCCTTCCATACAGACTTTGGTCCAATAGGTAGTGTGAGCAAGTGAGTTTTCTTCCTCACTTCAGCACTCCTCTTGCATTTCACTTCCATCTCTCTTGCATTATGTGCTTCCCTTGTGTAGACAGGGAATAATGATTACATTATTTTTAGAATTATTTTTATTTATAATTTTATATCATATTCTGTCTGTTTTGTAAACTGCAAAATGTTTGGTTTAGAGACCTTCCATTGCTATTACGCCTTTGTATTAGACTAGCATGATGGGACTCCAAATTCAGTTGGGTTTCTAGGCACTACAATAGAGATTAATAGAGATTAATAATAAAGCTTATCATGAAGAAGAATATATTTCTGTCTTTCATTTCTTGGGAGAGGGGCAAGTTGCAGGTTTGGAGCACCTTCTAATCATCATGATGCATTATATCTTACATACTGTTTGATGTAACCAGAATTGGTAAAACTTTCTTACTGTATAAACTATGCTTGTACAAGCAAAGCAGTATAAAATAATAATTCTACCTCAGCCAGTAAGAAACTCTTTTAAGTTCATGTTTTATTTCACTTCTGAAATTCAGTCTTAGTATATTTAACAGTATGCCCTGATCTAACTGTCTTTCAAGAAAGAAAGGTATATTTTAGTCAAACTTCAATTGCTTTACTTTGAAACAATAATAAAACACAATTAAATCGATGTCCTGTGGAAGCTGGGAGATCACTGCACTGTGGATCCCTCTTGTTCTTGCTGTCTGGGTTGTATAAACTAACCTGTAACCAGTCAGCAAACTGCCTTTAATGTAGACATTTCAGTTTTGAGCTGCCCTATGAGACCCATGCAAGAGAAAGCCATACACTCCATTGCATACTCATGTGATAGCAAGGCAACATCTTGATCTAGAGATGCAATATGTGAAATGAACAGACCTTCCTGTCCTGTAGGTTCTCCATCTGAAAAGTGGGACTACTGGTATGTTACAAAGTATGAATTTGTTCCATATAATTTTACATTTCAATAAATGTACGTAAATAAAAACATATATTCTGACATTTTCAATAGGTGCACAGGTGTCCTTAAGAGGAAATAGATAAGATTATAACATAAACTCTGTATCTTGGTGTTTATGGTTGATGCTTTAGATTCTTGGGAATCTCTGCGTTCAATTTAAAATAAAGCATTAAGAGCTGTAGCAGAAAGCTGTCTATCTGAGTTCAAAGCTTTCTCTTTTGTGTCCCAATGATTTAAACTCCCAAACTCTTTTCTTTTGGAGTTTTCAACTAATATCATGGCAACAAAAGTTACAGCTTAGAGTAATTTTGACTGTGTGCCACCCCCACTTTTCTCCATTGAGAAAGGAGTTCCTGAGGCCAAAGCACAGGAAAAAAAATAGTAACATAGTAATATCTGTCTTTTTCCCCTAAAAATGAATATTATGCCTATTCCACTCTAAGTAGGGTACATTGTATTGCACCAATGTCCTGTGGTGTTTCTATAACCATATCTTCATTTGATTTCATGATGGGAATATTTGAGCATTCTTCTGATCACAACAGCTTGAAAAAAAAGGGATAACCTTTCCTTTTAGAACTGCTGTCTCCAATTCAGTAGTGAGAGGGGCATGACAGTCTGCTCTGTTACTTTTATCTCTGGTATTCAAACTGTTTTTTGCACATTTTTTCCCCTTAGTAATGCTACTGTCTTTCACAGAGTCCAGATTTTGAAGAACTTAGGAGTCATTCCAATTGCCTGTGTTGAGGAGTCAAGAAAGATTTCTTCACTCTCAGGTAAAAATGGGATAGGCACAGTGGATTTGCCCTGCTTCCTCAAAGTGTAAGGGAAGCAAGGATATACATTTCTTGGGGAGGATTCAGGAATTGTCATTAGTCATATATAAAAGTATTGTGCCCAGTGTGAATAAAGATCAAATAACCAATTTTACTAAGTAAGGGAATCCTGGGATTTAATCAGTGGACCTTGAAAGAAGAAGAATAGAGAAAAATCAGTCTTTATAAACTAATATCTTCATTTCAGATCTTTTCACCTCTTGCACGCCTGTAAGATGGTAGGATAAAAAAGGCTGATGAGAATATCTTTTGGAGCAGCCTGAAGACAACCCTCTCTCTGTAATGTATTATATGATGTAAGTCTTGTAACTTGACCCTTTTAAAGGTCTGGAAAATTGAGTTAATACACTGAATCCTGCTGCTTAAATTGTTCCTGTTATTTCAATTACCTGTATATTCAATTACTTATTGAATTTTATTTCGGTCAATCAGCTTTGGCTAGGAACTCTCTGTCACCACCGTACTGTCTGTAACCTATTTTAGGCTCTATACTGCTGGGATGCATAAACCTTTTTTTTTTTTTTTTTTTTTAATGAAGGCTCCTCACTTCCTAAGGAATTCAATGAAACTGTTGTAGAGTTTCAGAGAAACTGCAAGAAAATTGTCAGAATTGGATCCTGAACCCTTTTGAATCAGACAGCAAGGTGCCTGCCAAAATGAAAATCAGCTCCAGTAGCTCAGCCAGTAGAGGGAACTCTTACACAGTACAAAGTCAGTGCAGGAATACATTGTAGTAAATTAAGGATGTAAATATGCATGGTTGTGTACATTGCAAAAATCTAACAACAGGGTTTCAGCTTCTTTCTACATGGCACGTTAGCCTTTGTATTTTTATCCAACTGCAAATTAACACCATGAAAGTGTGACTGTGCTAGATATCAGACCGCAACTGATTTCGCTTTAAGAGTCATCTCACAAAATTTAGTGACTGTTTAGGGGGAAGGAGAAGGAACATCTGTGACTACTCTTTCATTAAAACCTACAATTTGTCTTTGAGAGTGGCAAACCACTTTTTTCATTTCCTGGAACATTTGTTTTAGAGACTTTTTGCTTTTGAGAATGCAATTGTTTCACTCTGAAACTTTCAATGTTGTGGCCATGTGACTTAATTCAAGTGTTTTGTTCCCTATGCTCAAAACAAATATTGCTGACTTAAGTGAGAAATAGGTATCCCTCTGTTGGCCCCAGGGGCTAGATTTACAGCAGTGCTTAGCATCTTCCTCACAGGAAGAAGCGTCTAGATTTCTGTAAGTGGGCTTGAGGATTAAGTACTTTAAAAAATGTTTTCAGCATACACTAAAGATTTGTCCCTGTCTCCCTGTTATTCTGTTTTATCTAGACCCACTGTTTGATCACAGCTATCAAACATTTATCACTCTAATAGTTCATTTTCTGAGCCATTGGTAATCAACTGAGTGATGACTGTTCTTCATTGTCTAATCAACCCGGACACTGCTTCAGGACTCACTTATTAAGGGTTTGCAAGAACACTTAGTTTTCACAGAATAAAGGGCTCTTTTCTGTTTGTATCTGATATTGGTGTCAGCCCTGAAGATAAATATAAAATTCTACTTTTATCAAAGACAGCTATTCATGCATGAGCCTTTATAACTAAGAACATTGCCATCTATAATCCTACATCTCATTCCTGCCTGGCAAACCAAACACAGGGTTTATGTTTTCTTTTGCATGTATTTACTAAAATTTCTTTATGTTATGACCTTTTTATCTTTACTGATCTTCTGTAGAAGAAGCTTCTCATTCTATTGGTGGCCCTAACCAGGTATTTTTGTTGCTTCTTAGTCTTATCTTTCCTATTTCCCTTTCCCCTAGTTTTGGCAGTCTCTGCTTATTTTGTGGCTGGCAGTCATGGCATGTTTTCTTATGGTTATGAATGTGTGTCAACCTTTTTTAAGTACTTTGTGGTGTCCTTCCACCTACGGCAACAGAACAAGAAAGGTATGCAGTAGACTGGATTCTTTTTTCTCATTGCTGTAAATTCAGAGTAACTTCTCTGAAAACACATATTCATCCAGTGTTCAGTGAACGGATATTTTGTCTTAGCACTTTCTCATTTCCTAAAGAAAGGCATTTTGTTCCCATACCAACCGACTGTGATGGACGTTTTGACATGTAAATAAGTGATTTTTTTTTAATTCCTTTCATGTCACTCAATCACTATGGGTGATAATTATCTTTTTCAATGTTTCCATGGAGTTCAGAAAGCTCTTTTCAGCAAAAGAAGCTGAAAACACAGCATTTAGGTCTCTCCTTACTTACAATGTGTTTTGTGGTCTTAGAAGCTATTCCATATGGAACCGTCCCTGCTTCATTTTCTCTCACTTGGACCATTTTTTACATATTTCTGGGACTTCAAGAGGTAACACTTCAGGCCCTTTGGCCTCATAGGGGCACAGGCACCACAAATGCCTTTGTATTTGCTACCTGTAATCCCAGCAGAAGCACCCCAACTCAGGAAGAATTTTTGTCTCCATTTGCTCCGTGCTGCACCCACACTAACCATCTCTTCCACGCAGGTACCACCTGCTAGCAGAGGTGTTGATCTGTAATTTCCAAAATTGAGCTATGCATCATTTAGGGGTACCATATGGACATGTCAGATCTGATATCTGCTAGTCGAGGCATCCATGCTGACACATACATCATTGTAATGTCAGTAAGAGTATGTTGAAACCAAAACTTGAGTAAATTGAAGCAAAGATCATCATACTTAACTCCACATTGAAGAAGTGAGGGTAAAAGATGTCTAAATGTAATGTTTTCACACTAATCATGAAGATACACTCTTTTCACAAAGAAACAACAACAAAAAAAAATCACTGATGGCAGTTTGGCAAAGTCAGTTTTATTCTTCATGTGTCAGGGTTCTTTGTGGTCTTCGCAGTAAATCTTTGGTAGCTGGTTATTAAAGAAAAAAAAAAAAAGGAAAATTGTATCACAAGTAGCACAGTGGGAAAGAGCTAGGAAATAATGGAAATCACACCCCGTTCCCCCAGCAGCCCCCCTCTAGTGCCAGCAGATCAAAGTCTTTCTATTTCAGAACCAAAGCTTCTTTATATTAAATACCAAGAAAGTATGTTTAGATAACATTAAGGGACTGACTTAAACCATAAAAGTCAGGAAATTCAGAATTAAGGCTGGCACTCTGATCTTAAATCACACAGTGGAGAAAGGCAGAGGTGGGGATGGGAAGGTGAACCCAGGCACAGCAGCGCAAGATGAGAATGGAAAGTGAGACCTATCTTGGCATCTTCTTACTTGTGCCACTGGAAACCTAAAGAGTATATGGTTTGAGGGGCTTATTAAAGTTCATTATGCCACTGCTTGACTCTTTTTTATGGAATATTGGCCAAATAAATATGTGTTTTGGCAGTTGTAGAAAGGTTTTAGTAAATGCTCATCAGAGATCAGCTCTGCTTTCTGCAGCTATCCTATTCAGCCAGGCTAGAAAAGGTGATGTTATTAGTCAGCTTTGTTTTCTTTTTATTCTGAAATTCATGCTGCTCTTAGCTACACTGGTCTCAAGTTACAGCTGCCCTGTTCCGAAAGCTAGCTTTAAACCTTTTTTTTTTTTTTTTTAATTGAAATCCCAGTTATATCCTTATAGATTTTCCTAAATTTTTGAGTAGGCTGTTGTTAAAAAAGCTGAATTTGTTCACCCTGAACGTGACTTCATTTCAGTCAAGACCAAAGTGATTCCTCTATATAGACACATACAGTCTGTACAACCACAGTATGTATGGCTGGCATCATTCACAACAAAAGAAAAAAAACCTGTATAAATGCCACAGTATTTATTTATTATGAGCAAAAATTTGCTTTTTAACAGCATCAAGAACAAAGTAATGAATTACAGTTTTAAATAGACATTAATGTGTGCTTGATGAGAAACACTTCACCTATGTGTAAGACTAAAAGTGGCAGCTCTGAAAAGTCTGTTACTGTTAGAATTTATTTTCTTTGTATTTTAATTTCTATTTAAGATTTTCATGTTTATTCCTGGTGTGCTGGTATTATATGATGGATGTCAGAAACTACAATTCCTTTTTTTATATATTAAAATCAGAAAGAACACTGACTGTAATAACTTTAAATATTAACATTGGAATATTGTTTTAATATATATGTGTATTATAAACTATTAACAAGATAAAAAATAACAATGCACCTTCCTCTTCTTTGATATATTCAAATGAAAAATAAGCTGGAAACTGTATACCCTACTTTTCCATTTATTCTTCATAATCTTAAAGAAACCTTAAATGAAAGATGATGGGCACATGACTGGGTCTATTCCTTTCTGGTTTGTGGGGATTTGTGTTTCTAGGTGTTCTTGCAAAGAAGCTTAGCTCCTATCAGTGTTGCCATCTTCAGAAAAACAAAGTGCTTAACAATCCCAGAAATGTTAGTTTACATTTTGAAACAAAATGTTCATTGTTGTATAAATTCCATTTTTTATTTGATCTTCACATTGTCCCCAATGAATTAGCTAGTGGGATGGTCTTGGAAAGAATTTAGTATATTTGGATACTAATCAGAAAACCTATAATCAGGAACAAATAGGAAAAACATAAGTGTATTTGTACAGGAGATCTGATTTAAGAGAAAATATATCTAAGCAGGGTACAAATACAACATTTGAGCAGAGCATGATGGTGTGGAAAGGATGATATTTGTATAGTATGGCAATATTTGAGATAGACATATAAACACTTTTTCTTTCAATCCAGATAAGAAATTGATATTGGCAATATTTTACAAACTGTGATTTTAATGCTTTTCTGTTTATGTTTTTAAAATCAGATTTGGTATGTTGTCATTTAAATTAAAAAAGAATAACTAGCTTGCATTTCACAGAAAATAAATTGTTCGAAACATTAAACATATCACAAAATTACTCCTATTCCCACTTAAACATATACAAATGAAATGTTACTTCATTTTCTAAACTTCTGTTTGATTCTTCTTTTGATTTCTTCTGCTAAATTAAAGAAGAATAACTCTCCTTTTATATGGAATATGGATTTCATTTTCAGTGTGTAGCAGTGAAACAAAAATAGGTGGGAACGTTCTGGCTAGTTCTTCACGGATAGAGTAAAATGTTGCATCCCACGAAACAGTAGCCAATATCCTGCCGATTCTTATTGACCTTTTTTGTTCGGTTTCCCTTCAATCCAGTCGAAACTTTTTGTGTATAAAAATTTGATTATGTAATACAAGGTACAGGTTGGGTATTCCTTATAGGAATTAGTTCCCTAAAATTTCTAAATACTAAAATATATTTGAAAAACATCATTATTTTTCACTGGAAACCAGCCATAAAGAGGCTTATATGTTGATATACTATTGCACAAGTAGTACAAACACCAGCTTTTGAAAGTTATATAAAAAGTAACTATATTTGTAGTAATTATGTTTTTAAAATTTCTATCCACATAGGATTTTCCATTAGAGGGTATTAAAACATTTGATGAAATTAATTAAATTTCAAGACATATTCATTACATATGTAACATACACACATTATGTCTTCTTTACAAGGAGTTAAACTTAAATGTAAAGAAGTAAATGCACTGATATCATGGAAACAAGTGTCATATAAACTTATCTGAAGAGAGAGCTATATAAGCTGATTGGGATGCCAAAAGCTGACATGAGCTATAAGGGCAATCCATTTTAGCAGTGTGGCTGCTGATCTACTTTTTTCTTTGGTTTGTTGGTTTTGATTTGGTTTGGGTTTGTTGGTTTGGTTTTTTGTTTTGTTTTGGTTTGTTTGGGTTTTTTTTATTATTTAAATTATTTTATCACTACACTTTTAAATGAGCCAGCTCTGATCTAGGTCTGCATTGTGCCAGGCAGACAAAGCATATGTGACTTGTTGGACCTATGAATGGGTTCCACAGCTGAGCTGGAACAAGACTCAACTCCTGTTTTTTATTTCCTTTGGACACAAGTAATGGCATGTAGACAGAAGCAGACGTACACTAGCACATAGGCGTATACAAAACTAAATATATTAGCACAGGAATGATACTGACTACTCCAAATGATGTCTAACTTACTGTTTAACACTAAAATAGTAAAAATGGGCACTGCACAAATACAATTCAAAGACATTTTTAGCATAAACTGAAAACTCTATCTATAAAGAATTATTCTGATTAAAAGTCAAATTTAGTCTGATGTCAAAAAATTAATAGCTAAAATGTCCATAAGGTTATCTTGCTTATATTTCATTTAAATGTATATAGCTTTTATTTACATTTTAGTATCTGTCCGATGCTGCTGGAATTTTGGAATCTGTAGCTTAGAGGTACGCAGAGTAATTTTTTTTGCCTTTGTTTAAATAGGTCAAAGATATCCATCCTACTTATGAGGAACCTGGATGCTTAATTCCAGTCTCATGCAATTCATACTGCACAAATGTAAAGTTCTTAAGATAAAGATTATTGTGGAAATGCTGACAAACCTTTATCTGACAGTGAAAACAAGGATTCTGTAATCAGAATTAGGTTAACTACCTTTTATCCTTCCTTATTGTATTGGCTTCATCAAATTAAGACAACAATAAAGTGAAGCTACCAACATACATGGAATTGATCTTCACTGCTTTAATGTAATTCGTTCTTAATTCTCTCACTAGGTCCTCTGGATCTGCTTAAATTTTGAAAGTTATTCAAAGAGATGCCTTAATTATTACAATATGCAGCTTAATGCATGTTCTACAGTCTCCCAGCAGTGAACACCTACAAGTTCCCCCGTCCTTCCCTTCTTTCAGTGTCTGTATTCAAATTCCAGCTTTCTAACATCCAAGCATGCAGTCTCAGCAGACCCACAAAGCAGGTTAATCAGTGTTCTAATATAGCACTCACGTATCCTGGATTTACCATTTCGCTGATTTATATGAAGAATACACTTTTTTTTTTTTTTTCTCTTTTCCACTGTCTTGGCGCATATAGTTGACAATGTCTTTGCAAAAAAATACTGTATCTTCTTTTTTAATTTCTTTATTATGGATTCCATCCCATATGCTTTAGCAACACCCTTCTTCAGATTAACTTGTAATAGAAACAAAGGATCAAGAGACCTAGTGAGAAAATTACTAACCATATCTGATTTGACTGAGAAATTGTGTCCAATGCTTGGGAGCATCATACATAGTGCAGTTCCATAGCATAGCAGTCAACTTATAGAGACCCTCTTATTTTTTAGTTGGGTTTTGTTGGCTGCATATTGAACATACAAATTAAAGACACATCCATTGTATCAACCTAGCCATGTTTTCCCTGAAGTGAAGAGTTTTGTATACTTGCAAAGGCACCTCTTGTATGCATCTGTTGTCTATTAATATAGTAAAAAAAAATAATATTTCTCTTATTTGGAGTGATACAGGACTAAGATACTAGTACATGCAGTTACTGAAACAAAAGACAGAAGAGGATAAAAAATACAAAATAGAAGGGTTTAGATAAAATTTGTCTCAAATATTTAATCAGAACAAAAGAGGGGTAGAATAATACTTGCACTTTTCATAAACCCCTCCCTCCTATGAATATCAGAACAGGGCAGCTAAAATACATCAAGTGGCAAAAGAGCCTGGTTATGAATCTAAACTTGAAAGTTAGGAAGCCTGGGGGCTCCCCAAGCTGTGGTCAGCATGTGTAGTGGAGCTCTCCTGAAGTCATATACTCCATAATGTTGCTCTTCCAACTGTCCTACCTGGTGAAATGTCATGCAACCATGCAGTTCCCCAATGCTGTGTTTCAGAGAAGTTCATAAAACTGGCATTACTTTTCACCAGAACAATTTGGTTTTGACAAACAGGTATTTTTTGCACAAAAAAAAAAAAAAAAAAAGTTTTTTTCTGCAACTTCCTGACCAAATCTAGCCCTAAATAGATGTGCAGAACCTGTCTTCTATTCATTCCAAAGCTTTAAGATTTATCTTTGCTTTACGTCTGAGGTGTCATTTTCAGATATAAGTGCTTCTCTAAATTTCACGAGGACTTAAGAATTATCAGAGATATATCTTGCCCGTTATCACATATCTAGCAGGGACCAAGAGCACATCCTTCAGCACAACACCACAAAGAATAGCTGTTAGTTATGATTATGTCTAACCATAGCAATGCTCTACAACGTTCATTAAGGTTAAGTCTGATAACTGAATATCATTAATATCTGCACAAGCATCCAAACCAATCTAATAGCATTCATGACTTCTGTAGTTTCCTAAGAAGAGGTAACAAAGCATACTCTCATTTTGAGTGAAAAATGTTTATTTTACAGGCTTTGAATTTCACTCCTTTTAATTTTGGTGTGTCCTGTTGTTCTTGTATTACAAGCTAGGGAATTCAGCAACACCTGAAACAGCTCTCTAAATCACATCTGTTTCTTTTTCTAACTTCCTTGTTACTTAAATTTCCAATATCTATTTTTCTGTAAATAAGGGTATATATATCAATTAAACTTTTGACAATATTGATTATAAAAGAAGAATATGTTACAAATTTTTCATTCTTCATTCCTAAGTACTATAATAACCATGGCATTTACTTGAAATTATAGGAAATGACACTACAGAAGGTTGTATGTCTTCTTTTTTTAAAAAAAAAAAATATCTCTTCCATTTTGAAAGAAGTAATAATGATTATTCTTTAAAATTCGGTGTTGATACATGTCACCTCATGTCACAAGGAATCACCATCTTTTGTTTGAACAGCTTGGTATAAGGCCCCAGGAAACTAAACCCATATGATACTAGAAAGCTAGAAAAACATGATTTAAAGAATCTACCCTTATTCAGCTGGACTAATTCAAGGTTTATGCTTTTAGCTATAATCCTGAACTGAGCTAAAATGCTATCAGGTCCCATAGAAATCACCTATTCATATGCGAATTTTTAATAGCAACCATTGTCATGCAAGTTCAGAATCACTTCAAAGGTCTTTTTTTTTTATTAATCAGCACTCTGGTATTTACATTGACAAATACATAGTTCCCATACTGAACACTAAATAAACTCAATATATCTATAAACAAATACATATATATTTGAAGTATACAAGGTGTTATTAAGATGCAAAGAGGAGAAACAAGTAAAAAGTGTAAGGAAAACAGTTATAAGACTACATTGAGAGCATAAAAACCAGAGTCAGTATTACACCAAACGTTTTAAGGAGTGATTTCCATTTATTTCAGAGCATTTCCAATTAAAGTTTTACTGGGAAGAAAGTCCTTGGCATTAATTAGTTCTTTTAAGAGAAAGATAATCTCCAATAATTAAAGGGTTAGAATTAATCCTTTTTAAAGAGAGAACACCCACCTTGCTGGCATTAAATTACTCTTTTGAAAACCTTTCAAAAGGAAATAAATTATTTAACAGGGACATATTCTGTTGAAAATCACCAAATGAAGGAATTTCCAAATTTAATTTTATTTGCAATGATTTGAGATACATGACAGCAGATTATCTTTAATGTTATCTATTGTAACATGCAGTGTAATCAGGCTGTATTTATACTCATGGCTATTGTAAAATTGCTGTGCTGTTGTGTTGGCACTTAGAAATGTCAATTCTCAAACATTTCTTTAATGTCAGTAAATAGAATTTCTTACAGGAAATACAATCTGCATTTTAGACCAATACCACAGCAGGTTAATAAAATTTGTCAGGAAGCCTTTTCTTCTCCAGTTTTCAGGTGCCACCCTCTCAATACTCTGAACTTGCCTCAATGTGCGATGCATGAAATGAAACAAAACTCATGTGGAAAACTGAATTTACCAGTTACACACTTACAAATTATTTCATTTTATATAGTTTCACCATTGCACTGCGGTCGTGCAGTTCCCTTTCAGAAGCTACCACATACATCAACTCCTAAGTTAGGTGCTAAATTTAGAGAAAAGATGTAAAAATTTGCAAATACAAGTGTTACAAGCATGTGTACTTTCTGGTGAAAAATAAGAATTTGAATAAGTTCCGTTAAGCAGTAAAATGCCAGAACATGCCTTGAAATATATATTAGGAAGATGACGAGCAGCCTCATTGCTGGACACAAGTTTTGTAGTTTCCTTCCAGATTTCCACAAATTGGTAACACATGCAGCAGCAAACCAAGCTTTGTCAAAAGCCTGTAAGCAAACACAACATTAGCATTGGGAAGGTAGATGTTGCTGGGGATGATCAAGGAACCCCCACAGCCAGGAGATGGAAGCTTCTTCTAGCAAAATTTTATTGTTATCAAATTCTAAAATTACCAAATCACTAGATATGATAAATTTGATGACATACTAGCCTTAAAAAGATGGCAAGGGGTGGATATTTGAAACTTAGGATGGAGGACATTTTGAAGAGGAATAGTTATTTGGGGTGATTTGCTGTTGTGTGTATTTTTTTTTGTTTTGTTTTGTTTTTTCTCTTCTTTTCCCTCGACTCCAAATTCTAGGTACAACATAACTAAACTAATCTATTTGGTATGTGATAATGGACACAACTTCTTTTCAAGCCAAATAAAAGCTTAACTAGACCTTGGATCGGGCCCCACGTTACGTTTCCTATTACATGTATTAGATTTGGATGAGCTGTTGGTAATGAATCAGTCAGCAAGTGAACTCAGCCCATCCCTCTATTTGCATCTTACTTCAGAATACATCCTATTTATTTAACTTGAATTTCTCATGGGACTGTAGTGGTCCAGTTTGAATGTGCATCAATTAGGAAGATAAAATCCCGATTCCCAGAACCCTCCTTATATATGTTATATAGTCGTTACATAATCGTCCCTGCTTCTTCATTCAGCCACAGCTCAAGCACGTTACCTAGGCTCAGGGGCAAACTCTAAATAGTCCCACTGGAATGTGGTTAAGTATCTTGGGTGAACCAGACTCCTTTTCTTTGCCTTCTGAAAATTAAAACAGCAAAGTGCGCTTGAAAGCTGCTGATTTCAAGCCTCAAATAGCAGGCCTCTGCATTTAAAACACAGCTTGTTGCTTCATCTTTCTTTTTGATTTCTGCATCCTTTCCTGGTAGGCATTAATCTTCCACTCTTTAATATAAAATACTGAAGGAAGGAAGGGGCACCAATTAAGCCTCTGTTATCTTGGTAAAGGCAGGCAATTTCTTCACTAATTGAATTAAGGATTGTGGAGGGCAGCCATTTCACTATAATCCAAATTTGCTTCTGTAATTAATAAAACATGTCTCCGATGCTGACCAGTTAAAATCATAATCTTAACTAATATTTAACCTTAAGGGAAGATCATTATTTCTAATACACGGACAAGTGTATTTTCAGCAGAGTGTATTCAGTAATATCAGCAACCGGGGGTTTTTTAATGTTTAAGACAATATTTTCTTAAAAAGAAAGATTACACTAGATGGTAGTATAAACCCTCATAAATGGATAACTTTCTCATAGACAGAGACAGTGAATGTAATGCCTAAAGGACACCACTGTATAAATAATGTAGCATAAAAAATGTGAATCTATAGTACAAAATTTACTTTGTGTTTGGATGTTGGCACATATGAGGAAGATGAGGATATGATTTTCTTTCATACATTACAGCCATGTCAGAATGAAAAAAAGAATCTTCACTTTTTATTGTTGTTCTACTTCTATATTTTTCTGTCAGACTAGAATCTTGACTGAGCATGTTCACTAGCATCCCTATCCTCCCACACATTTTTAGTTGCCTGTATGGAGGTGTCAGATATAATCTAAAAAATGGCAATAGTATTAGCATTCGCAGTTATTACTCTTGTCGTAACCCTTTCATGGAAAAGACAACACACCTCACTGTGTACTGGTGTGTTACTGTCACACAAGGTGCAGAAAACAATATGTTTACGCAGCTTCTAAGGTGACACTTTTAACTCTGGGATAACATCACCAGCAATGTTTAAGGAATAAAATAGTCTCTGATCCAGTAATCTCTCCTGTTTTCTTACCATTTTACTAATTTTTTTAATCTATTGCCTGAGATCTAGAGCATGTGCCATCAAACCTATAGAGAAGCATGATTAAATCTTTGTCAGAAACTGTCATTTACAAAGTAATTCCTTTAACTTTTAATTTCTGTTGACTTCAAGTCAACAAGATTTTTAGCTCTATGCCCAAGAATCTTAATTTTAGTATGTTAACTTGATGATTTATGTTTAACACGTATTAACAAAGATCATAATTATTTTTATGAAAACTTAATAATGTAGATTACATGATGCACATTTATTTCAGCAGGCACTGGACTGGAATTAAAGTGGTAGATTTTTACTCACATTATTTTAGAAATAACAGTTCAATTTATATTTAATTAAAAGAGGAACATATATTTAAAAATAGGTAGATTACTTTAAATGAAAACTCTGCAGATTAGCACTGAATGTCGATACTTTAAATTCTCCTCATGCATATTCAGTTAAATGACACAAACTCTGCAAGTTCACACTATCCTTGGTTTCCAAAGTTCTCTAAAAATAAAAGGCTCAGTTCGCTAAAATCATAGCTAGATGTTTATGCTGGAATAATGCTTAAGATGCCAACAGAATTAAACCTATGTTATATTGGAGTAAAGTCATAGTGATTTAGGCCTGAAGAATTATAAAGCCTATTAAACTTGTTTTACTAAGCAACAGGTCTGAACTTCTGAAGAAATAACTTCAATATAACACCACAAGACACACAGACACACACTGGAGCTCTGACAGCTCAAGCCTATCCCCACAAAGTAGTCTATTATCGTTTGTCATGAAGGAGTGCAAGGTGACTTTAACACTGCAATTACTAAAACTACAATGGCCAGAATTTGCAGTATAAAAAAAAGTTTGTTCAGGGAAAGGAAAAAATGAATTCAGAAATGTAAACTAAAGGGAAAAAAAAAAAAAAAAAAGGAAAAATATCTACCAATGGAATACAGTCACTGGAAAACAGGGGTTTAATTGCTCAGCCAGTATAAATCCGCACAGCTTCCCTGGCACGAGCAGTGTTGCCAGGAAAGCCAATAGTTGGGAATATGGACTAATAAAGAAAAAGAGGTTGTTATGGAGGAGATGAAAGGATTGCAACAACAGAAGATTCAGAAACACCCTTTATTTTACTGCACACACATCTGTACTTCTTGAATACATGGATGTGCATTTGAAACCAGATGTAAGGTTGTATTTTTTTAACATTTTTAATATTTGGATAGCTAAAACCCACATGGTTCAGGGGGAGAACTATCAACTATCCAACCCAAACCATTCTATGATTTTATGATTCTATGACTCCATGATTCTATGAAGAACATACTTTCTTCTCAGAAAAAGGCAAAGTGAAATAAAAGTGCTGTAATGAGTATCCATCTCTGCTCTGACAAAATAAATAAATCAAAACATGAGCATATGTTGGCAGAAATGGCACTGTCATATAATTTCCAACTACTGCAAACATGATCTGAGTTCTGGACAGAAAGATACAGTAGCCTTGCTATTCTGGCAGAATATGCCTGTTATGTGTCTCAGTGTTCAGCAAAAATAAGCATCAAAGATCAGGGAGCTGAGGAAAACATAAAATAAAGGGTTTCCTGCTGTGAAATGTTTACCATTTTCATTGCAGGGAAGACAGCTTGGATAAAATAGGCAAGCAGCTATTATGTGATTAATAAAGATAATGTCAGATTACACCTAGTAATTTTGGAATCATTTTTTATTTCTTTCTAAGGTGTAATAAATAGCCAGCAAGTGTTTGTTTTCCCAGGTACATGTATACACATGTGCATGTTATATGTAAAATAATAAACAATAAAGATAGAAGAAACCTCTCAGGTGACTACAGTGCCACTTACATTTCCTACCTGGTCTGATTCCAGTTATTCCACTTATCCTAAAATCTCTCATTTAATTAGAAAGTAGTGTTCTTTATTTTCTGAGCTAATATATATGCAAACACATATGCACACACATTTATCTTCAGTACTGTTTCTTCCCTACAACCACTGAGGTACATTTGGCATGCCAGCTTTGTAGTGTCTGTGGGCTGGAGGTGCCAGCAATAGCTACATTTATGAATATACATGCTTCTGTTCTCTGCATCTTCAGGATTTAAATATGTGCTTGTTAGGAAGCGGGGCTCTGAGGAAAGTAATAGCAGACCTTGCACAGGTTATATCGTGCTCTTATTTATTCTCATACAAATTATTACTATTATTACATTTGTTGTTCCTTTCTTCTGTTCACTTTTGGTCTGAAAGAAAACTTCCCAGGTTTACCTGTCTTTTATATTTGTAAAAATCCCAGGCACAAGGCAGAAACTGAGAGCAACCGCCATCCAGCTGATTGCTCTAATCAACGGCCACTACATGCCATGCTCAGTGCTACATCACTTTTTCTGGCCCTTGGCTCTGGCATTCTTGGATCCACATTGACTCAGATACAAAGAAAGATATGAAATATCCTCATTTGGACTAGTCTATGGTCAAGCAGTTAATTTCTGTTCTCAAGAAGTAAGAGATGGGGGTTTGAAACCTTCCAGGCTTAGGAAAAAAATTAAAACCAAGACTCCTGCTTGCAGAGTGAATATTTTATCCAATATGTTGTTATGCAAAAGATGTGAGACTATAGTTGTGATGCACTATATTGGATTCAGATTATAGGTCTTCAGAACACTTATAAGGGTATTAAGTGGGCTGAAGTTAATCTGTCGATGACAACAAACAATCCTGCTAAAGCAGGTTTATTCCCAGACAGTATGTGTTCCTGGTATTCAGTCACCAAGACTAGCATACCTTTTAAATATAGGTATTGTAGATGAATCTGTCAGTACTAAGTAATAAAATTTCTCAAAATCCCATTTTAGGAAACCAAAGTATGAATCCTAAATATAATTTCTGTCCCCTGTTCCCTCTTCTTCCAGTGACCTGCTAGGTAGCTCCAAACAAGTTATTGTGTCCTCTGCTACCTCTTATTATTGTCTCTACAGACATTTTCAAAAAAGCAAAAAAACTGTTCATGAAACATCGAGTTTAAATGATCCCCAACCTAGATGCTAGTGTGATAAAATTATTTGTTGGTTTTTTTGTGATTGTTGCTTGGAACATGATTCTCCTACATTTGGTAAGGTACTGCCAAAACCACGTATGTCTGTTGGCCAGTTGGACAGTAGTAAATAGAAAGATCCATCAATCAAAAGAGTGGAGAAAAAAAATTTATATGAAAGATTTTAAAATTGTGTCCATTTTCATTTTGATCTTACTTAAGTGTGGTGCTCTGGCCCACTGGATTCTGTTTGATCACTTGGACTATAGTCAATGCATTCTCGGATATTCTTGAAGTTTTGCCTGTTTGCCAAATGCATCACTACATCCTCTTAGACGTCGTACTTATGTGAGACACAGCAACGTGACCTGACAATGCCTATCATGGTTGATGCGTGCAATATACATCCAGCACAGTACAATGTACATCCAGCACACCACATTTATTATTTATTCTTTCTTTCTTTCTTTTCCTTTTTCTAATACATTCTTTTACAGCATATACCTCAGTGGAAACATATGTCACACTTGTAGCAGTAGTTACAAGAAATCAAGAGCTGCGAGGCTGTATTTTTAAGCAATAAAGGATACATTAACAATATTATAAACACATTACACAACCCAGTGGTTCATCAGATTTTGAATATATTCTTCTCCATAACTCTTCTGTCTCTGAATGCAATGGTGAGGCTGCTTACATTTGTCATGCTTTTATTACCTCTGTTATCTCCGTTTATTATTACACCCCTAATTAACCTAAGAAGTAAGCATACTTGTTTTTTTCTAAATGAAGCAAAAATCTGGAAGAACCAAAGATTTTCAGTCTTAAGACAGTGAAAATGTTCACCTACAGCTACGAAGAAAAGGCAGGA
This sequence comes from Charadrius vociferus, assembly GCF_000708025.1. Lineage (NCBI taxonomy): Eukaryota > Metazoa > Chordata > Aves > Charadriiformes > Charadriidae > Charadrius > Charadrius vociferus. The sequence goes on from NW_009647212.1 coordinate 86,975, forward strand.
CTAAGAAAAACACTAGCAATGGCTATGAAAAAAAATGGCTGTGAGCAAAGCTGAGATTCAGCTCTTCCTAAATTCATTCAGTTTCTGCATTTACATGGCCAAAAATATCAAAGATCTAATGCAATCACTGAAAGCATAATACTCTCTTATGTCATACTAAAAGCACAGCTGGCTTTTGCATTCATGCACTCATAATCCAAGCTGCAAAACATTTCAAACACAGGGATAAAAGCCGATCCTTGCCCCAATTAACTTGTGTTTTATGCATAAAACCAGCGGTAAGAAGTTGATAAAAACAAAAAAAGTGAGACAATATTGGCTAAGTCAATATGCAGTAGGAATGGGTACATCAGCAAACTGATACCGACATTTTTCATAGGCATCATGATCCAGAATTTTAAGGGGAAAGATGAAATATGATAACAGTTAGCAGCTCTAAAAATATTTCTGAGAAACTCCTCCCATGTCAGAGAGGTAGCATGAAGCTTATTCGAAAATATAACAAATAGTGGTGTATCCATCCAAACTGTGAGCTGACATTTTATCATAAATAAGAGATGATAGCTGGGTGTTTCAAGGTTGTGAAGGTCCTTGAAAATGAAGGAAAGTAGATTGTGCTTGATTGTAAAGAGATGATGAAGTAGCTGATGGAAGAATTTAAAAAGGGAGGACAAAAGCAATGAAAAAAGTGTAGTGGATGAATATAAGTGGGTCAGCACTTACCAGTGGATGTCAAATCAGAGAGAAAACATTGTATTAATTGAAAAGCTAGAAGGTGAGTATCTAGACAAGAATTTTAGCTCTGTAATTTGTAAGAAACTACACCTTAAACAAGTGCAAACAAAACTATGGTCTGAAGAGTCAGAGTGAAATCAAAGACAAAAAATGGCACTTAAAAGCAAGGTGCTGTGATAGAAAAAGGGCATTACATTAGCAGTTCCTCTTTAGAGCCTCTGCTGTTACTGTTACCATGAGATGATGTAATGAGAATGATTTTCATTTGTCAGATAAGAAAGTTGTACTGAAACAATAAGCTTATTTGACTGTGAATTCTGCTTGTGCATTACGTTCTCTGTAGAAAAAGCCCATGGAAATACAGAAGGAGTAAGCAATTGGAAATGGAGGGTGAGAGGACAGAGAAGGACATTTCTTGTTCTTTGAAAGACTAACTGTTTTACATAGGTGAAGAGTGACCAGGAAAGGACAGAATCAAGAAATCAAAATCATGCAAGTTTTCAGGAAGACCTTCATTAACAGCACTGAAAGTAGTTGACCAGTCAAGGAACGTAAAAGTGGTGTAACTGTACTGAATTTGATGAGGTTTCCAAACTGTAGGAAGAATAGCCTTGTGTCAGGTTGACAAGTGATTACATAGCTTTAGTCCTTCTCAAATTCTATTGCTTTTAGTAGTTTTAGTAATTCAACTCGAATAAATAACTAAAAGAAGATATAGTTGCCATACAGAGTTTGTAGAAGTCATTATTAATACGTTCCTTTTTGTTACTTTTACATTTCTAACTTCATTCATCTTTCAGAGATGTTTAATTATCTAACACATGATAAATCCAGAACATTCCTTCTCTCTTTTTTTTTTTTTTTCCTGCTTTTGATAAGTATTTGAAATAGGGCATTGAATATGGGTCTCCTGATTCCAGCAAAAGAATTTCTACAAGTGGCTCAGGACAAAGCATGAAATTCATATTTTAAAGTTGTAGAATAATATCCAAAAATGACACAAAAGAGATGGAAATGCCTTTTAGATTCCTGCTTTAGGCGTAGCAGGTCCATAGCGGGCCCACTAATGACCCTACCATTACCTCTTTCTTGTAAGCCAACAAACTTTTCCTCTTTAGAAAATCCTCTGGATGATAAGCCCATAAAGCTAATTAATTGATTATTCAACAAGACTGTATGAAACATGAAAGAAAAAGGGTTTTTTCATCAGAACTCTTAGGAAATGACACTCTTTTGGACAAGCAGACCCCTTAGAAACATATACTACTTTGGATATATCAGTTATTATTTCATATGCAGGACAACAGGCATCCAGAAACAGCCAGAATTGTTTACAAATAAAAAAATAGAGCTTTAGTGTACTGCTGAAATAAAAGAGATTCAGAGATACCTGCATAATAGCAGATCCTAGGGGTTTGGGTTTGGGTTGTTGGTTTTTTTTTTTGCATTACCTGCAAAGCAGCAAGTCAAGGTACAGATTTCTAAAGCTTTTAATGTCTCTAGAATGTATTTTCAGTAGAATTCGTAGTCGGACTGACAACCTGAGCTTCAATTACAGTCTGGCACTCCAACTACTGAAGTACCTTTATTAATCTCATTCAACAGAACTTCTATACTTTTTTTTCAATTCGGAAATCTTGTCCAACGTATTTTTTATTAGCTACAGATATTGCAACTGCTCTCATGACTCTCTTTGTCATCTCAAAATCAAAATACTGTAAGTTTTCATGCATCTTTAATTTTTTTTTATTTTAATATTATTTAAATATAGCAGGTAGTCCAGAATAAATATATTCATTTGTTATTTTATCAGTTTTTGCCAGAAAAAAAGCCTTACTCTGTGTTGCTGCACCTGTTGCCTTTTCATTTCCAGGTAAAACTGAACATGAGGTACTTAAAAGTTTGAATCCTATATGCCTTGAAATCCAGCCATCTTAGTCATTGCACCAGTAAAGACTGGTGTGTCATCCTTTAATTGTTCCTTTGGATCTGAAAAGTGCATTAGAAAATGGTCAGTATTGATGAATTTTATATTTTATTGTCTAGAACTTCAATTTATTTTTTTTTTTTTTCACCAGAAAAACAGATTGGAAAATTGCTAATTCCAACACTTTTCCATGTATCTAGCAATATATCCTTCAGCTGCCTCTCCAACTGCCAATGACTTCTTTTCTGTCCCACTGGAAAGCGTGAATTGTTGATGTTAAAAAGTGACTACAAATGCACTTCTCAAACAGCAGCTGCCCTCTTCTCAGCTAAAATTCATTCCGGGCAGGCTGTCGTGTTAAACTCCAAAACAAACATCACACTTCATGAGAAAAAATGCTAACTTGACTAATTGCAGCTGAACACTTGCTGGATATGAACTCTGTTAAACAGTTTCTGTGAATCAGAATACAGGCGCTCTGTAGCTGAGCAAAAATAAAGTAAATCAGCATAGGTATAACCTGTTAGGGCAGTGATTTCATGTGAGTTTTCCAAGAGCTGTTACTGAGAGAGTATTGGATGTAGCTAAAGGCTGAGCTTCACTGCCTGGTATCGGTATGCAACGTAGTATATCAGAGCCATAAAACATTTGGAAGAACATAAAATACTGCATAAAATTAGCAGAAAGGGCCCTAGGTAAAATTCTAGAAAGAAGCATAAAAAGTAAAATAATTTGAATTTTTAAGCTTCAAAATCAGTTTCAAGAAATGCAAAGAAACATGACAATTCCATCCGCATTTCCAGAGTTTCTCTGATGTTTCTTGCTCTTATTGTGCCAAATGCTCTGTCAAGTTCTAAAAGCACTCTCAAGAACTGTCACTTTCCTGCATATGCAACTTTTTATTTCCTTTGACCAACCTAATACTCCCACAAGTCTTTGACATTTCTGCAGCTGTTGATAACTGGAGTTGCTGTTCTAGACTATATGGTTTGTCCAAACCTTTCAATTTTCAGGTTCTATCTATAATAACATCTAGTCTATATATATATTGTTTCCTTTTTATCTGTGTACTGGGCAGATTGTACTGAAGTGGATGAGGAATAGAAACAATAGGAGATTTCCCGTGAATCAGCATTTTTTTTAAGTTACCATCATTTTTTAAAATATTGTTTACTAATAGATTATGGCAGTTGAACTAAATGGAACTACAATACCAGAAAAACAGTCCAGCAACAAATTTCCCTTAAAGGGAAATTGTAAAGGTGAATTACCCAAACAGCAACACCCACAGTTAAATATCATGGCCCAATGCACTACCTGAAATGCTGGTGCAACTCTATGGATCATTAAACACAGTATGTATTTGTGTCTATTTTTCAGGCTTCAGTCTTTTTGAGGACCTTTGGGACAGTGTTCTCACACTGTGATTACCTCTGTCTCCTCCCTGTACCCGTTCCTGCATCCTAAATAACCCACAGAGATAATCACTCTCTTGATTAGAAGGTAAGATAAGAAAATATGTGTAAAGCAAAGAGACCAATGTCATGTACAATTAAGTACACCATAAATTGACATCTCAGTCAAAATTTCACAATTGTACTTGTTATCTGAAAATTACTCTCCTCAAATAGTCTTTAAAAAGCTAGTTTCCATAGTTACTTCTTGTTCCATTATTAAAATTCAACCCAAATGAATTCACTGCATGTATATATAAATATATAAAAATATATATAATATTTGTGAAATGCTATGTTAATTTCTTTGACATTTTGAAGTCTGCACAACTTCAGTCCTGAATACAAGCATTTTATTAACATTGGTTCAGAATTAGACATAAATAAGGCTTAAATCACAATTGTGTTACTGTAGCAATAGGTTAGCCCAGCTCCACTGAAATGACTGTTTTAGCAGCACATGAAAAATAAAAGAAAACCTTAACTAGAGACAACAACAGTTCTGTAAAATTGATTATTTAATCTTTCCTTCCCAAGAAGATCAATGTTTTTTAAAATCCACATCTTTGTTTTAACTTCATTTTCCTTTGGTTCGGTATTTGGTTTTGAGTTTTTTTGGTTTGTTTTTGGTTCTATTTCTATAGATTGTCTTGTACCAGGCACTTTATTTTCTAAATATAAATAATAATCTTAGCCATTGTCAATATTCAACAAAAGATGATCACATATATCAATGGGTATATCTCTACTGTATATTTCCTTTTTTATTGGCTAAACAGTAATAAATATGATTATTGGGATAGATGAGGCTTTGAGCAACCTGGTCTAGTGGGAGGGTTGGAACTCAATGATCTTCAGGGTCCCTTCCATGTAGCCATCAACTGCAGCAAGACCAGTGAAGTCAACTGCTATCGCTGCGGCGAGTCAGGGCACCTTGCATGGGTATGCACAATTGAAGCTACAGCCTAATTATTTTCCTTTGTCGCCCCTCCTTTTTCTGATTGATGGTTTCTATGATTCTATGATTGTTATCTTTTGTTTAGCGTCGCAGTTAGAAACAATAAAGATCAGATATTGATGCTGGAGATGCTGTGTGTGTGTTTGCACATAAAAAGAGAATATTCTTGACAAAACATAGAAAGGTCAAAAGAAGTTTGAATTTTTCCATCTGGATACATTGAGCAGACAAGTTCAGTGACAAAGCAATGTTCAAAACTGACACACCTGTAGGAAGCAGAGTAAATGAAACCTGGTGATCCATTTTTTCCCTTGGTGCCTTGATTCCCAAAGCATCTTTCTTCATGAAAGTTCTTGCAGAAGCATTCTGTCCTTTACCTACAACTCTGCGTTATTAGCATATATATTCACTGAATTGATACTCTTGAATACCGCAAATCAGGTACCATTTTGCCCTACAATACAAATCGGGTAGAGTGTTTCCCCACAATACTCTAAGTACGATGAATTACTAACTTTTAAGTGACAGTGTAAGAGAAAATATTTGGATTGTCTATCAATCTTCTCTCTTAAAGAAAGGATGGTTGTGCTGCTTCACAAACTTGGAAAACAGACAAAACTCTTGTTACAGGTGCACATGGATACACAGAGTATTGTGTATTTTCCCTGCAAACTATTTACTGGCATTTACTTGTGATTTCTTCTTCTGCTAGGAAAATAAAGAATTAAATTAATAACACTTATTGTGCCCCTTTTATAAATTATTTTACCTTTGTTTTGGGATGCTTACCTCAAGAAATAGTATAAATGTTACATCTCATTGTATTGAAATCCTCTGCGTGTCTTCCACAATTTTTTTTTTAATGCATCTTAAATAGTGCATTAAAAAAAAGAAAAAAAAAAGAAAGAAGGAGTCTGCATACCTCTATATAAAGGGCTATACAAATATCCTGGCAAGTAGCAGAATTAAGAGTAAAAATAAAAAGTTATGAAATGATGGAAATAAAAGAAGGTCAAAGGAACTGTTGTAGTCTTAGGTGGAGCAAAAATGAATCATCACAAAGATTTTTTCTATATTTAGGCTGTATTTTATCTTAGACCACTGTACTATGCACATTTTAATGATAAAACATTGTCTCAGATGGCCCAGGAATATAAATCCTCAAATTAATCTGTGTGTGATAAAGAGCTGTCAATGATACTATGTACATACTTGTTGAAGGCTGGTCAAATGTTTCACCACCAGGGATGTCTTTCCCAGCAGGATTTAGGTAATATTAATAAAGCAGGATGAATACTTCAGCATTCTATAACATGCTCTGGTGAAACTCTTCAGGCTGCCAAACCAATGCTGAATATGTGGGAAATGTGTGTTTTTAAAACCAATACACAAATGTAATCAAAAACAAAGAATGCTTTTATTCAGAAGCAGTTGGGGAGTGTGCTCAGAATAACATGAACGTTCTGCAAGGTGTCTCGTATTTTATTTCTTCTTCTGTATCTTTGGCTGGGCAGGCTGTGCTCCAGATTGACAGATGGCATAAAACATTACAGCTTCAATAATGTTAAAGTTCAGAAGAAGGACCCTTCGCCAGTCTAATGAAAGGGACCTTTCTTCAGCAGATGGCTTCTTTGATGATCAGGAGAACGCCCCATAGAACAACTTTCAGGAATTAACATTATTGGCAAAGAGGAGAAGTGGTGGAAGAGTGGAGATATGTCGGATTGCTTATGAATAGCAGTAGACAGTAGGAATTCCTGTTTGCAGAACAGCCTCTCATTCTAGCTTAGAAAATAATTTTTTATAAATACATTTTTCTCTTACAGTATATACTGAAGGTCTTGTTCTTGTAAAAGAAAGAAAGATGCTAACACTGCTTTTCAAAAGGCCTGGCTGGAATATGTTTGGAGTTAAGATAATAGCTGCTTTGCAGGACTCAGCTAAAACAAATATTGCATTTTTATGAAGTTTATTACCTATATATATTTATGTATACATACACAAACAAAACATTTAGTGCATCAGAAAAACCTGAGCTGGAAACTGCAGTTTGGAACTAAATCAAGGCATGTTCATTTTGATCGCATGGGTCAATCCATTAATTAAGTTCAGGAGATTAGATCATTTTAACTCTTACAAAAGGAGAAGATATTTATATTTCACATAACAAAATCCATCCATTATGAAAATGCTGTAAAGAAGCCAAATCCATGTTTTCAGGTATATGAACATGACAGTTACACCTATTTGGTATTATGAATAAAAGTATGACATTAAAGATCCAGTTCTCCTTTTAAATAGATGTTTACTGACTCTACACACTGTCCGAATAAAGCCTATTACCCTATGCTTGACATTGGTATAGTATTTTCTTAGTATAAAGAATAGAAGATTATGAGAAAGAACTGAAAAGTAATTAAAAATAATGCTCCAAGCTTAAAGCCTATTTATTGTGTAACACTTTTTACATTTACATTTATTGTATAATACTTTGAAAGGGGAAGTGCATGTATTCCTCAATGAACCAGTATTAGAAGATCACTTTATTATCAAATAATAAGTTTTGGTATTTATCTGAGAAATAGTATTCAATATAAAACAAAGTTCACAACAAAATAAGTTGTGAATACTCTTACAACAGCCAGGCATTTGAACACTTTACTTCTTCTTTTCTGAACCTTCCTAATATTTTGTAAATTCAGGATTTTGCCTCGTAGCCTGAACAGCCAAAAGGGTAAACAAGACTGAAATCAAAACAGAAAAAAATGGCTCTGTTGAGCTACACGATGTCTAGAAAACCTGTCTTGATATTCTTCTATTAAAGGTGAGAAAATGTTTGCCGTTATATTAGAAGGACAGATTAATCAATAGGTAGGTCAGATTTTCACTTATCATCCTTAAATTAGTAAGACAAATGTGTGCAAACTCTGTATATGCAAAACCACGGATTTGCACTACAGAAATAATTTCATGAGCATGTTTTTTCGGGGAGTATGCATGCTAAATCACTTGACATCAGTGCACGTCTAATAAAGCAGATTATTTATTTTTCAGGTGTAACTGACCAGCTGTCAACTCCCGAAAACATCACACCTCTTTATTTTGCCATCTTCCCTGTCACAAGTGCATTTTCCTGAGGTAACTGTGTCATAAATACACAAATACATATGTGTGTGCATAATAACAGAATATTTTAGGAAGCTATAAATATACAATATGTATGTCAGTCTTTTAAATCACTGCTTTCATAACAGTAGGAAGAGCCAAAATCAAATACATCTGACCAAATCTGTAAACAATTTAGTTGCCTGCAAGATTTTAATGTTTTCAATTTGCAGTAATCAGTAACAGTGTCTGTCTTATTTAGCACACATAAAAATAGTTTAGAAAGAGAAATTCAAAGTTAACAGTTACATTTACAAATGATAATAACTTGGAAGAATTTGTGAATAACAATGAAAATGCAGCAATACATCAAATAAACCAGAACAGATGAGAAACGTTGGCTAAAACATTATAAAATGAGACTGAGCTTAGAAAAAACTCAGTTCAGTACAAAACCTGGCATACGATGATCTGAATAACAGATAATACTCAATGATATAAGTACCCGGGAAACAGTAATGCTGGAACAGACCATGTTGTAAATGCAAAACAAACTGAACACAAGTTTATAATGAGATATAGTTGCAGAGAAAAAAAAAAATGACATAAGAATGCTTCATTCAACTGAGTAAGAGGACCATTAAGTGGAGTGAGTGCACCAGGAAAAAAGGCGAAATCCTTGTACTAATAAATATTGATGAAAATGAAGCAACACCAACATAAATACAACTTTTAATATTTGAATATAGCATCAGGATTTGTGCCATCCAATCTTTCATGCACTGCTGAAGAATACATCCTTCTGAGGCAGGCTGGTATTTAAGAAAATGCATTTGACAAATATGAGTTTCTGGATGGTCTCCATGTTAGACAATATAGAAGGTACACAGTAAAATTTCTCCTTGAATATTAAAAATTGATGATAAGTAAAAGGAAAACACACAAAAAAAATAGGAGAAGGTATTCTTTGGCATTGGATGAAGATTTTAGCCAGCTAAAATGTTCCTTGAGTTTGAGTTTAGACCTTTTTCTTCAGCAATGAAAAGAACACTCGCTGACTTTTGATGGCATAACTGCGTTGCTTCTGCAATAGGTATAGAAGCTTCAGAGCTTGCATTTTGGAGTCCCTTAAAAATGTTGAAATATTTCACTCTGAAAATGTCTGCATTAATTCTCTTCCTCCCCTCCCCTTCTTCCCAAATACATTAAAAATTCAAGAAGTTTGAAAGCAGTATTCTTGTGGCTGTGCAAAAGCTTTTATTGGCAGCTTTTGCATTTTCTCTTTAGCAAATGGATTTTTTTTAAATCTTAATGAACTCTGGACTTGCGACCCACCCCATTATTTCTGCTAAAGAAACAAACCATCTGGACAACACTTCTGCAGGTTGATTTGTATTTATTTAAATTAACAGTAGTGTATGTCATTTTCAACCATCACCAACTCTTTCCATTCAGGTGAATTCTCTGAAGTCTTTAAACTTTATGGCTTGAAGTATTAAAGCTATAGTGAGCACATTGAAACAATTACACTGAGGTAAAGGTGGTCATAAAACCAAGGCTGTGTGCCCCTCAAAAGCATGTGAAAAGCACTCATGGAAACAGAAAGAGAAGACAGGCCAAAACTGAGGGGAACCAAAATCTGCTACCACGTGCAGTTGAGAGGGATATATTTTGGGAATACTTTGACTACTTTTCATTTAGTGTGAGGGTACTGACATAGAATTAAGAACTGGTAAGAAACTATTTCTGTCCTTTTTTCAGTCTTGAGTTGTGCCACTTTCTGAAGTTTTCTGTAGCACAGGGATTTAGTATCCCCTATCATGTGTCAGCTCATTAATGCAGGCCTAGCACAATAACTGAGTGACCATATAGACATGACCTCAATTATTGAGGTGTTGCTTTAAGATAATCAACCTTTTTTCAGATCTTCTCTTCTTAGTTTCTGCTTTTTATCTTTCTGCTTTCCTTTCCCTGCCTATTCAGAGGAAATCATAACAAACATTCTTACATTCAATTACTGGAAGAAATATTCTGCTGCTGCACATAGGGCCATGCTCTAATGCCAAAGCTCATAGATACTTTTCCACTACACTACTCTCTGTTCTCAGGAATTTCACTTTCATCTCCACAACATGTAATAGAAACACTTGTCTCTTGTGTCTACTACATGTTAACATGCACGTAAAAGCTTTTTAATTACATTTCATTAATAAAGATATAATAAACTAGAAATGGACAGAAGCTATAAAGCTTTACTGAACGATGTGAGAACATCTTTGCGAAATGCTCAGCGCTGCCAAAATCATGTAAAAAACATGCGGTTGTAATTGGTCATGAAAACAGGAATTGATACTAAATACGAATTGTTGTGGTTTGTTTTTTTTTTTTTCCTTACCATCCATAATGAGATTTTTACACATGCTTTATACATTCGTCTTATGTGCAGAATCTACATCATCAGCCCATGTGCTGACACTTTTGAAAGGAAAAAGAAGAGTTTGCTAGATCTATTGCCTTCCAGAAGGTGTTGGGCTAATCTGGGTAGTTTGATGCCTAAAATGATAGGGTTTTAGCAGGGTTTCTTTAACTTCCCTTGCTGCCATATTAACTATTCCTCTGCCATGATAACATGGAGGACTGGAAGATGAGTGGAGCCAGCCCTAGGTGGGAATTCCCCTAACTTTTCTGTAGCGGCAACTTTCTTCTGGGTTTCCTGTCTAATAAAGGAGACTCTTCTGAAGTTCTACACATGCAATTGTAGGGATGACCATTTAAGAAGGCCTTTCATTTCTACATGCAGAGAATATACTCAACAAGCAAACAAAATCATGGCAAATGGCCTAGGAAGTTGAGGGCATGGATTCTAAAATAGCAAGATTTTTTTCCAAATTTTATATGGAAGAAATCCCAGCACACTAACTGAATTTATTGTTCTTTATTGTAAATTTTGCTCCTTCTGTCCTCAGTGAAGAATCAGAAGTAAGGAGCAAAAATACCATTAATTTTTTGTTCCATTTTCTCTTAGGCCCTCTTTTAGAAGAGTGGTGTACCCCATCTATGGAAGTAGTTGTTCTTAAAAGAAAGTAAGGAAGTGTGACATCTACCAACTTTGCAACATTGTAGGGTTAAACTTAACTCTGGTATAGATGACCAGCAGGCAAATGAACATAGTGGGATTAGTTCGGCACCCACAAGATTGAAGTTTAGCTCCAGGAGGCTTGTTTGTTTAAATGGGCTAAGGAAAATTCAAATTAGTCTACTCCAGACAGAATTTCACTATTTCAATCTTTATATTTATCTACTCCAAGCCTCTGAACATTGAAAAGTTCACCTATCACTCTCAAATCATGTTTCCAAAATAGACAGGATTCAAGTGTTTATCTGCTTTTACAGTTCAAATTATTTCCTAGGCTGTCTGATGCATTCCATGGCTAGATTTCACCATCAAAGGCCATTGTAGGAAACAAGACTTACATTGCAGAGGCAACAAGTTTCTTTTTAAAAAAAAGTATTTAGATACTGAGATTCTTGAGTTTCCAAAGGCAAGGCTTCATTTAACAGATTGGCCTCTATTCTCAGTTCTGCATTTTGCTGGCGACTTGACAGCTTAACAGCTGTTGCTGAAAATTTCCATAAGTCTGTGTTTTGAAAAGGGAAGATGAAAATACTCTATTTTCCTCTTCAATTCCAACAAAAACAAGGCCATTCAAAACCATTTTTGCTCTACAGGAGGTGAAGTTAATCACAGAAAAAGAATAATTAGATGCTTTGAACCATCTGCCTCACAGCTTTCAGTGGCTTTCTCAGTAGTCTCCACCCAAGAAGTAGGGGTGATCCTTCTGCGATTTTTGCTAGAAAGGGAGTAGATTAGAAAGAGCAATTAAAGTCTATAAGTTCCAGGTGCTGTAAAGTTTCTTTCTTTGAGCTTTCAGTGGGGTATCTCAACTTCTCACTAACATTCCAGTGTATATGCCTTTCTGCTTTTTTGTAGAGGCATCTGCTAGCCAGATCAGATGGCACCACATGTAGGAAGGCTACTGTGAATTCCTACTCTTGGTGCTCAGACCTCTCCTTTGGCATAGGTTAAAACCATGAATTTCATAGCAGGTACAGACACCAAGAAATTAGGCATTGCATTGAGTATTGGAAGTGAATTTTTAGATTCTGTCTTTTTTTCCTCTGTAGCCCTATTTTATATTTAATTTATATTAATATTTAATAAATAAAAATAAAGATTGTTAGCAGAAGTACATTGTTGCTTTCATAATGAAAACTATAACAATGTCTTCAGGATTACCAAATATATGTGAGGAAGTTATATACATAAATGTAACCACCATACACACAAAGCTAATGTTTTTTGCTGTGTTCCTTAGTATAGTCACTACTTCATGCTTCAAACTAACAACTCTTCACATACTTACTGCAAGTATGCTCAAGGGTTTAAAATTAAAAGATCTTTGTAGACGTGGAAACCAGCAGAAAGGCTAAGCCCCAAGGTAACAATAGTTTAAAAAGAAAACACTGTATCAAAATCCCATATCCATGACTGACATTTTTTGTGGGTTTAATTACTTGACTTGACTTTAATTGAGCTTATCCTTGCACTGAGAATGTAATAATATAAATAAATAAATAAAACAATCTTGATGGCCAGACTGGTTTTTTGCTAACTACATCCTACTGTGCATTCCCATAGGCTTAAGACTTTAGGGCTTGGACATAAATCCATGATCTGTTTTCCCTTATAAAAATATGTATTCTAATGATGGGAAGATTTCCTATCCCACGTGAATTCACATTATAAGCCTTCCTCCAGGGAAGATGGGAAGCTGAATGATCTGCAAGCTGAAATAGATGAATTGCAAAAGATGAGGAAGGAATGCCAATCCTTTAAGACTACAGCCAGACTTGGAAAGAGTAGAATGAGATTTACTCAAAAAGAGCAGTATGAGGCTTTAGACATTTAGAGTCTTCCTTTAGGGAGAAGCCATCATAGACTTAGTAAATGTAAGCAAGTACGTATGAGTAAGAAAAACAAAATCTGATAAATTCAGGTTAAGTTGTTTATCCTTAAAAATCCCTGAATCATCTTCACTACTTTACTCAAATATATGCTTTAAAAATTCTGACTCCTTGTGAGCACAACTTAAAAATTTACAGTATTTCTGACATTTGAAATAGTATTGAAATAAAAAGAAGTTATTTTTGTATTATTTGTAATTCAAGCATTAATTTTCTGTATGTTTTGTCTGACTCGAACAAGGGTGAGGAAGTGCACTGGAGCTGCTGCTTCACATACCTTGTTGCACTAACATATTGTATGACTTCAGAAATAAACACCAGATTATTATCCGGATGTCTTCAGGTTTTTGAGAGGGGCAGAACATGTAGAGTCCTGCTTCCCTTGTTTTTCAGGAAGGGGCCTTCAACAGGACTCAAGGGTAAAACTCTGAGGATAGGTGTGGTTCCTGGTTTTTACCTAGGCTTCTGAACTAATGAACTTTCAGAAGAGATTGTACTTTTTTTTTTTTTTATTAACTTAAAGTAGATATGGGCTGAATTGGCTATAAAACAGCATCAGACAACATCAGCTGCCTTATGATTTCATGTAGTTCTGAATTGAAATAGGAGTTAATGAAGAGAAACAAGAGCTTCCAAGGCATTTTTAGTCTAAACGTTATTTATGTTTTACATATGTATATGCATATTATACACTCTACCTTAAAATAAAATGGATCACATCATAAAAAGCCTATTTTTAGTGAAAGAAAGGAAAAAAATCTTAGGCTGATTGGTCCAGATGCAAAAACCATCACTGCTCTCTGATTAAGATGGTTGGGCCACACCTATAGTAGGTCAATAATAATGTTTCAAAACCATCAAGACTCTTGGTTTCTCTCTCTTACCATTCTCTGATAAAAACTTCTGATTAAGAGTTTGACCTAACCTTTTTTACCCATGTGTAAGAAATGAGTATTTCAAGATAAACACTTATCCAGCAGAAAATGCCACAAATTGTCTGGGTCACTAGCACCTTGTACCCAATACAATCATGTACAGACATGGAGAAAGAGCTTAAAAGCTTAGATGTCCTGAACATTTTAACCTTTCGGTACAGTGGTGAGGCTGTCAGCAAGCTATAACCCAACACATCCCTCCAAGTGTCTCTGTCTTGTCCTTCCTTCGTTGCTAACTTCCATCGGCAGAAACATTAAGTACTTGACTGAAATATTGCTGCAGTTATGTAAAGCCTTTTAGGAAACATCACTTCAGACAGATGTTTAACCTCCAAGCCCTGAAGGAATAGCTCTGCCAGTTGCCAGGCTTGTCAATTAATTTTACATTGACAACCATGCTAATGTAGTTTGACACAGAGGAGAGCTTTTGCAGCCAGTCAGCTACATTAGATAAACAAGGTAGATGAGTGCAATACGCTGCAAAATTCATCTGAACACACAGTACATCACAGTGTATGTATCCTAAGTAGCACTGCTCAATTTTGTTTCAACTACTGCCCCAGATGATCATCAGAACTAGTGAAAATCACTTTTTTGCTTACCCGTGAACTGCTTTCTGCCCTTTCTTTTGTTGTTATAAGTTACCACAAATGTATGCATGAAATATGGGAGTCTAATATAGCTGAATACTTGGCTTACAATATGAAGTGCCAAGCAATATATGCACTGCCTCAAATGTCCCTGAGATAAGTGCTTTCAACTTCAGGCATCTCATTCAAATCATGTAAACAAATTGGAAGGACCTCGGAGAAAAGTAGCAAAGAATATTAAGGGACTGGAAAGAATGATTTACAAGAATACTTTAAATGAGCTGAACATGTGCAAATTGACTCAGTAATGAGGAAGGAGTAATGAAGATATGATCTTAGAATCATAGAATCATAGAATCATAGGATGATTTGAGTTGGAAGGGACCTTAAAGATCACCTAGTTCCAAACCTCTGCCATGGCCAGAGACACCTAGCACTAGACCAGGTTGCTCAAAGCGCCATCCAGCTTGGCCTTGAACACTTCTCAGGATGGGGCATCCACAACTTCTCTGGGAAACCTGTTCCAGTGTTTCACCACCCTGACAGTAAAGAATTTCTTCCTAATATCTAATCTAAATCTATCTTCTTCCTGTTTAAAACCATTACCCTCAACCTATCCCTACACTCCCTGATAAAAACTCCCTCCCCATCTTTCCTGTAGGCCCCCTTTAAGTACTGGAATACCACTATAAGGTGTCCCCAGAACCTTCTCTTCTCCAGGCTGGACAACCCCAACTCTCTCAGCCTGTCTTCATAGGAGAGGTGTTCCAGCCCTCTGATTACCTTTGTGGCCTTCCTCTGGACTCATTCCAACATGTCCATGTCCTTGTTATGTTGGGGACTCCAGAGCTGGATGGAGTACTCCAGGTGAGGTCTTACCAGAGCAGAGTAGAGGGGGAGAATCACCTCCCTCTACCTGCTGGCCACACTTCTTTTGATGCCACCTAGGATACGATTAGCTTTCTGGGCTGGAAGCCCACATTGTAGGGTCATGTTGAGCTTCTCATCAACCAGCTGCCACAGCTTCACAAATATGATGGATAGTGGCTTAGCAACTTCATCTGCCAGTTCCCTCAGAACCCATGCATGCATCTCATCAGGTCCTATGGATTTGTGCACCTTCAGGTTCCTTAGATGGTCTCAAACCTGATCTTCTCCTACAGTGGGCAGTCCTTCATTCTCCCAGTCCCTGCCTTGGCCTTCTCTCACTTGGGCAGTGCAGCTAAAGCACTTGCTAGTGAAGACCAAGGCAAAAACGTTGTTGAGTACCTCAGCCTTCTCCATATCCTTGGTGACCAGGTCTCCTGTTTCCTTCTGGAGAGGGCCCACATTTTCCCTAGTCTTCCTTTTATCACTGACATACCTGTAGAAGCTTTTTTGTTGCTTTTGGTGTCCCTGGACAGATTTAATTCTACCAGGGCTTTAGCTTTCCTAAGGTGATCCCTGGCTCCTTGGACAATTTTTCTATGTTCCTCCCAGGCTACCTGTCCTTGCTTCCACCCTCTGTAGGCTTTTTTTTTGTTTTTTGAGCTTGACTTTGTCCAAGAGCTCCTTGTTCATCCATGCAGGCCTCCTGGCATTTTTGCCTGACTTCCTCTTTGTTGGGACGCATTGCTCCTGAGTATGGAGGAGGTGATCCTTGAATATTAACCAGCTTTCTTGTGTCCCTCTTCCCTCCAGGGCTTTATCCCATGGTACTCTACCAAGTAGATCCCTCAAGAGGCCAATGTCTGCTCTTCTGAAGTACAGGGTAGTGAGCTTGCTGTGCTCCCTCCTTGCTGCTCTAAGGATCTTGAACTCTACCATTTCATGGTCACGGCAGCCAAGGCTGCCCTTGAGCTTCGCATTCTCCACCAGCCCCTCCTTTTTGGTGAGAACAAGGTAATATTTGATAGTGATAATTGTCTAGAATTACCTAACAAGTAAAACCAAGCACAGGAGTAGGTGTAATATGAGAGAATAGAAGTGGATGTTAGATTAAAATAATAGAAAGGGTCAGCTACACCAGATTCCAAAAAATATTTGACAACAAAGAGAAAGCGTGGACTAGTTGACCCAAGATAAAGAAAGTGACATCAACTAGAACATTTAGAGTAAGACTAAATGTAAGACTGAATACAGATGAAAATACATAATCAAACAGAAGTCATTAAAGTTAATGAGTAGCTTTAAAGGTATGTGTCCTTGTCTCTAACTTCAAATTCTGTGAATCTCATTACTGAGAATTATTACTTTTAGGTTTGAAAGTGATTGAAAACTACAGGGTCAATAAAACTGTTGGGGTTTTCGGTTTTCTGTTTTCTCTTCTGTCTTTCCTTTCGACACTGAATTCATTCTAAGCAAAATTCTCACTTTTAAAAACGATTTGACCATGCATAAAGGTTTAATTTCCCTTAAGATGTTAAATAACTATGAAAGTAAGGAAATGAGAAATATTTTCCTTTCACGAACATGCAGAAAAAGAATTTGAAATTCTAAAACTGAATATTGTGATGAATACAAATGAGCCTAAGATAAGACCTATGAATATGAATTCAAACATTAGTCCTTGACACTTCTCGTCAACAGTGTACCTTTATGTGCTTGGCTGTGAGACTGATTGTGTCCTTTTTTTTCATGGTCATGTAGTGCAGCTGAGGGTGTAAACCCCTCTACCTTTACATGTACGTACTGATTATTTAAGAAACCAAACAGATAAACAGTTTGACAGGGTAGCATAATGCCTGGGAAAGTACTTCAGGTTTTGTATACAAGTGAAACTTCTTTTTTCTCCCTGAGCAGACTGTTGTAATCCTTAACCATGGAGAAAATCACTCTGTAAGTGTCTTGAAAAATCTCTCTCTCATGCTGTAAAACAGAAAGAATGACTTGTTCATTATTTTTTATCACTTACTAGCAAGTAGGAAAGGCAGGATTGTAGTGCAAGCAAGTGGCCCTTTAGTCAGAGAGTGGCTAACAATTGCTGATACAGCACCTGATGCACATGGACAATGAGGGCTACAGGGAACAGGCAGTTGCTTATAAAAAGAAGGTAATGTAAACTAAACCATAGATGTTTCTAATGAAAATATTTGCCTGTCTATATCTGCAAATATATTGTTTCTCCTACATCTTATCTTAGAGCATAGACTTTCAAGACAGCAGACCAGGCATCTGGTAGCCTGTGGTCAACAATGCTGAGCAACTAAAAAACTGCAGAAAACACTTACTTCCTCCATTGATCTCAGTTGTAACTATGGGAGCCCCAGTTTTAACTTTTTAATTACCCATGGTCAAAGCCCCCTTTACAACATATTCATGAACTGTGGCTTGGGGCCATTTATCTATCACAATGCAGCTGCAGACTTTGTCTCAGTCATGCAGATAATAATAATAATAATTACTATTTTAAAAAAAAAAAAGTTCATTTTTTAAATTCTTTTTTAAAAGAACAATTGTCTTAATAAAACTGTTATGCAGATCTGGCTGATTGAAAAGCTGGACAATATATCAGACCATGCTACGCAGCTATCAGACAAATTAGAGACCACAAATGATCCACATGAAATGATCCACAAACATTCTTGGAAGTCCTAATTCATTAATTAGGAAGTATTCAAAAATTGTATTGAAATAAATAATTCTTAGAATTGTTTATGGTCTTAGAATTGTTTGTAAACCATTATGCGTAAATATTATAGATTTGTACTATGTTTGTGTTAGGCAACACTGCAGGGGAGGTGACTGCAAGCAAAAAAAGACAAATTCACAAACAATTAAAATTGTCTTCGGAAAAGAAATCATGAAATTTTGTGAAGAAGTAACAGTGTTGTTTGGCTAAAATCTAAAGCTTATCCATTACTTTAATAAAGAAGTCAGAGGGACAGCTGTGACTGTATTGCAGATCTTAAGAGACATAGTTATACAAGGGCAGGAAGAGGAGAGGTTTACTGATCGGCAGTGATCAGTGGGCATGGAGAAGAGATATAGTGCTATAGTTTTGGACAGAGTATTTAGAAAAGATAGGAGGATGGAGAAATCAAAATTATCTTGAAAGGAATAGATGTCTGGAGGTGAGACTGGAGATGAAGAAGCTGGAATGGGTCAGATATTACGACCTGTGCGTCTGGAAGAGTAAGCAGAATAGCTAGTCACTATGGAATATAACTAATTTGTTTATTGATCAATTAAATTGGAATATGATCCCCTCGAATTATATACTATTCTTTCTGCTCCCTCAATTGCTTGCTTATATTCTTAAACAGTCAGGGAGAATGTGCTTTGATTTGCGTATTCAAAGGGCAAAGTAAACTATAAAAGCAGAATCTGCATTTTTGTTGATTGATTGAGCAACTTTCAACCATTTGTGGTAGAATTTATTATTCAAGAATATTCTTCATGGTAGAATGTGCTATTACAGTTTTGTAATCTGAACACATAAAAAAATATATCCAGACAATTAAAATAAGTATGTTTGGAATACAAATGCACTATCGGGTGTTATTTTCTTACCAAGAGTCCCCTGACTGTCCATTTGGGAGTCCATTTTAATATTCATTCTTCTTCTCTTGTGACTCATTCATAGTTCAAAGCCTTGGATAACCCATTGTATTTCCATGCACTAAGTGGTAGTGAGCTCTGAGCAGCTCTTGAGAATTCTCTGTCTCTTGCAAATAAAGGCAGAATTTGTTGTAAACTTGTGGATTTCTGCCATCTTTTCAGTGAAGTTAGGAATGAATTGATGAGAAGGAAGTAATAAAAGTGAAATGTTTGTTAAAGAGGCTTAGTTCTCCTTTTGTGCTTCTGTTTTTAGGAGCAAGCTTTCTACCACAACTTAGAAACCAACATTAGAATTCAAAACTTTCCCTCCTGGAGTCACTTCCCTACTCTTTTTTATTCTTCTTCTCGTACTGGCAATGAATTTGCAATCCTCTGCCAAACGGATCTCTAAAACCCTCATCATTCTTAAAAAGAAATCCAGTGTTGGCAAGTTCGACACTGGACAAACATGTCAACAAACATTAAGAGAGTGCTGCCTCCAAGCAGCAGAGCACACTGGGGCTGTGTTTACTTGAGCTTGCCACTACCAGGCTTCATTAAGAATAATGACATTTTTAAACACCATCTCTGTAGTACTACGTGATGCAAATAAAATCTGGCAGTCACACAAAGCCCTTTGTCCCTGCTCAAGACATGTACCTGTCCCTGCTCAAGACATGTACCAACATCTGAGGTTAAAGATATGACAGTATTTTCTGGCTGAAGGAAAAGAACTGCAAGGAATGGATCCTAAACTGAACGAAGTGAATACAAAAGTTCTATTTTGTTACCAGTGAGTTTAGACTTAAGAAAGAAAAGAAGAGAAAAGAAGAGAAAAGAACAGAAGAGGAAAGAAAAGAAGAGAAAAGAAAAGAAAAGAAAAGAAAAGGAAAGGAAAGGAAAGGAAAGGAAAGGAAAGGAAAGGAAAGGAAAGGAAAGGAAAGGAAAGGAAAGGAAAGGAAAGGAAAGGAAAGGAAAGGAAAGGAAAGGAAAGGAAAGGAAAGGAAAGGAAAGGAAAGGAAAGAAAAGAAAAGAAAAGAAAAGAAGAGAAGAGAAGAGAAGAGAAAAGAAGAGAAAAGAAGATAAAAGAAAAGAAAAGAAGAGAAAAAAGGAAAGAAAAGAAAAGGAAAGGAAAGAAAAGGAAAGAAAAGGAAAGGAAAGAAAAGGAAAGAAAAGGAAAGAAAAGAAAAGAAAAGAAAAGAAAAGAAAAGAAAAGAAAAGAAAAGAAAAGAAAAGAAAAGAAAAGAAAAGAAAAGAAAAGAAAAGAAAAGAAAAGAAAAGAAAAGAAAAGAAAAGAAAAGAAAAGAAAAGAAAAGAAAAGAAAAGAAAAGAAAAGAAAAGAAAAGAAAAGAAAAGAAAAGAAAAGAAAAGAAAAGAAAAGAAAAGAGAAGAAAAGAAAAGAAAAGAAAAGAAAAGGAAAGAAAAGAGAAAAGAAAAGAAAAGAAAAGAAAAGAAAAGAAAAGAAAAGAAAAGAAAAGAAAAGAAAAGAAAAGAAAAGAAAAGAAAAGAAAAGAAAAGAAAAGAAGAAAAGCAAAGAAAAGAGAAAAGAAAGGAAAACAGAAAAGAAAAGAGGCAGGGTTTGGGACATCAAACACCGTGCTTCCTGTCACAGGATACCACAGAGAAGAGCTGAGCACCTCCTTCTCCCATTCACCTGCTAAAGAAGTTGTAGAGAGCAATGAGGTCACCCCTCAGCCTCCTTTCTCCAAACTAGACAAACCCAAAGTCCTTAGCTGCTTCTCATGGGACATTCCTCCCAGCCTTTTTACCAACTTTGTTGCCATCCTCTGGATGGCCATCCTTCTTAAATTGTGGGGCCCCAAACTGCACAGAATACTCGAGGTGAGGCTGCACCAATGCTAAATACAGAGGGATAATCCCTTCTTTTGACCAAGGGATGCTGGTTATGCTGTCTTTGATGCATTTTCCCTCTTGGCTGCCAGGGCACACTGCTGACTCATATTGAGCATGCTGCGGACCAGCATCCCCAGATCCTTTTCTGCAGGGCTGCTCTCCAGACACCCCTCTCCCAATTTATATACTATATATGACATAACAATCTTTATATACGCTATAATATATAGTATAATATAATAATAATATAAGTATAACATAATTAGAAAGAGTATTTAAAAGGAAGGCCTTTTTCTTTTTATGTTCACTTATGGTTTGTTTATTTTTTTTGTCGGGGGGGGGTGGGAAGGAAGTTTCTTATAACATAGTTATGTATCACCTTCCTTGAGTATTCAAGCAAGGACAGAACTCCACTGCAGCAAAGGTTTCAGTCCCAGGAAGCACCCCATAAATTCAGATGTATAACTACACTGTGTGTGTTTTTAAATACCTTCTACCTGTTACCAAATTATCTCCAAGAAAACAATATGCAAGCTTTGTAAATAAAAGCTTTGTGGGTAGAATTATTAAAAAATATAGAGGCCTTTTTCTGAGTGTTTTTATTATTAGCAGTTTAAAAAATGTTTTCAAGTGAGAGATTTAAAATAGCTAGAAAAGTTGGAAAAACACTTTTCAAATGTGAACTACAGAATTTATTACAATCCCAGAGAAAACAAGTATATTTGCAATGTGGAAATGACATAGGCTGCTGTTTTCACACATATGTGCCTCTGGATAACAGCCTTAATTCCTATTTAGGCACCAAACCAGAACAAGCATGTTTTCAATAGTACTGAATATCTATAAGGCAATTATATCAGAAATTACTCTGAGATAAAAATGTCTCCGGCAAGCATACATTACATAAAAGTAAAACTAGCAACCAATGGCGTCTGGATTGGTATGTACTGATTCCCTTTGAAAATGTAAGGCCACATCTAAATCCCTAACTTTACAATTCAGGTATGGTTCAGCCAAATAATAACACATGCCTTTAACTCGAAGCATACACTTGACTATATCTTTATTCAGAAAAGCATAAACTTACATGCTTCTTATTTTCAAAGGGATATAAGTCTATTTTATGTGTTATATTACTGACTGATGACCAAAGTGCTTAAGCTAAAATACTTGTGATGGAAAGTCTAGTACCAGTTCATGATTACATGAAGGAACAAATTTCCTGTAGAAATACTCCTTCCTAAAGCATGCAGATTGCTTGCTAACAGTAGGGCAAGAATTTCAAAACCAACACCTTACGTAATTTTGTAAACAATTTGGCTCTGCATGGATTTCAGTAGGGCAAGTGTTTGCTTGTTGATGATGTTCCCTTCTATGGAACATCCTTTATCAATTCTGGTGATTTTTGCAAAACTGTTACTGCAAAACTTTATCCACTATTTGCCAATGTTGTCGTTATTTTGTTGAGGGGGTTTTGGTAAGTACACAGGTTTTAGCGTTGGAAGATTATCATTCATTTATGGGATTTGCTCCAGTTCTACATTGGCAGTTGCATTCATTGTTTGCTTGGTTTTTCTTTCTATACAAAATTGACAGTAGCCAAAATGTACTGATTTCTAAAAAATGTCACTGGAAAGAAACAGCAGAGAAAGGAAAGAAAATCTCCACATATTTAGGGACAGAGTAACACTACCACCAACAATGAAAACTTTATACGGCTGCACTTTATTAACTCTGTCCATTTCAAGCTACTAGTAATTAGCTCAGCACAAAATGATCACTTACCATTCAGCAGAGAAGGTAACATTTCTCCAGAAGGGACTTTGTTATTGGAGACTGTTTTTATAAATGCATAGTTTCCTTAATTCCAGTATAATGATCTTTCCTGACTTCGTTATTGTTGTTTTAAGTGGCTAAAATAAACACTCTTGTTCATGTACTTTCAAATGAAAACATGACTGTTCATGGCTTTATATTACTGAAGCTTTCCCTTATTCCCGTGCTGCCCCTCCAGAATCCCCTCCCTCCCCCCTGCTTTCTTTTTTTCAGACTACAGTCTCCAGGTACTTTGATAATTTATACTTTCTTCTCATAGTGAGGTGTTGTAGTAAAAAAGCTCCTTTGGCAGCCACCAAAACATGTCACATTGACTGTAACCTTTTCAAAAGGAAATGCTCCAAGGAGCTTTGGTTGTGTAAACAGTGCATTCTGTCCTGAAAATGGGGAAATTGTAGAAGAAGAAATGACATGAAGGAATGTATATTTTTTTTCTAACTTCAATTTGATACTCAGAGGTGCCTCTTTAAGACTACTGCGCTGTACACTCGTGTTGCTACGACAAACTATTACTTTTTTCTGTGTGTTATGTTATTATGAGCAGATGTATTACAGGCATTGGTTATTGTTTTGAACTCAATAATTTCCTATGTTGGCCTAAGTCAGAGCAGAGCAGCTATTCGGCTTCGGGGAAATGGAAGTCCAGAAAAGTGCAAACACACTGTTGTCATTGGGTGTGGGACAAGGGAATCTGAACAGAAGGGAGTGAGTCACACATCAAGCCAGTTTTATTCGTATTCAGTGTTCGTTAAATTTTGGGTTGCTTCTGTGGAAAACACCCATACCGTAACTAAGGGATGATCATGTTGGGAAAATCCTGTGCAGCAAGTCTGTGTCCTGAGTTTTGGTCACTTCAAGCTAATTCTGCAGCTTAAAACTTGGGATACATATTTTGGATCAAATTTGCATGGGGAAGCATTTTGTTAAATTAGAGAGGGGGATAATTTAAGGAAGAATTCCTGGGTGTTTTGTAGAAAAGATTCTGCATCTTCTCTGAAGATCTGAAGTCACCACAAGGTCCGAGGATGGAACAGACATCTGCAAAATCCAGCTAGTGCTTGGTTCTTCGGGATCATCTATTACTAAGGAGAGAGTCCCTACCCAGCAGCCTATTCTAAGTTCAGTGCCAGAGCCTGGAAAATTCAAGATTCTTTCAGGCTAATTAAATTCGAGTGTAATGTGGCTGGGTGCAGATTAGTAGTTAGGTATCCCATCAACAACCATCTATGAAGATATGGACTTAGACTCATTTATATATCCTGCTGAATGATAGTTTGTCTGTAGTTGACTATTGTTGTCAGTTATTGCATTTCCCCTTGCTTTCTTCCTTCACCTTTTTACATTCCACAATGAAGTGCTTTTTGTGGAAGCCTTATTTGATTTGGTGCTTGTGAGTGAATAATTAAAGTTACACAAGAAGCTGGATCATGTAATTTAAATTCTGAAGTTTCAGCTGTAAGAATCAAGATAGTGTTCTTCTAGCATTTTGCAAAGATCTCCTTGATCACCAGACAAAGAAGGGGCCTATATCTATGCATATTGAAATCCACTATTATAATATAAACCTTGTCTCCCCTAAATTTTAGAGTCATCATAGAATCATAGAATGATTTAGGTTGGAAAGGACCTTGAAGATCATCAGGTTCCAACCCCCCTGCCATGGGCAGGGACACCTCCCACTAGACCAGGTTGCCCAAGGCCACGTCGAGCCTGGCCTTGAACACCTCCAGGGATGGTCCCTCAGTGGCATTTCAGAATTACATGGAAGCTAGGTAAGGGAAGTGAAACATCAACTCATGAATGTGCTTTGAGTTAAAAAGAAAACTTTACATAGTTTGAAAAAAATCTGATTGAAAAGTCAATTTTGAATTAAAAAAAGTTTTCAGATTTTATTTTCCTGTGATAATATCTATGAAAGCTGGATAAATATTTTTGTGGTTTTCGCATCCTTGATAAAACACTATCGCCACCAGCCACTCCCTTTGTATTGATGTCATAAAAATATAGATTTCTCTTGATGTATGTACTTTGTCAGAGAGTTTTTGACAATAACCTCTTTCAGTGCAGCTTGTTTCGCAATCAGTTGCAGTCACGATATATCATGTAGGCATTACAGATGACAACAAGAATGTATATAGCACTTTGTTCCTGAAGTCTAAAATTAAAAAAAAAACTTCAACCAATCAGTCAAACAGTTAGAAAGCCATTGAGCTACTGCTTAGGTGTCTCTCAATACTAGTTTGACCAAAGCTTTCTTCTTATAGTGTCTGACATGCAATTAATGATCACTGGTTATTAGGTGCAACACAATTCCTAAACAATCAACAAAAGTTCTAGTATCCTTAGGAAGTCTTAAAGATACTATTTCCAGCCAAACAAGAAACAGAACAAACACTAGTACAGAATGCTAACACAAAGAACCAATCTGCTATCACAGAATCATAGAACAGTTTGGATTGGAAGGGAGCTTTAAAGGTCATCTAGTCCAACCCCCATTATCAATATGTAATTAATCTCTACTTACACTGTGTGTGACATACTCACATTTTCAAAAAGCTTTCTTGAATATGAGGTCATTCCTCAGAGGACCTTAATAAAGAAGGGTACTAGGAGATAATATGAAAGATCCTTGTTAATTAATTATTGGTTGAAAGGAAATAAAGTGTAGCATTAAATAATAATGTTCTACAATGGAAGATTAACAATAGGATCTCAGAAGAGTTCAGTGCTCAGTGTTTGGAAGTGGCCTGTACAAAAAGGTTAACAGAAAATTTTACAAAACATGATATAGGTCTATAAAAGCTCAAGTGCTGTGGAGTTGAAGAGAAAAGTTTATTCTTAATTTCACAATAATAAAGAAATGAGTGTAGTTACAGAAAAATTAGGTTAGCAGATTAAATCAAACCAAAAGGAAATAGTTTCCCTCCTCCCCCATCCCCAAATCAAATGTATAATACTTAATAATCACTGCATCTTGTGAAAACTACAAAAGTTTTGAGGATTGAGTGGATGCTCTGTTTTTCTCCCCTAACAGCACCTGCCAGTTGTAGGAAAATATACAACATCTGCCAATATCTTGCTTTTTGGTAGTGGACAACATCATGCTTTTCACAAATTTTGGTTCTTCTCGTTGTATATATAAAATAAAATCCGTTGCTTTCCGCTCCCAGTGCCTATTTTAGTCATTTATTATACGTTCCATCAGCAGCAAACAGTGAATCGATCCAGATTCTCTTCCCTCAACTGAAGAGAAAGATGGAGGTCTCCTGACTTGAAATGGGGTACCTTGCTTCTCTATTTAACAATGTCTTTCTTTTGATAATTCACTTTTTTTTTTTAACTACTAAAAGATCAGAGGGCCCAAAGTGAGTAAATCTGCTTGAGGAAACCAAGGTCTTCATATCAGTATTCAAACAGAAGTGGGAATATTTTTTTTCAGTAGTACAGTAATAAATTTTCTATTTCCTAATTAATTCCTCCCCCCCTCCCCCAATTTAGTTCACATACCTTTTAAGAGGGAATAACCTTTTCCTTCTTTTCCTTTAATATCTGAATTTTGTATACTCCAGCCTTTGGATTTTCGTATTTGGCTACCATCACTATTTTTGTCATTACATTCGTTTGCACAACTATCTGATCTTAAAATTAGTATTCTTTTTGTTCTTCACTACTATTTCCTTCATCTTCCACTGCAAAATCATTTGCTGTTCTTACCAGGTTTCCTGTGACCTAGCAGTGCTGTTATGATCCTCTTTGCCAAATTCTATTTTTGTAACTCCTTGAAATTGAACTATTCCACTGCACTTCTTGTTTCTTTGTCCCTGTACCAGGCATTGATCCAGGTTGTATCTGACACAGTATATATGACTGCATATATGATGGTTTGCGGACTCTCATTCTGAGCTCTATATGCTTTTCTTAATTGGAAGTGAAGATTTTTGTAGCTCAGCTAGAATACCCTTCTTTACTTTTTATAACTGACATTGCTAAAGCAACACTTTAAAAACAAAGGTGTGGGGATGGGTAGAGAGATTATGAACTTTTAGGACAGAGAGTTAAAATCAAATTATCAATTGTTAATATAGATATCTCAATGTGCACTTTCCACTGAAGTTCCATGTTTATATTTTGAGGCTGTTGATCAACTATGACCTGGTCGTAGTCTTTCTTTCCGTGTCTATGTATCAATATCATATCTCAGAAAGGACTAATAAAAAAACACATTGTACATTCTTTTGAAGTAAATTGTCTAACATCCCAGCTACAACAAAGCAGGTAATTTACACTGATTCTCCCTATTCCATATGTGATATAGAGTTGAAGAGAAGACTTATATGTGTCGGGTTGTTGGCCCTATCCTTTTCAAGATGTTTAAATCCTTGAAGAAGCAAAAATGTGTCTTTCACAATATATCTAATCGAAGCCAAATTGTGTCTTTCACAATATATCTAATTGTTGCACATTCCAGAAAAAAAAAAAAAAAAAGAGAAACTGAAAAGGCAGAACACAAATTTCTAAGGCAATTTATTCTCACCAGGGCTGTGAATAAGCTCGTGGAGCTTAGAGTTTTATTACCTAGGCAAAAAGGTTGCACAGCACTCAGTAACACTGGGTTTATGCACTTCCTTAGATAGTATAATTAAACTTTCTAAAATAACAAGCCCCGGTGTTTCTCCCATCTAGCATCTCCTTAGCATGTTTGGGGGCTATATCCACAAGTGCTAAAAATCATTAAAAACTGTCTGGTTTAGACGAAAATGGATATAGTGAACTGAGCTGCTTCCAGCCTGTCAAAAGGAACAAGGTTTCATCATTTGTAGATGCAAAGAAAAGTTCAGATTTCACCTCATGCAAATGATTTTATTTAGAATCAGCTACATTAAACTGTGGCAATGTACATGTAATATAAATGAACCTCCATGGCCTTCAAAGAACATTTATCTCCCCCCCTAAAAAAAAAAAAAAAAAGAAAAGGTGGCAATCTCAGTCTTCTTGTTTCTGACTGAATATTACTTCTGAATATTCTAATGGCTGTTATTAACTGCAGGCCACATGGCGGTAGCTGGCTGGACTGTTATCTGCTCTCAGAAATGGAAAAGAGGGACTGTATAGATTTTACCGCATATGGTGCTTACAAAGGCAGATGAGAGCTGGATGTTCGATACTGCCTTTAGGGTATTATTAAGAGATTCTAGATAACTATGTCACACAGAAATAAAGGTAACTGGGGTACATCATAAACAAAAAGTTTAATTTTCCTACTACATTCTTCTGTGGCAGAGAGTCAAGTGAATAAAAACCACATCATGATATTTATGCTCTTCCTCCAGGCTGTTGTCATGCAGGTCTTCCAAAGAATGTGCATCATTAATAGACTATAGGTGAAATAACTGTAAAACTAAAAGAGTTTTACAAACTAAAAAAAAAATTGCAAACCAGATGCAATCTGTTTCTTTGAAAAGAAAATGGAATATAAAACGTTGTGTGTAACACAGCATTTCATAAATGAGAGCACCTCAATACATAAACTTGCTTTTTTTTCTTGACTAGCAAAACCTGAAGAAAATTATCCAGCATATCTTGGGATGTAAACTATGTTCTGGTTCTTCCTACTTTTTTTTTAAACTGGAAGATACCTGAGATACTACTCTTTCAGTTTTGCAGTCTTTTAGTCTCCTAGTGTGAGAAAGAGAAAGGGTAAAGCAAAAATACTTTTTTTCATGCCTGAAAAAACTTCTTTATTCGTTTGAAGGACTTAGATGCTTCTTTCATTCCAAACGCAATTCTCCATTCCCAGCACTCACCATTTTGCTACTGTTAGAATATGAACAGGAATATGTGAGAATGGAGAAAACCTGAATTTTTTTCTGTCTTGCATGTTTCTTTCTTTTTTCATGCCTTATTCCTCTTAACTTAGCCATTTCTTTATAAACTTTCTTCTCCCCAAGTATAGTAAATGTCATTTGAACCTATAGTATCTTTTTATTCTTTTTCTTTAATAGGAGGTGTCATAGATTTGAAGGACCATTTGAGCCACTTAATTGTTCAAAACTCAGTGATAAGTTAATGCAAAATATCCTGCAAAACTTCTCAAAATCTTTAGGGAATAATTCATTTAGCCCCAGGATTTAGCCTCAGCCCTTTATTGAAAATAATCACGCATTCCCTGCATTCTCTCAGCAATATTTTATTTTTGTTCCTTTTCAAAATTTTGTCTTCTTTTCATGGAATTTACAGTTGTATTAGACCGAACATACTTTCTCCTTATACATAGAAAGAACATTAATATCACAGTAACCTTTTTCTCTGTCAGTTTGGCCACCAACATTTCCTCCTTCAACTGACAAATACTGAATGAAGAGAAAGGTAAGCGCTGTTTGGAGAAGCATAAGTTGTGTTAAAAAGACCAACAGTCACTGCCATAATTGGTAAGCAGCTTCCCAAGCCAACCTTTTCTAAATTAATGATCTTATGGGAATGTACTGGTGGAACAACTGAGCATATTGGCAAAAGAATTCAGGTACAGAAAAATCATAAAATAATTTAGATTGGAAATGACCGCTGAAGGTCGTCAGTTCCAAACTCCCATTCAAAGCAGGACCAACTTCAAAGTTATATTAAACTGGTCGGGTCTTTATCCGCTTGGGTTTCTATGTGGAGATTCTATGACTCCTCTTGGAGACATGTCCCAGTGACTTTTTTTCCCTTATATTTAGAAAACCTATATTCTCCTACTGGGATTGAGGAAGTTTAGGTCAAAGTGATATAAAATGCTGAGCAAGGAGGAAAATGAAGGAGAAAGACCAAATATACTGAAGCAGGACTCCAATAGCATTACACTTAAATTAAATAAATAAATAAATTCTAAATTATGTAAATAGTAAGAGATACACTTCTTAACTTCTTCAAAGATTTTTCAGTTGAACTGGAGAACATATATAAAAGATCAAAGACCAGATCTTAACTAGAAAGAAAATGAGACATGGAGCAATTGCATGATTTGGTCAATGTCATATAGAGAGGCTATGGCAGAAACTACATTTCTAAATTAACCATTCTGACATTGTGGGTTAAGTCTGTTTTGGAGTTTTAAAGAAAGCAACTGAATTGTACCATTCAATAATGAATCAGTGTGAAGTGGGGAAATAGCTTAGTCATGACATCTTTAGACTCATATTTTGGGGGAAAACAATTGAACATGATTGGAAGTGAGAGGAAAAAAATATCCATCCTGGAAATAAACATTTTTAAATATTTTAATTTCAATAGAATAATGGGGTGGAAAGGAAACAATAAACAGGTATCTTTGAATCATTTATGATGCAATTTTTTTCTCCAAGGTAAGTTCAATGTGGCAGTGGTAGGACAGTTAATGTCTTTCTTTTTTTCTTACACTTGCTCATAATGCAAAGAAGTAAAATAAGAGTATTTTCTAGTAAAAAGAAAGTTCAGGTTTGTCCAGGTGCCCCTGCAGTCTTAATCAAATACATTGTCAGATATAAGTTTTCCACTTTAAATATAAAGTTGAGTTTAAAGCAGATCATCTCAAAATCTGAACTTGGATTGGATTTCATTTTGGAATTTGGAGCTCTCTCCACTTCTTACAATCCTGGAAACCACTAGACTAAACTCCAGTTCTTATTAATACATTCTTGGCCTGCAGCCTCATCTTCTCTTTCTGTTATTTATACAGTAAGTCAGCTACCATTTTAACCCACTTCCAGTATGTTAGCTTTCCTATCATCTCCTTGGTTGTCTTCAGAACTCACACCCATTCACTATTTACCAAACATGACTTACAGTTTCCAGCAGTTCTCTACCTTTACCATCAAATTTTTATCACTGGATCACAGCTAAACCCAAGGGAGGAAGTTTTTATGTGCTACTGAAATAGATACAAGCTCTGCATTTTCAAAGAACAATGTTACACAAATGGAAGTTCTGCCCTGCAAAGTAAGGACTAAAAATCCCCAAACAACCAAAAAACAATCCAAAAACTAACCCTCATACAGGAAAAGACTTTACAATTCAGAAGGGATATGAACTATTGTACATAGTTAACCTATGTGGAGCGTAATATTAACAGTATGTTTTGTTAATCAACACAGTGTGCTTTCAGAATGAAGGAATTGTTATTATTGCCAACAAAGAATTTCACTCCTTTAAGTTTATTCTGAATACTGTCAGTGACCTTAAGATGTATTCACCTGAATAAGATATGCACATGCATAAAACATGATTTCATTTTCTTTATGTTGCTTACAGGATTTCACAGTGGCCAGCTAAATGAGTATATATATTTTGAAAAGCCTATACAAGAATTGACCAACAATAACCTCTGGTTCCCTCACTTCTATTAACTGAGTTCTCCAAGTAGTTTTCATGTGTTAATTAATTAAGAATCATACCTACTCTACAAGATTAGGCAGTGCCATTAGTTCTGCTTTATACCAAGGATCTGACACTCAAGGAAAAGGAAGGATAAAGGAAGTATGAAGAAAGTAATACTTTTAGTGACTAATACTACCTGTAATTCAGGAATTACCTGAACTGACCACACCATTGCCTCTCTATTTTGACTTTATATTCAGCAACCAACACAATCTACATCATTTGCTAAATTCTATGTTCACATGTTCTTAAGAAAAAAAAGAAACATGGTGGCCCAGGTTAGAGTCCTGACCTGTTGGAAACAGGAAAAGAGGAAGAAGGGAATGGTTGTGAGTTGTGACTATTATCTGTTACAAAAAAAGGCCACATTTACTATTAGTGAAGTATCTGAGGAAGTCAGTCCACATCTTCCTGATACTTTGTAAATCCGTCCTGGCGAGAGCAGACCATGAGACCAAAAGGCTGGAAGGGAGCTATTTGCAGGAATTCATTGCTTTTCAATACTCTTCAGTTTCCAAAGCAGGAAGAACCTGGAAAAGACAAAGAATTTGGAAAGCTCTTGAATTTTAGGAACATAATATGATATTTTGATATTCTGGCCCAAGTTTAATGACAACTTCCAGGATAATTTTTTTTCTCTTTTTTTTTCCTTTCTACTGTTTTCAAAACTAATCATAGGTTCAGGAAAGCCTGTGCCTTTGTCTCAGAAACTTTTAATGTTAGTTATCAGTGCAATGGGTTCAAGATGAAAGTATCCCCAAAACGCAGAACGAAAGCTGGATTATTTTGTCCAGCTTTGCCACTCTGCTGCTCATATTCTCAGAAGGAATTTTCCAGCTCACTGAAGAGCCTTAGAAACTGAAATTCCACCAAAGCGTTCAGCAGTTCCTAAGCCATTTAAGTGTTTTTGAAAATCTTTTCGAGACTGTTAAATATCATTTGAAAATTCTGATTGGAAAAATGAATCTCAAATTTTTCCACAGCTGTAGAATTTTAGTAACAAACTATTCATCTGTCTGTTACCCTGGAAATTCCATCTAGTGCCTGAAAACATATATACATTTTTTTCCTCATTGCTTTTCAGATGTAAGAGCAAGCAGCTTTTAAAATATATTTCTTTGTTCTGAGTCCCCTAGAACTTTTTTTTGGACTTCAGCAGTTTTAGCTCAGGAAATATGGGATTAAGACTTTCTGGGGTTCTCCTGTCCCCTAATTTCTATGCTTCCTTCCCTTTCCAACCCTGTCTGCAGCTAATCTATAATAAAGGTTAATTTTGAAAAGCCAACTCCATAATATTTACACAATGAAGTCAAATGCTGAATGAAACACACTTGTAAAAACAACAGCAGCCTTTTCCTTGTGCAGTATAGGATGTGGTCAATCATTTGGCAATTCAGTTTTGGCACATCATGAACTATTTATTTGTTAAGTCCAGTTCTTGAGACTGCAAAAACTCTGGGAGATTTTTTCCTTTCTTTTCTTTTTTTGTTCCTTTCTATTCCCTCCACTGGAAACTATTAAATTTGCAGAGCCTGATGTTTATTTCACACTGAAACGTGCACTATTGTATCGATAAATATTTAATGGTACTGTAGTTCAGTGGATATAGCCTCATATGTTTCTTTTAAAAGGTGTTTTATTACCTGGTGAGTGCACTGCGGTCAATTGAGGAAGAAAAAAACAAGCTCAAAACAAAAACTTTCCACTAAAAGATGACACAGGGTTCAGTTTCAGTTTGAAGAGGGTGTGGAGGAAACAAGCAACCATATATTTTTCTGAGGCTCTCTGTCTTGGCACTGCACATATAATTCCATTTGGGATAAATATCAGGGGCATTACATAGATCATAAAAGCATTTGAGCTGAGATAGAAAAGTGCTAGAAAAGATAAAGTACTAAAAAGGAGCTTTCAGGAACATCCCACAAAAAAAAAAAAACCCAACAAATAAATAAACAACAAAAAAAAAACAACAGAAAGAAAGGTAAATTCACTTTTCCTTGAAGCTGTGCAACTTCTGTGATAGATTTGCTGTGACAAACACATGCTCAGGCTGCAAGACTGGTTTAAATGCTCATGCAAAGTGATTTCAAGTCTCTCTGGGCAAACATTTGTTGAAATGAAATTTTAAATATTATGTTAAATTATTTAAACAGATCTGCAAAACTGTTAATGTGCATTTCACCTAATGTTGCGCTTGAAACTACCTGGATTAACTTTGGCAGGAGAGGACCAAACTATAGCAAAACAATTATTATTGCCACTGATAGGCAATAATAAAAATGACATTATTCATATTTTCTTCCTTACATTTGATTTGTATTCAAAACATCTACATCTACAGTTAAGCATTAACTTGAACTATCTGAGTGAAGTATAATTTCTAGCAAGAACGTTAAAGGTTTCTTAACTGGTTATCTATTGTTGAATTCAGCTGCAAGTCATACTCAAGTGTAATTTGATAAATCTGAAAAGTTGGTCATGTTTCTTAAGAAATCTCATATGGGTTAGTAAGTAAACACCACCTTTACAGAGAACTAGGACAAAACTCATGAAAAACTTATAATTCAGAAATGACATCAGAAATCTCTATCAAACATGATGAATAAGATCAGTGCATAATAGCTTGCGGGCAATGCTTCCTTCTTATTTATGGTTAAGACTCAGTGGCTATTAAGCTTACTTAATAACTTAGTTATAAACTAAATGTTTTAAGACTAAGTGAGGAATCTTTGAGGATATTACCTCAGCCTCAGTGGATTAGTTTGGAAAAAAACATATACTGCTGTGCCTTAGAGGTGCTCGGTTCAACTTACATAGGAAGAATAAAAATAGCAAGAGCTCAAACAACCTGCTGCCCTGATGGGAAGTGATACAGTTGAAAAATAAAGGCTAGATAATGACAATAAAGAAAGATGCTTAAAACCATGGTGCAAGGATGAAAGGAAAACTAATCAGATTGTAATGAATCTTCTGGGCTCTTGTCCCTTACTTCATGGAATTCTAACTGTAGGACAATGAAAATAGCCTGAACTAAAATTTCTACTACCCAATCAAAGACCATTTGTGTCTCAGTAGTCAGGGATCACAAACATTAAAAAAAAATGTACAAATTCACAATTAGGACCAGTATTCTCCCGATAACAAATATAGATTGAGCATACTGTGTTAAATATGGGGAAAACCTCAGCCACAAGGATGTCATGAGATAATCAGTCTAGCATATCTGAGTTCTCATGTCTTTATAGATTTTTGTTAAACACTTTCTGTAATTTAAGCGTTGAAACCTGTAGGTAACTTTGAAATGCATTGAGCTGCATACAGGCTACAAACAGAGCTTTGGGGCATTAAATGAAACTCCTGCTGGGCACTAGAAATATTGCCAGAAAATGACCTTGAAAGAAATGAAGTGGGTTCCCTATGTCTATGTTCATACTTTACTCAAACAAAAAAATAAGGAAAATAAAATAAAAAAGTGATGAATACCTGTTCTTCTTGTTTTACCTGCAATTTTAGGGGCTTCCTTGCCATATTTTTTAGAATAATTGTGTTATTTATGCAATTTTTGTTGTAGAAATCTGCTTTGTCTTGATATCACTAGCAAAGAGGAACTGGTTCCTCCAGCTTTAAGTCGTAATACAGATTATCTTTCTGAACAGAGATGTATTGCTTTGTTTCCCTTTTACTTTCTTTCCAGGAAGAGAATCAGGATCCCTTGTAATTGTGCAAAACTATACTGCAGAAGCCCAGCCATGGTTGTTAAATGTCAGTCAACAGCTCAATATGCACTGTGGAAATGAAGCTAGAGAAAAAGCTCCCATTAGTATTTGTAGACTGATATTATTGAGTTAAACATCCACAGTCCAGGGGGTGGTTTAGAAATTGTGCTGTACATTCCTCTGCTGCAAAAAGTACTTATGTGCAATTTTCATGTATGAAAAGTACTACTTTCATGAAGGCTGAAAAGTGGGTCTCATGTGAGAAATGACTATGCTGTTCCCAGAATCTGTTGGTTTTATCACAGAAATGATACTGTTTCAGTTACCATTCAAAACTATGGCTTTCAATAACTTGACCCAAAGAAGACTGCCTGGATGTAACAGACTTTTACCTTCTTTAATTTGTAATCATTGCGATTCAAAATCAGATGAACTGACTTCAAGTTCTTTGGTTCCCACTGACTACACTGAGGGAATGTTATATCTCACAGGAAGCCAACAGAGCCAGTACCTCACACGACTGAACTCTGTGACTTTTACGGTTTTCACAGGGAGATTTATCCAGTTTTTCTGACTTTGGTTTTAGCTGAAAGTGTATGCTGCTATCTTCAGTGTATTTCTGAAGGGGATGAAAATGTGAAATACTGTAAATTGTTCAAGGCAACCTTTACCCACAGGATTGCTAGTAACTTTAAACCAGAGGCTTGGGTTTGTTTTGGTAAGCATCCGCACTGAACCTCTGAACCTTCGGAGGTTAACCTGTTGCAATGAAGGATGTGTGTGTTTACATGATAGCAAAAGGGAGAAAAACAGATTGTCTTAAATGTCTGCCTCATTGAGCAGATGAAGTACCTATTACTTTCTTTGGAGAAGGATACCCCTTAAACCAAAGGTTAAAAGAGTAAAACTTGGAAACTCAGTGAGCAGAAGATTAGTTCCAGTTCTGCGTGGATGTAATTTTTAAGTTGTTTCTGATGTACACATTAATTCGCTCTTTTGACTGTACCACAGTTCCTTGTTATCATCACTAATTTTAGCCCTGATTGTAATTAAACATTTTTCATGGATAGGTGCTTTAGCATCGGACTGGTAAGCAAAGAGGTAGGGAGAGCATCTACAGTGATGGTGGCAGGAAATCTCTGCATGAACTAGTGGCACTGAAAACACCTAAATTCTTCAAGTGAAGGCTAAGTTACGTGGACTTTTTTCAATGCAATAGATGTGTGAAGTAAGAAAAAAAAAAAAATCTATGCAGTTGAGAACAGAAAGGAGATCTGGAAATAATATGAAGAGAACAATGGTGCTGAGACCTCGACATCTTGTGTTTGCAGCATATATGGATACAGAGAGGAGAACTCAGCAAAACATGCCTGGGCATCACATTTCACTCCTATCTGACCTAACAATGTGGGATACAGCAATCCCGCATTGGCAGGCAAACTGTTTTTTCCTTCTGACAGGCAGGCCACATCCGTGTCTTTCTTTACTCTCTAATTACATAGAAATTTTGGGTTGCAAATTTGTATTTTTACTGTAGATAAGATTTCTATGCCTTTTCTCAAGCTAGCTTTCTCCTCCAGCTCTCTCACAATCACTGAAAGCACAGCATACAGCTGCTACATTTTTCTGTCTCCCTTTTGGCCTGGGGAATAAATCATCTTTAATTCTCGACATTGAATTAATCTCTCCAATGTCATATTTGTTTTGCAAAACTTTAGTTTGAACTTGAAGTCTTTTCCACAGATTTTGCCCTTGGATGTAGCCGGATCTAATTGCCCTGGCTATTTTTTGTTCCTATTTGTTTAGCTGTCATTTCCATAAATTAAAAAGTTTAGATTAAATAATACATAAATCTCATAGAAGATCACAGACCAAAATACAATTTACCAGGTCGTATTATTGCCAGAACTGTCCCTGGAATGTCCAGGTTTTAGCGGATAGGGTAAGGTTCTGCCAAAAAATTTTGTCTTTTACCAAAATGGATTGTTACCAAATGAGACACAAGGAGCTAAGAAAACCTGATTTAAAGTCATGTCATAATACAACAAGAGCAGGATTTCTTCAGTGCTTGCAGTTCTAACTCAAACCAGGTACTGTGTATGAATAAGAAAAACAACATATCAGGAGGATGAGGAGAAAGAAACAACTAGATGTCAAAATTATTTCTAAGGACATATGACCAATTTGGGCTAGGTCATGTCTATAGTTACCACTAGAAAAAAATTCTCACCCTCACTTTTAATAGACAGAACCAGTCAGTTCTGGACTTTATCAATGAAGAAGATTTCCTCTTTTAGTTTCTGTAACACTAGTTTTCAAGTAGAGAAAACATTGAAAAAGATCAGAGATAAAGCAAAATTTACTTCGCAAGCTGGTACCCAGAAAGACACATTAATTTAGAAAGTTTTAGGTCTCAGTTTGAAACTGTTCTCAATTTCTTGTCTTTATTTAAATTACAAGCAGGGTTATTTTGTGGGTTTTTTTCGATAATGCTCTGAGCAATTTGGCTTAAGTCAGTTGTACCTGTATATGCTCAGTCTTTCTTTGATCCACCAGCTGATACCATGCAAATTAGCAGTCCTATCTGCTGGCAATCAATACAGTGATGGGTATTTTTGAGTCAAATGAGGCTTTTCAAAATATTTTGTGTCAAAGAAGCTTAGTAACATACCTTGCATAAGCTGATTGCACTTCACAGGCGTGAACCACCTTAGATAGCCTGATTATTCCCAAAGATTTTGTCTTTAATAGTACCTAGTTTTATTGATTCCTGTATACAACAGTCTTAACATCTGTGAAAACTGACTTAGAGGTGAACAGCAGCTTGGCTCTTTTCAATGTTAGATATAGTTGATCCCTGCATGTCTCTGAAGTTCTCTAGGATTTGGAGCATATGGTAGAGCTTATATTACTTTGATGATGATAATGATGATGATCCCCAGCATCTGGAATCCCAGAACTCTCCCTGTGCTTTGGAGCTATGCACCTGGAAAGCAAAGATCTCCAGAACTCATGCTGCATCACTGCATGACAGATGCTGCCATCAATATACTGGGTTTGGAGTTTTTTTGGGGGGTGGGAGGAGGGCAGGGGAAGGGTTGAAATGAATGAAAAATGGGCCCGTTCCTTAAGGTAGCTGAATTGATCTCAAATGGGCCATGGAGCTGCCTGTGTCTTCTTGATCTTATTAGAAAGAATGTGTGTGGGCAGGAAGAGATGAAACTGGGATTTCGTGCAACAGTGCTCTCTGGAGGATCACAAATCTGGTCATTTAAAACTGATTTATTTGGTTTTATTACTCTTGTATTCTACAATTCCAATTTGTCTTTGCTCCTTTCATATTATTCTTGACCCCTTGGTGAAACATCCACATAAGTCCAGATAGTTCTCTTTAACAATTTAAGTAAGCTTGCTTTACTCTTGTAAGAATTCTGTTGTTCTTTCTTTTTTTAAAAAATGTTTATTTTCCTAGAACTTTTTCTCATACCCTTTCCCTTTCAGCTATTGATTTATAATTTCTCCAGAGACATCAGTAATGATGGAAGAAATTACAGGGTTACTTTGAAGAAGACTATTTTATGTTTTGTGGAAGATCTCAAAGCACTTTCCTAACAAATGGTCTAAGCATTATACTTCCCCTATGTGTCCAGGCAATATTACTGTCTTCATTGTACAGATAAAGCAGAGGCAGAAGGTGACTTAACCAGGGTAACACTCTCCAAGCCAGAGAAAACATTCTGGATATTAACAAAGAATCCAGACAGTAGGTCTCAGAAGCTAGCCAGGAGATCATACTGTTTTTATTTAAACTGCCACATCACTGTGGCAGTTTAATTTCAGCAGAAACCAGTCATTTATTGCTTTGCATCTGAATGGGAAAAAAAAAAAAAAAAGAAAAGAAAAAGGCAAGGCAAAAAAGAGATAGACACAGAAACAGAACAAAGCAGTAGAAAAAGTCACCATTTCATTTGTAGACAAAAAGGGGATTGGAAGCAAATGCTCAGGCTATTTTATGGTTACTGTGGTTTCTTTGATTTATGTTTTCTCAGTGTTTGTTGTGCTTTATCATTGTCCAAAGCAGGCGTATAAGTTACACCTACAAATTGTTCATACATGTGGAAATGCCATCTTTGCAATGTGGGTTTACCATGGCAACAAAAGGGTTTAGCCCTTGCCTCCCTTTAGCATCAGCAGGTGCAGCATTGCTGCCATGCGCTGTCAGATGGTGGCAGCTCAGCCATCTTATTTCCTCTGTCCTCACCCCTCATGTGTATGAAGGGTGAATCAGTGAGCTACCTCAAGCTTAAGGGACATAGATTAAACAAATTGACTGAACATTATGTAATAGTTATGATTTTTCCTTTGTGTTAAGCACATTCCTTAAAACTTACTGTCCTTGTCAGATTTCCAAATCCTCCTGTGGAGGTCCTTCAGCAGGCACTCCATTGCTCTGCATGACCCCAACTCTGCTAAAAATATGAAGGTGACAAGGAGGGATGGAAAAAATTGTGCTGTTGAGGAACAAGCCTAAGAGCTAGAAAGAAAAATGACAAAAATTTGTGAAGGAAGAGACCAATCCAGCAAGAAGACGGATATGGAGTATTATAAATATGTTCAGCCCACCACTTTCCTGGCCAGAAGAAGACATTGTCTTGTCCTTTGACGCTAAAAGTTAATGTTTGTATTTGATTTAGGGCCAGAACTCTCTATTCATTTTAGGTAGGCACCAGTTGCCAAAGGACTCCCACTCGGTATATTTTACTTCTGGCTCAGAAATGCATTTTATTAGTCCATAAATTAAGCTTATGGAAGATCTTCAAGCTTCAAATTCACTGTGGGGGAAGGGTAGAAATTTTGGGCTGACCGGCAGAGCTTTTCTCTTCTATGATTCAGAACACTGCTGCCACTCGTAAGGGGTAACAAATGGGAAAAGCTCTACTTTTTTATACTGTTTTAGTTGCACAGCTGCATTTTGTAAAGAAAGCAGCTGTCATTAGAAATACAAACATAAACAGATTGAAGGAATTACCACATTCTGAGTTTGGGAGCTTGTGAGTTTTGCTGTATTTTCTACTCGCTCCCTAAAATAACAAAATTATTAGTTAAGCCCTCAAAATCTGATCTTTAATTTAAAAAAAAAAAAAACCAGCATGTTTTCTTGTTTTTCTTTTTCTCTTTTTATTTTTTCTTTTG
Organism: Charadrius vociferus; assembly: GCF_000708025.1. NCBI lineage: Eukaryota > Metazoa > Chordata > Aves > Charadriiformes > Charadriidae > Charadrius > Charadrius vociferus. The sequence goes on from NW_009647212.1 coordinate 127,212, forward strand.
TAGTTGTTTTGGTGTTTTTTTTACTATTTTATTCATTTATTTTTATTAATCAGCTTTGAAATTTTGTTACTTTTAGAATACCTTTCTACAAGCTTTTCTTCACAACAGTTGGGGCTTGGAAACAGGCCACTTTCAAAATGAAGGGTTTGAATACCTTGAAATAAAGCAGGGAATTTTACAGAAAAGCACCTGAGCCCATGTAAATAATGTGACGAAGACTACACAGGAAACCTGAGATAGTTTGGGTATAAGCCCTCAGCCATTTAGCTAAGAAAAAAATGCACTGATGCAACTCTCAGCTGTGCTTTCGTTGTACAAGCTTTGTGCATGCTTAGGCTACACGTATCAAATAAGTAATTATTTTAGATCAATATTATACATTGTGCCGTAATTTCAAACGCTTTGATTACAAGCTTTTGTGAATCATTTTTCATTTTGCGTTTGGACAGCTAGCACCGCAGGGTCCCACTGCAGCTTAGGCATAAGGCCATCTGTACTATCACAGTATCACAATTACTGCAGGCGCAGTTGGGCTGTCGAACCAGGCACCCCGAAACAGGTAGCATTTAATTGCATTGCCATCTAGTGGCAACCGCTGGGAATTCTTTGACTCCGGCTTCCAAGGTCTATTTTTGCACTGTTTCCATCTGACTTCTGTGAAACCTATCATTGCTCTCGGCTAACAGAGGAAAACAACCCGGATAATTAAGTTGAGTTAGAAATGTGGTCTGACTCATTCCAGCTGACTTCCTTTACTAAATTACATTTTGACTACATTTCTGTAGAGTGTGTAATGTTGGTTCCAGTGGTTCCTCAAACCATTTCCAATATACTTTATGAAACAGATAACAAATAACACAGGAAGCAGGCACCAGTGGTAAAAGCAAAAGCTTTGGCATTCCGTGACTTTGGTTCTCTTCCTGCTTTGATAAACAGTATGACCTTGAGTAAATCACGGAAGCTTTTGAGTCCTAGTTATCCCTTCCTAAAATTGGGCTCAGTTTACTCACTAGTTTAGGAGGGTTTTCTGAGGTTTAATTAAAGAATGTCAGCTAAGCACTTTTAAAAACTGAAAATTAAGGCTAGAGAAATATGGAGTATTGCTATTCTTAGCATTATTTGTTTGCTGGTGTGGTGTATTTCCCATTTTATAGATGGACTGTAATTGTATGCCTCCCTCAGATACTACGCAGAATAAATCCTTCCAACATAGTGGGGAGGAACACAGGGTGTTTATGTTTTCCAGTCATGAAATTTCTCCCATTGCAGTAAGGTCAGGACATTCATTTCTTAGCAGTCCCAGTTCCTGAGGGCAGTTTATGCTGTTAGTTCATTTTGCTTCTCTGTCAGAGACCTGTCTTCCCGTGACTGTCAAACATTTGGAGCAGGGTCTGGTTTTTTGCATTTTTCTCAGGCTAAAGAACTTCAAAACTACATATATTTGTCCCTCCTTATAAACAATTCTTTATTTATTTGCTTTTAGACTAGTAAGATCAGCTGCAGCAGTGGCAGTACTGCGTATCATTAGCCTAAACCTCACATTTGTGACAGGATGCCAGGTTTGATCATGCCATCAGAAGTTGAATGCTTTTGCTGACTCATGGACTCCTGCTGGAAGACCTGCCAGCTCATGACTCAAATCAATGGCACAGAGAGGAGACTGTCTCACAAGCACTGAAAAAGTAAAGGAATAACATCTTTTTCCGAGAGGTAGGAATATAACTGTCACAGCGTTGCTATGCACAAGAAGGACTTAGAAGAGACACTCAACTCCTAAATAAATTACATAAAAGTGCAAAGGTTTTGACATTGTATTGCACCTGTGGAATAGGTAGGAATGAGAGGACCATTCTCATCACAAGCCTGTGTACACTTACGTTAGCCATACCCCTGTAATGCAGCTCCTGAAATTGGAAGAAATAGTAGGGAAAGTTTAAGCTAGCTCAGGAGAAAGCTTACGTGCAAGGCTTATGTTAACCGTAAAGAAAACCCCAAAGAAGAAACTCTGAATTCTGACAGTTTGTGAATATTCTCACAATGCTTCATCACGTTTAAACAGTTGTTTGAGCATTTAAGAGACATTGATTCTGAAAACATGATAGGGGCCATTCTTCTAACCTGTCACCCTGTATATCATGGTGTCAAATAGATGGATGTTTTAAAGCTAAACACTGGTTGACCCAGTGATGATGACAGTGTAGCTTTATGTCACGCTAAGGTTTTCTAAAGCTATGATCATTTTGTACTCACTGCATACATTAACTTAGATCCAGAAAATAATAAGAATCCATAAATTATAAGTGGATGCCACTTGGATTTCAGATTACAGTGTAGAATCCAAATGTCCAAATCAGGTATCTATAATCCCTATTTGGTGTCTCTGTGTGTAGGATTTAGATGCCTCAAAATGGCAGTGCAGAAAGCCTACAAAGACCATACAATCTGATAAAAAGCAGAAAGAAGACAGAAAGATGTTGATACCAGCCTTTGCCAGAGCCTGTGTAGAGTTTCTGGATGAGAGAGCTCTAGAAAGGCCTGAGATCCAGAAGAACCTACAAGCATTTTTCTGAAGAACAGATGTATGCACACATACAACTCCAAGTAACAAATCAGGCTGCCTTTTTTCCTTTCTTCTTATCTTCCCACATCTCTAAACTAACACAATCTTAATGAAGAAAGGATTGCAGAGAAGCAAGATTTCCTACAAGCTAGACTTAACTGTATTTTCCTGAAAAATGTAAGTCTCATTTCCTCAAACTAACAAGAACATTGTATCTTCCAGACACTGGCTTGAGAACCACCACCACTTTTAAGTAGAAATATCCATATCCAATCAACAGTTTAGAAGAATCTCCTAAACTATCTCTCAAAGAACTTGATAGAAGTTGCTAGAGCTTAGCTGTAGGCATCTAGACAGCAGCAACCTCTTAAGGAAAGCATTTCCTTAACACAGGCTCTTTAAAACCTTGAAAGATATGAAAAATAACTCAGTTCTATGTTCGAGTAAACTATGACATTACTTTGGGATTTTTTCCATTCTCTGAGGTGTCCCCCTAAATCACAACTTTCAAGGCTTTGTGATTGCAAAGTACAAATCAGCTGAAGGTGCTTAGATTTTGTGATTACTTTAATGTGCTCAGGATCAACAGGGTACCTGTAAATTTAGACCCAGCTACAATTTTCTTTTCCTGAGCTTATGGTTCATTTTTAAAGTTGACTATTTTCATATACCCACACACATGAAAAAAAAATGAATAATTTTGATTTTGCTCATACTCTAAAATAAGGGGAAATAAGATTGGAATCAAGATTTCTTATGAATAGGAAATTTAGAAGTATTTCAGAATTAATCAGAAAAAATGGCTAATTGCTTAGATCTTTGGGCTATGTAAAGTAGAACAGCTATTAGGATTCTCTTGGTTTTGGTAGAAAGGCATTTGTGTAAAAAATATACATAATTTTCCCAAGGTAAAAGGACTCATTCAATCCTTAGGGACAAGATTTAAAGCCAGCATTTGCCTCTGTGATTCTCCACTGGCTCTGTTCCTTACTGGCAGCATAGCTTCTCTTGAGCATAGCTGCCAGGGTGACTAGTCAGTATTGTTTGATTTGAACCGCATTAATTTCTGGCTGGAGTTTTTGGGTGGAAATCCAAAATTCCTGGAAGGCTTGGAGGCCAGCAGCAATAGCAAGCATCACCTGATATGTTATGATGCCAGCTCCAAATTCCCACTGCAAGCAGTTAGTTTCTAAGAATGCTAATGAGCGTAATGAGCAATTGATGGAAATTACCTCTTTTCCAGCTAGAACAGCAAAAAAATTTTAAATGAACTGACATTATCACAAAACATAATCAGAAATTAGACATCCTAAATGCCTGGAGACCTGCCTAGCCTATTTTCTTTTATTTATACTTTTTGTGGGCTGATTGAGAGTAACAAATCCTCCTGAGCATGCCATTGCATTGTAAATTCTATTGCTTAGATTTTCTGATCACAGCTTTCCATCCCTCTCAGACATATCACAACCTTGAGGAATTATGGCCATTTAATCAGCATTCAGCATTTCCATGTTCAGCCTTCGAGCAGTGATACCAAAACTCCTATTCACAAGTGACAGATGAATTCACTTACTCTATTGCTTTCTGTATAGTGGTACTTTACGAATAAGCTAAAGTTCACCTTTCTCAATAAAGCAGAGTTTATCAGCCCAGTGACCTTCTAGAGGCCTTTTTTTCCTTTTTCTTTTTTTTTTCTTTTTTTTTTTGTGGCAGTTTATAACAAATGATTCAATATCAGTATAAACCTGAAGATCTTGAGAGAATAACAAAGGATTAAACTTGGAGCTGAGATATCGTTTGCAGAAAATATTTGCCTCTAGAATGTTTAAAGTAGGCAATCTGTGAGCAGCCTGCAGATACACTGCACAACTTCAGAAGCTATGTAGCTATCTGGCCAGTAGCTGAATAAGACATTTTCAAGAAAAGCTTCTGTGACATTATGACCTTAGCTGTGCTGGAAACTAGTGAGGAACTAGCTACAATGCAAGTTTCAGTTCCTCTATACTATGTCCCCTAGTGACTTTTTTCTCCTTCAAACTTCTTCATGGCTTAGTTTAGTCCATTTCCAAAATAGACTAGAAAATTTCTCCTATTATGGCATAAATGGATGCATCTACACTGTCTTTCAGACAGGGCTGGAGGTCTCTCCACGTTACACACATGATGAAGCATGACTCTGGTCACTGCAGAAAGATCTACATGGAAGATCTACAAAGTTTTTTTCAGATGCTATTGTGCTTAGAGAATACTCCAGACCCTCCTTCACACCCAGGGTGTTTCACATAACTTGATCGTCTCCATCTACTTCCTCTTCCATTTGGAAATGCCGCATGATCAACAGAGGCTCTGGCATTACCAGACCCAGAGACAAATGAAGTTAACTGGAACTTAAATTCTGACTGGGTTTGGACTGCCTACATGGCAGTGGATATTTATAAACTCGAATCTCAGGAGTATCCCTTGTTTTATAGGCATTGTATGATCCCAAAGCTCTCATAAAGATGTCTGTAGGCAGTGTTCAATTGTGTGAGGCAAGAGGAAAGGAAGGTATCCATTCCCAGTAACTGTGCTGCAAAATCCATGCTCTGTTGTTGTCTCATATAGAAAAATCATAAAATCAGTTGTTAAACTAAGGCCCACAATAGGCTGACACATTCATTGAGAAATTAAAGAAGGTGGTGACAGAGCTTGCAGAGCATAGGATTTTAATCAATGAATTTTAGGAGAAATGTCATATTTAACAAATGGAAGGCAAAAAAGAAATTGGTGGAGCATAGCATGAACTACTTCAGCTTGAATGGTTCAGAGGAAACATTTTGTACAAGGAAATGTTTCATTATAAACTCTACAAATATGAAAGAAGTGCAAAGGCATGCTTCAAGTGGGATTTTTGCGTGGGGTAAGAAATGTCTTAATTTTTTTTTTACATAGTTTGCCAATCTGGGGAAAATAAAAGAGTTTTTGTGAACACAGAAAAAAGCTGAACAGACCAGTCATTAGCTGGAAAGGGAGGATTTTTCATTTTCTTTTGATTTCTTCCAAACCTCAGAGATTTGTTTTATGTTACATCAGAAAAAGACAAGTGAGGAGAGGAAAAAAAAAAAAGAAAAAAAAAAAGAGAGCACTTCCACATTGGTTCTACCATCAATACTGGGGGAAGGGGAGGGGATTGCCATGTATAACTCCTTATTAACATTAATGGGAGCTATGTGTGTAAATCTGAAGTTCATAAAAAGGGAAGAATAGACGTCTTTGTGTGTCATAAAAATTTCAGTGGAAATTATGTATGGAGTATGCACACATGCACTGACAATTTCAGTTTAATAGGGTGTATTTACCAATTTAGAGGTAGTTAGTTTTATACAGGCATAGATAACACTGCAAAGAAAATGAGTGTGATTATAATTAAGATACCTGTCTGAGCAAGTAGAGATCAGTCCCCCCTGTCATAAAAAGGGACCAGTCTTGTTTCATGTAATCTCTCAGTGCCTCAGTCACGTACCAATAGATATAATAACCTTTCCTTTCACTCACACTTTATCCTTCTTGACATTTGAGATTGTCAGCTCTTTGGGATTTGGATATGTTTTAACACATGCAAAAGCCTATACATTTGCAGTCAAATGTAAAATAATCTAAATTAGGTATAATGCATCTGTGCCATTTAGGAATTTCAAGTTGCCAAATGAACCTTGAGACTATGCTTATTGCTGTGTACCAAGACTTTTTTAAAAAAAATACATCTGTATTTTGAAACTTAATTTTCCTGGGTTTTCTTCCAGAATTGCTAATTTGTGTCACCAAACTGAACCAGTGGCTCATCACGTCTTTCATATGGTCTTCAAAAATGGATTTCCTAAACAGCTGTCCACCTGAGTTTCACAGGAAAGGAATATGACAGGTTCACAGGATAATTCAGGCTGGAAAGGACCTCACAAGGTCTCTAGTCCAATCCCTTCCTCAAAGTAAATTCAGCAAATATGAGGCCAGAACAAGGCTCAGTGCTTTTCCAGTTGGGTCTTCAAAACTGCAAAGGATGGAGATCACACAGCAGATGGGCAGCCGCTCCCACTGCCTGACTGTCCTCATAGTGGCAGAGGTTATTCTTACATCTAGTCTGAACTCCTACTCTCTCAGCTTACGTAGTCTCTCATCCTCCAACCCTGCACTGCTATGAAATCTAACTCTATCGTCTATATAATCCTGCCTGTCCTTGTCAATCCTTGTTGGTGTTAGGGGTCTGCTAGGTTGTCCCACCACAGCTGTCTCTCCTGGCTGAACAAACCCTGGTCCCTCAGCCTATCCTCACAGGTCAAGTGCTCCAGATCCTGACCATCTTGTGGTCTCCACTGAATGTGCTTTGGTTCATCCAGGTCAATCTCTCTTCTTTCTCTTTCTTACTGCTCTGGGAAAACTACAGAAAAATCAGGTACTGAAAGGTTTGATTTTTACTCACAGATTTCACAGGCATTCTGTCTAGAGATCTGGGGACAAGTTAATCCTTGGTTTCACTTTAATGAGCTCTTTGGTAAACTGAGGTCTCCTGAGACACCTGATATTTTGTTAATTGAAACAGCATACCTGTGATTAGATGTGTTGTACTCTGTCTGGAGATTTTATTTCAGTATTTTCTTATATTGCATTCTTCAATGTAAATCAAGAATAAGTCACAAGGAAAGGTGAGATGTGTTGATTGCTCATAACAATAGTAACTTCTAAACAGCTTGTGTGAGAGACACTTTCCTATACTCCTGAACATAACTTACTGTAGGTATATCATCAGCAAATATTCTCAAAATATTATATTGGGCAAAATATTTGACCAGTTTTTACCAGCTGACTGACTTATCTCAAATACAAGTCCTTGTGTTTACGTCTTATCTCTGATCCAGGAAAAAAAGTGTATGCATAGAACAAACCTGAGTTGTATATTCTGCACATCAGGTCTTGTCCAGTGCAAGTTTTGTACAACAAAGAGTGACAGTAGGAATTAGAAAAGAGAATGTTGCTATACCAAAGGTTTGTTTCATATCACTCAATTCAACAGGAAACAAGCGAACAGTACATGTATAAAATTATGCACAGAAACATTGACACAGCATATGGAAAAACAATAAGGAAACCTGAGTGCTTGTCACAACTGCTTTCTAGCTTTCTCCAAGCCACTGCTGGAAACTTTCAAAACATTGCAATTTTGTTTTGTAGGAGAGGTGATAGTTTTAAACTTCTTTGACAGAGCTTGAATCTTTTAAAAATCGTTTCTTTTGAGAACTGTAACAGAAAAGAAAAGAAAGTGAGATTCTACCACATTCTCAGTTTACACAATAAGGTGCCAGCCTGATAGAACTCAGCAGAGAATGGCAGCCAGCAAAAAAATGGTCTCAGCAATTCAAAGGCACTTACATCACTTAATGAGAGAAAAAATAATAGAATGGAAATAAGGCTACAGAAGGTTTTTTGGGGGGTAAAAAAAAAAGAAGATATTGTCTCTTATTTAAAGCTTTATAGTTATGACTTAATTTACATTATAGTCTGATACATAAACACTAGGTGAAATCCACAGCCCTGTTTTAATGAGATTACATTGACTTTACATCTTAAAACCAAGTTACATGATTAACTTCATATACCTTGAAATATGTTAAATCCATGTAAAACAGACTGATGCTAACAATGCTAGTAACGAAAACCAGAAGTATTAAGGATTTTATTGAAATCCTGAATTACAAGAGACTTCATGTGTATTTGATCAGGGAAAGTATCTGAAAAGTTAGAATTTACTTTAGCTAAAAGTGACCCTAAAGTGACCACTATGACAATTATGTAACTATAGCTATATTTCTATATTGCCCTGTCAGACAGAGAATGACATGAAAACTTATGCATTCACAAGGTCACCAGAATATTTGGTCAGATTGACACTTCTATGTCAGTTTTAGTACCAAATCTGCCCATCTGAGGGTCAGGATCAGTTGTGTTAGTTTGAAGTAATATAAATTTAGCAAAAGATATCCTTTGCACCAGAGTTTGTAAAAAAGCTTAACATTTGGTGGCACAGAGGGGCCTCAGAGCTTCTGTAAACATCTGTTATTACAAAAGTAACAACATAACATTCCTGAATCCAAAAGACTGTAATAAAAATAATGCTTTTGTTTGAAGTTATTCTTTTTAGATTCCTTTCATTCAGTACAGTAGACATAGAACAATCAAATTCACAGAATCACAGAATTTCAGAGTTGGAAGGGACCTCCAGAGATCATCTAGTCCAACTCCCCTGCTAAAGCAGGATTGCCTAGAGCACATTACTCAGGACTGCATCCAGGCGGGTTTTGAAGATCTCCAGAGAAGGAGACTCCACAACCTCCCTGGGCAGCCTGTGCCAGGGCTCTGTCACCCTAACTGTGAAGAAGTTTTTCCGTGTGTTGGAACGGAACTTCCTGTGTTCCAACTTGCACCCATTGCCCCTCATCCTGTCACTGGGAACCACCGAGAAGAGTGTGGCTCCATCCTCCTTCAACCCACCCTTTAGATATTTGTAAGTAGTAATAAGGTCTCCCCTCAGCCTTCTCTTCTCCAGGCTAAAGAGTCCCAGCTCTCTCAGCCTTTCTTCATAAGGGAGATGCTCCAATCCCTCA